>NC_134571.1:134393988-134699909 GCF_050947875.1 Dermacentor variabilis
ATCCACCTGCTGCCTGAAGGAATCAAAGCTGCCGGATTCCAGCCCCTCGCTATGTAATGAACGAGAAGAAAAGAAACCGAGGTGCTCGATTTTTATTAATCATATCATAAGACGCCAACAAGCAATGGCACCAAGTACAGTATAGAATAAATTACTTGTAGTTCCTTATTGAATGACAGACATGAGAATAAATGGGAAATGTAAGTGTATGATTGTTGTGTTCATATAGGAGGTTGTGGCCAAGTACTGCACCAGGGTGGCCAATCCTGCTCTGGTGAGGGAGTGCCTTACCGGTTCTGGTCGCCGGGATCAGGCCACACTCCAGGCCTGTTTGTGCAATTTTATTAACAGGCGGATTTTTTTAAAATCCGGTGGAAAATTGCCGGCACCGGGATTCGAACCACGGACCTCTTGCACGCGAGGCGGGTGTTCTACCTCTACGCCACCGCTGCAGACCAGAAGTATGGGAGAGGCCTTTGCCCTGCAGTGGGCGTAACCAGCCTGATGATGATGATGTAAATGTATGAAAAAGCGACCGACCGCAGGTGAGATACGAACCCACGTCTTCGCATTACGCACGCGATGCTTTTACAAATTAAGCTACCACAGTGCAGTTTTCCCATCCACTCCCTGGGCTGCTGATGATGCGTTTTAGTTTCTTCAATCTAGGACGAGTGAGACTCACAAAGAATGGTTATCGCAAATTTTGTCATACCAATGTGCCCAACTTCTTTGTTAAGCCTTTTTTGTTGTACTGCTTGTCCGGTATTTTGAGTTTTGTTACGGTTGTCACCTATTACTACAAATATGTTCTTTTCACGCCTGTGGTGCATGATTCTGCTCTTTACCAGTACATGTGTGTTGCTCAGTTGTCATGCATGCAAGTATCCTACAGCAGAAATGTTGCTTGTGTTGGTATCTATTTCCTGATATATGACTTATTAGCGGATAAACACATATGGAGGTCCCCTGTATCATGTACATTATTTCAAGAACACGCTATACCATACCATGTATTCACTGGCGAAGGCGGGACCCCAGTCAATATGTTGGAAACAAAAGCATTCTTGTTGCCACTTGCATGAACAGCGATAAGCGCATCCATCCATCCATCCATCCAATCGGAATTCAGCTTTCTTCAATATTAATTCAGTAACTGTGCTTTGTGATGCAGCCCTCACTGTTCGGTCCTCTCGAAGAAATTATTCAAAGTGGTGATTAGCGCACACAAAACGCTTCTGTTTGTGTCCTTGTTACTCTATAGTCGCTCGAGCTAACCTCACATTTTTGCAACTTACATGTTCTTCGCTGCGCTTCCTTATCGTGCCTGTCGTCGCACAAGTTGGTGAAAGCTTGGGCGACCTGTGCAAGCTCGTTGTCCCATTTCTGCACAGAAAACAGTGTTACCAATTTTAGTGCGACCAAATGGCTGAAAACTACTTCAATCCCTCCTGCTAATATAGATATGTGTATTTGGAAATTTATGTATGTGGAAGGGGGTGTGCATTGTAAATGATTTCACGGAAGCTTACGCAAATTGCAAGCACTAAATATATAACACTGCATGTGGTGGTGAACGTAATCGTGTTCCTTTTGCCGACGCCACTTTAAAGTACCAGGTGTAGTATAGGGTTTTCTATACATGCATATTATCGGGACAAAGTACTACTCTATTGATTGAGACTCGTGCTTTGAATTCCTGTTCAATGCAAAATAGGTGCGTTGTAAAGGCTTCGCGCATGCGCTAAAAAGTTTACATTAACATGAACGCGTGTGACAACGGTCAGAAAACGAGAAAGTGAAGCGGCCACCTACAGGACGCATTTCTGCTGTACAAGAATAATGTCAGCAAGCTTATTATAATCTAAGTGTGAACTGTGTTGCTTGACCTAAAGATATTTTTATGTATATCCCTCTGACCATGGCCGCGAATGCCCCTGCGATATATCGAGCGCGAGAGCCTCCGTTAGTGTACTTTTCGGTGACTGGCACTGGCTGCAGACGACGTGTCTCAAGTCCCCGAGTAGTTGCGATGGGAGTGTCCCATAGATGCAGTGTGTCTTAACAGTTCTCCGATAGCTGCCTTCAAAGCGCTTAAGATGAAATCGATCTCTCCGCGTTATGATACCGTGATCTTAAATGCGAGACTTCATTTGCCAAGCTCCACAGTGTTTCGCATAAATAGCTCGGTCGCTGGCCGGCATTTCGTCAAGTAGCGTCAGTGGAAGCTTGACACATGTTGTCGCTCAATGAAAGAAACATAAGGGTCTGATGGTGAGGTTTGAATCATGGTTCCAAGGCACCAAAGCCCGCTGCTCTAGTCCACAGGTCGAGTGGCTCAGCCACCTTAACGCGGGTCCAATTCTCAGCTTAAGCACGCTTTGATAATGATGATAATGATGATCATGATATGTGGTGTTTAATGGCGCAAGGGCCTGGTCTGGCCAAAGAGCGTCATATAAGCGCCCTCTGCTCGTGGCAACTAGCATCTACCGCTTTGGGACGATTAAAATACGCATCGAAACTCAACGTTCATCTGCAGGCATCTGTCGGCACGCGCTGGCAAGCGCCTACGCACCAAAATCGTGCATTGGTTTCGGTAGCGGTGCAGCTGACGCTTCACAACGTGCCAGGACGCGGGAGTGTCGGTGATGATGAGGATGGTGATTTGTTGTCGAACCCTTCGAAACGCGACGGTGACAAGAAGCTTCCTAGTCAGCTTGAACTGGTCTAGTTGAGTGAAGTTGAACAGAAAGCACTCGCCGGCGTCTGCGAATCGGACGTCAGGGCCCAGGCCCCACCCGTCGAGCTCCCTAGGCGAGCCGTGACGGCCACGATGCGATAACGAGGATGCCCACGAACATCGGACTGCTGCTAAAGCAAAACACCGATGCTGATTTTTTTTTTTGTAAGTCAACAGATGACACCGCGCGACCTGTGACCACAAGTGGAGGTACTCTGACGGGAAGAAAATGACGGGAAGCGGCAGTAGTCCAACGGAAAAGGACGCCAAGAAGCAAGCCCGTTGACCATAGTTTTCAGCAGACGGTGCGATCGGTGATCAGCCAAAACATAGCAAAGGTGTCACGATTGCTATAACGCCTGTGCTTGTCTCGACATTTTGTTGAACTGTAGATGAAGCAAAACACGCCTCCAAATTTGAAATCTCGTAACTTCAGCCCTCGCCAACGCCGCAAAATTTCATACGATGTCGATCGCGTTTAGCGGATGGGAGGCCTATAGCACAGCCGCTAAGTTCGTATGTCTGCTCCGGCAGAGCTGATCGGGAGGTTAAGCCAATATTGTGCAGAAAGCGTCGTTTAACGTTCAGCTTTGACCGTAGGGATTACAAATGAATCCTTCTGGGCTCGGCACAGTGCGCACAAAAGAATCGACAAGAGGCAACATGGGGCCCATCAACATGACTATGTTCTTGTTTGTGATAGCGGTTTCGTCCACCATATGGAAGGCTACCAGTAGCGCAGACCGGCATTTTCCGAAACAAAATCAGACAAAGCACGTGCGTATGTATGGCTCTATGTATTATTATGCTGAGAGAGTATTTCATTTGCCTCTTTCCTGGAATCGGTAAAAAATGGCTTCTCCTTCTATACAAACACGTAAATAACCGCCTCGTTCAGCTGCCATTGCTGTCATGTGACAATGGCGCTCTCTCGGGAAAAAAAATGCCTATCCTCAAAATTAGGCATCCCATTCCCACCAAATTTCAACCTAAGTCAACTTCAGCGAACACTTGAATGGTACGCAGGAAAATAGTAGGAAGAATGATATATTCCGGATCAGTGCATTCTACGCGGTCTTCCGTTAGTCGATTTCGAAGATGTTCCATTGCTCAAACAACAAACGTGTCTCGTAGTCATACCTCGGTACCTGCAAACGCTAATCTGCGTGTTTTGCTATGTTTTGACATTATTTTTGTTCTGTTGCATTGTACGTGAACTGCTGTCTAGAGATTAGTTAGCGCTTTGAAACGCTCATTAACGATAGAGTAAAGTTTCGTTCGTTCTCCGTCCTCGCTTCACCGTTGGAACTTGAAGCTTCTCGGACGATGATCGGCAGTTGTTGATCAAACGCAGACAGGAAGCGATGCAGATCAGATGTACAAGAAATATTTATACGCAAGCTTTTCTATATACATGGCAGGTAAAACAAATACATTACAAATTTGAACAATTGAGAAACAAAGTCTCACTCTTCGACTGTCTCAATGACTGTTAGAGCCCAGACTCGTTTTAACGCACATAGTACGGAGGCTCACTGATCTATCAGCAATCCTGATTTCAGCCAAGTCTAACGTACATGGTACGGAGCCTCACTGATCTATCAGTAATCCTGATTTCAGCCAAGTCTGAGGGACAGCATGTCGTCCCAATTTTTATAGCACAATTACACAAAGAAAAAAAGGCGGCAGGGCCGTTGGCCCGTCCCACAGGTTCAGTTGCCAATCAGAGTCAACCGTTTGTTAAGCCTCAACCCACAGGGATGGGCTTACTCTTAAAAATAAACATATTGGAAAACAAAGCTCTTTTCCTTCTTCGCCAAAACTCCGTTGCCCTCTCATTTCTCCGTAGTTAGTGACGGGCTCAGCAAAACACGCCAGGACCGAACAAGTTATCGCTAGACCGTTTCAAATCCCAACGGCGTCTAGGCCGCAAATGTCTCGGAAGCAGGGGCATCGATACCACGTAGTGCGGCCGTACTCAAAGTTTGTCCGCGTGGGAGACTGATGGCCCTCCTTGTCCTTCAAACTTATTGTCTACAAAACAAAGTTCTCCGAGTGCGTGTTTCCAAGACGCCGTCGTCCGAATGCACTCTTTACGTGTGCACCGCATTCCTACAGCGTGCACTGTAAGCTGGCCTTCGACACCACACCGGCAGTCGCACCCAACAACAAGGCTGGCGATTGCGTTCCGGACGCGTAGAAGATTAGGTCCATGCTCACTGCATGCGGAACGGGGTCAGAGTTGCTAAGCCCTTCTTAACCTCGGCGGCGCCTCCAATTAGTCAGGCACTCGGGAGCCACACTCACAATACCTTGTACAGCGGTCCCTTTCAAGGCTGGTATGTGTGGACTCGTGTGACCGTCGGCGGACTGCAAACACCGTGCGCACAATGCCGACTTCCCGGAATCGGCACTCGCCCACCTGGCACCTGCCGCGATGCGTCACCCAACACCGCGCTGTGCCTGTGACCCCACATAACAAAGCAACTGTCGCCCGGCTGACACGGGGGCAAGTGAACCCCCTCTCTATGCACAAAGCACGTGGCCGATTCGTGACACTTAAGAACCCGAACAATCAGAGCGACCTTACAGATAGTAAAGCGATAAATAGCGATAAGCTTAGCTGCACGCGTAACGAAACAATGCTTCCCTTAGGCCGATTCTCCCAGTGTGTGGGCGCGAGCGGGCGCATATTTCCGAGTCCATGCTTAGCACAGGCAGATACGTACCAATCGGTACATATTCGTAGCAGCCGGAAACCCGGGGAGCCGTCCTTGTGCCACCTGCGACCGGTAGTCGTTGTGGGCCTTGAGCACTTCGGCTTTCTCAGCCGCGCTGAGTCCCGTCGAGACATGGATGCAGTTTGGGTTGAGAGGTTTGCAGGCCGTGTGCACCAGGCCACCCGGTAGGTCCCGGTACTCGGAACGGCAGGTGGAGGGCAGGGCATCGCCAGGAACCGCCGCGGCAGACAGAGACAGGGCCAGTAGTAATGCTCTGGCAACATTTCTCATCGCTATGGAGATCTTCTTGCATCCAGCACACATTCAGTATGGATCTATGGATAGATGCATGAGGAAGGCATTGCGTATTCTGTTTATGTTACAGAAACTTGACAAAGAGCCTGAAGAATGATATATGTGCATATACTATCCCTTTCCTTCCCTAATACAAACTGGCCTTTCTTAAAGAAATTGGCACTGTCAGTGACGCTTATAAATGGGTGAACGCGTATGACAGCGCCTCGTTAATAACTCTCACCACTGCAACTCTTTGTAGGATCTTCAAAGGGTGTACGGTAGTGCGATTAAAAGAAGGGACAAAAGAAGACACACTGGGACACACACAGGACTGTGTGTGTCCCTATGCGTCTGTCTTTGTCCCATCTTTTAATCGCGCTACCGTACACCCCTCGAAGATGCATTATCAACAAGCCCACATTCCAACCAACTTCGTAGTAGTTAGCGCTTCGAGATGTTCATTAACGTAAGTAAAGCGACAAATAGCGATAAGCTTACCTTGCACGCGGAGCCAAACAATGTTTCGCTTAGGCCAATTCTTACAATGGATGTGAGTGGATGCATATCTCAGAGTCCATGCTTAACACCGGCAGATGCGTACGAATCGGTAAGCAACATCACCTTGGTTCTGTTCAGCTGCGTGGCATTCGCTCATTTTTAAACGCAGGCAAAAGTTAGCTGGGATACCCTGTGTATATATATATATATATATATATATATATATATATATATATATATATATATATATATATATATATATATATACAACGGAATTGTAAGGCATTGTCCACCAAGCACTTGAAAAAAAAAGTAATTTGAGAGCTAATATGAAATAAGTGGTTATAGGAAATGTAGATTAGCAATTAAGCACAGAAGAATATTGGCGGATGTTTATGACGCAGAAATGACTCTTGATGTTTGTTCCATTCAAACCTATTTTGGTCAGTTTGCATTCGTAAAATTTTTCCCAATTTGTAAGTAACATTACATGGCTTGAAATTTAAACACAACGCGTAGTATGTGCCCAGGGACTGAGACTGTGCTGCATGTAACTAACGCATACACGGCCCAATCCTTTTACACATTATGGCAAGCATGGCAGCACTGCAGTTAAACCGTCAGAACATTTTGCATATTTTAAAAGTATGCGACGCTATTACCTGAATATAGCTAACCGGAAAACGCAGAATAAAACAAGGACGGTGCTATAGAGTAAAAACCGCTCACTTAAATAACCTACTTTGCACCGTTTGTTTCCTTCGAGAAAGTATATACGATGAGCGGCCGCACCCACGTGGATGTTTACATCCGGCCTAACAGGTTACCAATAATGACTCGGTCATTCCTTTTAAAGCGTTCCCTAGTTTTCAAGGGCCGAAAGAATAGGTAGAAAGGATATTCTCGAGCTACGTACATTATAGTCTACAAGACTAAAATGTGAGGATCTGTTACATTCTACGACCTCATCACGCGGTGCCCATAAGCAACGCCCTACTGACGCCTTCTTGGAGCTCCGCCAAAGAGTCTGAAATATTCACTCGATGAAAGAATTCGGCGCATAACTAATGGCTGCTCTTGAGACATGCGCTAAACGTGCAAACTTTCAAATACCTGAGCAGGTAACGCAGGTGTAAGCCGGAAGTCTTCGCATAATTATCCGCGAAAATTCTTCGCTGACGAAGGATATCTATAGCCGAGCAGAGCGGGGCGTTCTACCCTACAGACTCAACAGCCCCGGACGGAAGCGAAAGCCTCGTGTAAATGCTTGCGAAAGGATGCAGTGTAGTCGCACGCCGCGGGGGGAGAGCTCGGGTTGCGGAAACGCGGGAAGCGAAGGGGGCGTCGACCGTGGGGCCCCGTGCAAGGGCGCGGCAGTCCCGCCGGCGACGGTTGCGGCTTCGTTCGCCGGAAGCGTTGCACTGGCGTACCTCCGTCTTCGTAGACGAAACAAAGTGCTAACAGCGGAACGGCCGCACTCCAAAAGAGCATCGTCGATGTTGACGTGAGCTTCGACAGCGCCGTCGCTCGAGGACGATGCGCCATTCGAACGACAAAATATTGGGCGGCGGGGCGAGCTACGGAATATTTATTTTGTTTAGTTATTTACTCGGGCACTGCTAGCCGGGCACCATGCTTTACGAGCGAGGGGGCATACGTTATTAACGTTAGCGAAAAGTGGTGTAAAACATGCGGCGTCACAATGGCATAAAATAATTAATATTGAAATAAATTCTTATGTTTTACGTGCCAAAACAAGATCTGTTTATGAAGCACGCCATGTTGGGAGATTAATTTTTGGCAACCTTGGGTTCTTTATTATACACCCAATGCGTGGCACACGGGCTATTTTGCAGTTCGCACCCCGTTGAAGTGCGGCCGCTGCTGGCACACTTCTTTTTGTCTACCTAGCGGTTAGGAAATTTTAAAAAATAGTTTGATTTTATGAAGGAAATTACGCATTGATCACGGATATTTGTTACATGAGAATACATGGGTCTAGTTTGTTTAATCACTGAGTAAGTCTTAGGAACTATGCCTCACTGCCTGGACACCCGCAAGGTTCTTAAGCGTGGTAGTGTTAGCATGGGTCGGAATTTTGGACATTGCCCGTTACGCAATATGCTGGACTTCACCGCAAATTTCGATGGGCTCCATTTCCAAAAAAAGTCGATATACATTTCCTGCGATTGGCCGAGTTCTAAATTACGGGGTTTTACGTGCTAAAACCACTTTCTGATTATGAGGCACGCAGTAGTGGAGGACTCAGGAAATTTAGACCCCCTGGGGTTCTTTAACGTGCACCTAAATCTAAGTACACGGGTGTTTTCGCATTTCGCCCCCATCGAAATGCGGCCACCGTGCCCGGGATTCGATCCTGCGACCTCGTGCTCAGCAGCCCAACACCATAGCTACTGAACAACCAGGGCGGGTAGTTGGCCGAGTTCTAACGAGTTTTAAACAGGAACGTTCAGAGAGTGTTTTCTTCTAATAATACGTGCATTTACACCACTACCCCCCGAATTCAAAAATGCATGTTAAGAAGAAATCCATGCTTGACTTCACCTAAACGACGCCTGGCGGGCACATGGCCAGAACTGTTATTGAACTTCTTTTTTCGTTTTATTTCTTTTTTTCGCACGTTCACAGTAGGCGTTATTTAGATCAAGCGATAGATAGGCTTCGATCATGTTAAGACGCATCTATGAATACCGGGGTGAGTGCCGACTTAGTGTCATAAATTCGCATGTTATTGAAGGGAAATACCCCCTCTCGACATTGCTAATGAAATGCTGTGGAAACTAGATAAATCTATTGATCTTCCGATCGAGTTGCGATGGTGTGTTGCGGGGAAGTACGACAAATTGCCGAAAGGGCAACGCCAAAATATCAATTCATAGAAGTCTCTTGCTATCTAACCCAGTTGGCGTCTACGGACAACGGTGTTTCTAGCGCTTTGTCGTAGGTGATCCATAAAAACGCCACCGCTATACGGCGTCGCGACAGCTGACACCATACAAATCGTATCGGAAGACCGAAAATGTCATGAATTGGTGGAAAATCCCCAACGACTCAAGCAAGGATCTCCTCTGTCTCCATTGTTCAGGCTTTAAGTTAATGGCGTAGAGAGACGACAGCGAAACATTTAATTAGGGTTTGATTTATCATGCGCGCATATTGCACAAATGGAGCAACAGAAGGTGCCCGGACTGATGTATGCGGGCAACATAGGGCTAAAAAATATTTTTCACACATTTGCGAATATGTGTGGCAGCGCTGCGACAAATTTAGGCCTTATGTTTAGCACAAATATGGAATTGTGATCTTTGATTACGAGACGAATAAATACATGGCGTCAATTTAGGAAAAAGTAATTTCCCATGGTCAACCAACACAGATACCTCGGCATTTACAGAAATGAAGGAAATACTTAAACACGCTCCAAGATATTCTGAAAATAAAGGGGAAGCGGAATGCAACAATAATGAATCGTAGATTACTTTGGCGCCACAATAAATATAAGGTGGCGCGTGCAATATGGAAAAGAGCAACGGTGCGAGCGCTAACGTTCACAAATGCGATTTTGTGCTTAATATGGACTATCCTGTCGGGGCTCGAAGTGACCAGACTGTGTACTTGCGCACGAGTCTGTCCATGCCTGTCCTGTGCTTAACTAAGTAGCCGCCAACGCTGTGCTAAGGTATTAGCAGCTGTAACTTGAACTTCAGCGCTTAAGGCAACACAACAAACTGTGAATCAGTGGTTGCTCTCGAAGAATAATAAAGTTTGAGGGAAACTCCCTATAATACAGCGAAAAATCTTATGCTATGCACCAATGCCAAATCCCTGTGTCAGCGTCCTCAGCTTGTTTTTTTTTTTTCTTGCATTGTTGAATATGACTTCCTCGCGGTCACTGTGGAATAATATGCAAGTTTGCGGGAAGGTTCACATAATCCAGACAAGAGATTCTGTAACGCAACCACAGCCCTATGTGAACATCCCTAGTCAATGTGCTTAGGTTGTAAGCTTTTTTTGTTGTTAATGAATAGCTTTCTGTTCACGGCGTGCTTTCAGAAAGAACACTGGCTTTCTTAGTCGTGGCCATCCCGACCGGTGCATTTAGTCTTTTGCCAGTAATGCATTGTTCGCGTTGACATGTGTACTAATATACAGTGTCCCAACTATAATGGACCAAGATTTAAAAGAATTATGCAACTGCCACATCGCTGCCACAACTGCCACATACAAAGGACCAAACTAATGTTGTTTGGCATCGCTTGGAGATACTCAGATTAGTTTTGCATATAATAATAATGTTGTTTGGCATCGCTTGGAGGTACTCAGATAATTGTTTGCATGCCGCCTAATTACATAATTAGTAATAAACAATTTATCAACCTCTGAAATATTAAGATTACAATCAAAGCGTAATTGAGAAAATTCTAGAGCAACTTGAAAAACGCCCCATACAGCTTTCTCTTGCTCAATACGTGCTACATAAAAGTGTTTTTTTTTTTCTCCGAAAGTCAAAGAAGTACGCGAATGCACGCGAAATTTCCGCGCTACTGGTCACTCGAGGCACTTTCCGGTGGCTCGGCTGCAGAGTGCTGTAACGATGCCAAAATATAAACGCCAACTTTTTGAAAACATCGCTCGAACAACGAAGATCTTTCCGTGTTGTCCACTTCCCTCCTCTTGTGTCCGCGTCGGCACGCCTTACCCCTTCTTTGCATTATGAAGACCTTTCGCGCAATTGAATGTGGCGGAAACCACATGAGCTGAGCTGCGATGCGCATCGGCGTCTGTGTGTGCAGAGTGAGCGACGTTCGACGCAGGGCGATGCCAGCCTGTGCGCTAAGATGCTTCATGTACGCACATCACGACCGGCGAATGCTACGGCTATACGCTTACGTCCCACATCTCTGGGCGAGAATGTACCAGGAAGTAAACAGTCCTTTCACAGGGACAGTATATAAGGTGTCACGTCTCCCCTTAGGGACAGCGCTTGCCTGTATTTCATGAGCAGCTTGTTCAGCGGACCGTTGTTTATGCAACGAAGTTTCTTATGCGACGAAGTAATTAAACGTCTTGTGTTTCGTCCTACGCTGCCCCTTCTTTGGCCATGCCCTATCAGCTGATCGACTTGGCCAAGATCCGGGTCGCTGGACCAACGGTACCCCTGCGACTTACACGAGTCGCATTCAAGGGCGTAATTATGAAAGTAGTGATATAAACAGACGTCACATTAACAAAAGTCGTGTGGTGACGCATAAAGATGAGGGGCACAAATTTGAATGTTGTTGCATTTATGTCTCGATATAGGTGTAAAATGTAACAAAAGCGACAAACTAACAGAGCTGAAAATAGTATTTTTTGCAGTATGTCATACAATTAGCTATGGAACAATAATCACATACGTATACCGGAAAGCGTACTTACGGTTCGAAGAAAAATCTATATGGCGCTGCTGCGTAGCAGGAAAGCACCTCCGATGGGGTTTCCTTTTCCTCAATGATTCCTGTGAGAACGCGCCAAATTTTCTTGAGTATACTCGAAACGGTGGTGCAAAGAAGCGCTCCGCTGTCATAAGCCGTGTACAATGCGCGGTCCGAACAGTAAGTGAAAATGATAACTGCAATTATGAATGCATAAAGTAGGACTTCAAGTAAGCAGACCATAAGCATTTTCTTGCGCACATTAGCGAAAAGATGTTTTGATATCGAGAATAGGTCAAGAGTCATCGTATAAGCCAACTTATAACGACAGAAGCTGGCTCAAAGAAAAATAGCAGCCCAAGTGAAAACAAAGTCTGAGTCACAGCAACGCAGCTTTTCTAGGAACCGCGTACGGAGCTGCCGCGCTCGATCATTCCTGGCTGTTTCGCCTTGTGGCTATAATGTTTCTCAGAGGCAGCAGTGCTTGGTTTCTGTGCGCGTAGCAAAACAAGCACTATGGGACCATCCCAGCGGTTTACGCCTATTTTCGCGCGGCTGGCATCCCCTGTTTACTGTTTTCGCGGTGTTTACCATAGACTGCAGCATGAAAAACAACAGATTGATAAGACTAATGCATGTGAGTATGGCTGCGAGATACTTTACATCCCAAATGTTCATTACACAGTTCATTAGACTGAAGAAACGGAAAGAATCGAGGCATAAATCGGTATCTCTAATTGAGGTTCAGCGTCGTTTATCTTTATTTTCGCCAAATTCGGCGTATTTTACCGGTCTTCAGTACCGCTCTACAATTTGTTTTTATTTTTATTTTATTCTATGTTTTCGGGCGGATCTGTTCAAAACGATCTTTTCGGATCTGTTCAAAACGAGCTCACCATTTCTTTTTTCTTTTTTTTTTGTATAGACCTCACTCCTTGATTTTGTTGACGCTAAAACATGCTAAATTACTGCAGGCCCTAGGCTCAACACGGCCGCTCTATACGATACAGAGAATAACAACGCTTTTTAGAAGCACTGAACAACAGAAGAAAAAAGATACAGCGCCTTATGGCGGTGTGATCATGCCGGATTTAGGAGTGAGTGCATGTCATTGTCCGAAACAGTAAGAATTCGACTTAGCACTGCGATGCGGGTTCGGAGCTACAATAAATAATACATACAATATTCCTGAAAAGATACCGACCCCATATCACCATTAGTGAGCTTGCGCATGCTGATCCAGCGCAGTGGCCGCGGGTCGGAGTCAGCATGGGCGCAGGCCAGGCCTCTCGCAACGCCAACTCCGACGCACCTCCTTCCCCTCTTCTCTACGGCCAGGTTACGCCTCCACGTTTCTTGTCTTGGTTGCACCCGCAGGACAAACAGCTCACATAACAATAAAACATGTAAGTCTTGCCTTACACGCACGCACGCTGGCGCGCGATCCTGTCTTCGCCGGTCCGCTTGCATCGCAGCTCATGTAGGCTGGTCAACGCGCGCGGATAGCCCTCTTATCTCTCCGGTAAATGTCCCCTTCGGTGACCCTTATCGTTTTCAACCTGGCGGCCGCGGTAGCCCACTGGCTACGGCGTTGCGGGGCTCAATCCCGCTGCGGCGGCGGCACTTTGATAGGAGCTAAAATTGCGAGAACGCTCGTGTATATGCAAATTTAGGTGCACGTAAAAAACCAGAGGCCCCCACTACGGCGTGTCCCGTAATAATAACGTATCTTCGGTACGCGAAACCGCATATCTTTAATGCGATTAGCACTCTTTGGAAAGTTTAAGCACTTTTCGATGTGATTTCCCTTTCTAACATCTTTAGCGCCAACTTGGGCCATTCGGTATGTGCGTCTAGGCATGGCGCACTAGGTATGTAAACATTCTTACGTATTCCTCTAGTATTTTTACGTGCCACAGCGTAACTGGTCAGAGGGAGAAGCAGAACAAGAAGAACGAAGTAAAGAAGTGGGAAAAAAAGTGCAGTCAGCTACAGCAAGTTGAAACGCTCAACTTATTCATCACAATTCATTCCCTCAACACATATCTAAAGGTTTTCCGATTCTTGGATAATGCCCTTGTGTATGTAGGTGATGATGATGTTAAAATGATTACAGTTGTACGACGACTACGGCATGACGACAATGGTATGACTACGACTATGACGATGATGGCGTGTTGACGATGGCATGACGACAAAAGACGACAAGCGTGTAATCACAATGAGAGCGAAATGACAAAGGTATAATGACTGTGAGTTTAGGACAATGCAATCTCTACGACAAAATGATGACGATGGAAGTGGCACCACGGCGCGACGGCGACTTTACGGCGGCGACAATGGCATGACGACGACGGCTCCATGGCGTACGGCATCATGGCGACGATATGGCAAGGCCGTGAGAGCAACAGAGCAATAACCGCGAAAAGATGACGACGACACCACAATGAAGGAATGATTCTGATGGCAGAAGGTAAGGAAACCCTGAGGACTGCACGTTGTCGTTGAAGTTCCCGTCGGTGCTCATGTACATCACCTGTAGCCACGGGGCGCCTTAGTTCGCACCAGATTCGGTGTTTGTCTGCACTGTACCCGGCAGCTTTTTGATCTGCACTATCTCCGAGATTAGCCCATGTTTTTCGGAAACAGAATTATTTTTCGGAACAGACCTTGCTCAGGCACTTTGCTCAGGCAAAGAAATACTTCGCATTTAAAATGTCGGCGTCAAGAGCAGCCGTGTACGGAGAAAGAATTGAAGTGTACAGAAAGGGACCAGCGCGTTCATTTAGCGAGGAGTGTTGGGGTACAGAGAAGTGAAGAAGATGTCGGTAAGAGAAAAATTGAAGAAGCCCGCTACAAAGAAGTGAAGGATTTGGCTGTATGGTGTTTCGCATACTTTGCTTCAAGGCTAATCGCATTAGCTTCGACATTCAACGTGAAAGGTGCATCGATCACATGGTACGCCGGGTGGGCGGTGGAAAAAGTCTCGATTTATTGAACGGATATTCTTTATATATAGATCTGGCAGCAGTCCTGCGTCCTCCTGTTTCAGATGCGTATCATGCGCAGCTGTAAGCGCACAAGGGACATATCATGCTCCACGTCTACGATACATCTTTTTGTCTTCTTTCAGCAAACAAAAATTTAAAAAATAAATACAGCCTAACTAGGAAATCGCGCTTAAAAACGCGTTCCCACCACCCGTTTCCCTTCGTCGGAGCAAGGTGGGATCACGTGATCGAACTTTGCACGTCAATAGAATTGCAGTGCCCGCATCTCCAATGGTGGGCCGCGTCAACAAGGCAAGCGCCAGATTAGACAAGGCTGCAGAACGATATTCATCCTTCATCACCCGGTCATCTTTCTCCCCCACGCGCCCAATGTAATGACGTTTTTGAACCCTTAAACGCCCAATGAGCTTGTTCCGCTGAGAGTGAATATTTGAATAAACGTCATGTGGCAAGATCACTTCGCCTTATATTTGCTTGAGAAAGTTAACTTCCTCCGCGAGACATAGGATGACCCATGTCCATATATAGGTAAAAAAATTAATTTACATCAGAGCTCTACAACATGTGGCAGGCGGCACCCAAGCGGACCAAAATCAGGGGCCCCGAATTCACAAAGCTTTTCGTTCATAAATGCTGTTTTTCATTGGCTGATCGCCTTCGCTAATAACTTGTCCTGCAGCACTATTGGCTAGCTTGAGCACTTTTAGCGGAACAGCTCTTTGTGAATACGGACTCGGATTTTTAAGGGCTCTAAGTCTAGTTTACTGTTGTACGGTGTACTGATGCCGAAATGAAAGCACAACCATATAATTAAGAGATCGAAAATTTGGTCTCCAAACACTGCACCACAAGAACCGTTGTCGTCGTCAGATACGTTACATAAACAAAGGTTCAATACGTAGGATACCTCGTTGGGAACAAATAGAAAAAGAGCATGATCAGTGAACTTATTTGTTGACATACCTACGTCAAGACTGCATTATTTGCGCGTGTTTGCTTTGCTCTTATACGTCGACCAATACGTGTTCTCAATGCGGCCTACGCAGAGTCATACCATTGTCACACGGGAAGATTTATTGCCATTAGAATCGAATGCCATTCGCATATAATCCCACTTATCGGGATCTACACGGGGTAATTTAATGTCATTCGAATGGAACGACATTTGCCATCGAATGAGTTAGGGGAACTCATTCGATTTCGAACCGAATGTATACTCTTGACCCCACATAGACAACAGCGACACGCAACGCGAAAAATAATCCGTGCATCACCAAAGTCAGAAGATATTATTTTAGACTTTTAAAAAGGAATAACTATTTTTGCCGCGATGATATTTTCACCGGGGGCTGTGCTCAAACACTATTACTCTTTGTATCAGGAGTCTGTTGCGGCGGTCAGCCATATTGGATGTGTTTGTTTAGCAACGGCAGCAGTGGTGTTGTGTAGTCTCGTGGTGGTTCGTCCGTGTTTGACGTGCGGTGCCATGGGTACAGTTGCAACGGCTGCGGACCCGAAAGAAAATTTTGTTCGAGATCGTCATTGCTATCATTTGCGAATGCCATTATATTTTACTGTGTAGCACCGCAAGAGACCGAATGGCATTCGATGCATCGAATGACATTAAATCTTCCCGTGTGACAGGGGTATACGTGTTAATGAAAGTTATTAGATCAAAGTGACATTGACGCCTTCGACGTCGTTAGGGGCTCTCTACTCGGCCAATATAAATAAAACACAGCTTTTTTTTTCAGATATGACGTTATGGCAGGGCCAACATCTTAGCCTGCAGTTAGCCTGAATCATATCGCTGTGAGCCTACTTGTCAACTCTCCCGAATTTATTGTAACGTTTACAAATTTCGGCTCGTTCTACAATTTCACGAATTGTCGTCGTCATGTTTTTTAATGAATTCTGTTTGCAAAAGAAGTTTCAAAGGTGTTGATGGATGGGGTGACAGAGTATCGCAATAGAAATGCATGCAAAATATGACATATGTGGTTCTTGCGCCGTATTCTTGAGGATGCCGTAAATTGGCGTGCGACCTGCAACTCGAAGCACCTTGCTTGTATTCGCGGGCTTCTTCCCCGCTCGGGAAAACAGTTTTATGTAGCACATATTCAGCAACAAAAAGGTGTATCAGGAGTTGTTTCTGTTGCTCTACAGTTTTCTCATTGACACCTTCGTTGTAAATATAATATTTGAGAAGTTGATTCAGACTAATTATGCAATAACGCGGAATGCACAAATAATCTGAATATCTCCAAGCAACGGAAAACTAAATTACCGTGGTTCTATCTATCCATGGGGCATGTGCATATTCTTAAATCTTGTGCCATGATAGTTGGGATGCCCCGTACATTTCATGGAGCGCATCCCCTCAAGCCTTAAAGACAGACGGACGGACATATTTCCGAAGGAAGAAGCCCTAGAATACTAACGCTTTAAAGCAATATAAAATGAAGACCGTGAAACATTGCCAAAGAAGCAGCGACAACCAAATTGGTGCCGTAGGCGTCGTGGAATAATAAAGTGATAATAAACACAGCACTCTCTAATATGATAATATTATTTTACTACGCAATGCTTGGGTTGGAATAAATAAATTTATTATCGCAGCTTCAAGCTTGTACTGGAGCTCTGCTGCTAGTGCGGTCAAAGTCCCGCAAAACAAATAAATAAAGTAATGCGCTGAGTACAGACACAAGCATAATTCCATCCTTTCGTGCTCAGAGAAAAGTTACAATTTCCGCAAAGTGCAGAGGAGCGACTACTCACGGGCCTTCAAAACAAGTCATGGTGCACGAACAAAGGAATACTAGTGCATCTGCCAACACATTGTGTATCTTGCGCGAAATACCATGGCTAAACAGTTCATAAGGGCCCTCTCTGCGCACCTGGCAAGAATATGACAGACATTTCGCATTCGCTACGGCACTGAAAGGACCGAACTACCGCATCCAGACGCGCACTGCGCTAGCATTAGAGCAAATTGTCCTACGCTGAGACATGAGGTCCTTTGTTCTTCTAGTCCCGTTCATCTTATTACTTTTCCCAGGTGAGTGACCTAATATTCACAGTTTGATAAGGCTTAACAAAACTAGAACGGTGCTTCTAAATACGATTATGTCAGTCAGACGTGTATATGTACAATGTATTGCAGCGCTGACCCTTTCCTTCTACAGATCATTATTATGTGGTATACCTTGGAGGAGAGAGATATAAAAAGGAAAGGCAGGGAGGTTAACCCGATATTAGTCTCCGGTTTGCTATCCTACACTGGGGATCGTTATACTGTAAAGCTCTATCGAGGTCAATGGATGGATGGATGGATGGATGGATGGATGGATGGATGGATGGATGGATGGATGGATGGATCGATGGATGGATGGATGGATGGATGGATCGATGGATCGATGTATGGATGGATGGATGGATGGATGGATGGATGGATGGATGGATGGATGGATGGATGGATGGATGGATGGATGGATGGATACAACTTTCTTGTACGTTCGGCAAGGTATAACGGAAAGGTATAACGCCGCCTTGGCTCAGGTCTCCTACGGGGGAACGTCCAGGCAATGCCTCGACGCCGCCTCACGGGCTCGCTGGACTGCCCACGTCTGGATTCTGAGGTCTGAGCTGCGCAGAGCGGCGGCCCACCTCGACGACAGGGTCTCCAGAGCAACTGCCATCCTTCCTATAACTACATTGCACTCCCACATGATGTGTTTCAGTGTTGCTGGTCCTTTCTGGCACAATTTGCACATGTCGTCCTGATACTTATCTGGAAAGATACGTTTCAGACGGAATGGATTATAGAAGGTGTTCGTCTGGAGCTGTCTCCAGGCGACAGCCTGCCTCCCGTTCAATTTGGGACTCGGCGGTGAGTATATCCTTCTGGCGTTTAGACATGCACTGTTTGCTATTGTACCTGGTGAGCCTGTCCCGTTCTGCGCGAGGAGTGTTCGCTATCGCGCGCGAGGTGTTGCCCTGTTCGGCGCGGCGGGTCATAACTCGCGCCGTCCGGTGCGTCGTCTGGTTTAGGTTCGGGAGCGTGTCGCCTTCCGTGGTGACGTGCGCGGGGAACCATATGATCCTCGAGCTCGCGGTTTTGGATCGGCCCTCTTTGGCCAGAATGGACAGGGCTTCCTTGGAGGTTACCTTCGGCGTAATTCATTACTGCCGTTTGCGGGTCGCTTAGTACGACTTCGCTTTCCTGTTCTGTGAGGGCCAGCGCGATCGCTACTTCCTCCGCTATTTGCGAGTGTTTAGTGTATGCACTGCATGCGATTCTGAGTTTTGGAGTTCGTGTCTACGACTACGGGGGTCTATTTTTGCCCAATCGGATATTCGGCTACGTCGACAAAGCGCATTTCTCTCCCTGCCGAATGAACGGAGCAGAGCCTCGGCTCTTGCCTTCCTTCTGCCTCGGTTATAACCAGGGTGCACGTTTCTTGGGATGTTTGTCACCGTAACGGTGTTTCTGATTTTGTTGGGGATTTGCATTTGCTGGCCGCGCTGGTTGTGGGATGTTATGCCAAGCTTGTTCATAATGTGCCTTCCCGTCATAGTGGTCGACATGCGTTGTGCTTCGGCTATTTCTTTCAGGGTGTTGTGTATGCCCAGCTGGGCCAGGAGCTCGGTGCTCGTCGATTCCGGTAGGCTTAGGGCTATCTCGTACGTTTTCCTTATGAGCGTGTTGATCTTGTTCTCTTCCGCGACGCACCAGTTCGGGTAGGCGGCTACGTAGGGGATGTGGCTGGCAATGAAGGAGTGGATCAGTCGAATGACGTTTTTTTTCTTCATGCTCACGTGTCGGTTGGTTATACTCTTTATGAGTCTCGTGGCGCTGTTGGCTTTGCCTTCGATCTTCCTCACAGTTTCGCTGTTAGCGCCGAGGTCAATGTGGTGATAACAATCAAGTCAGCGCAGATGTTGCCAATGGCCCCTTCTTACTTGACGCTGTTTTTGTGCGGTTTTCGCTGTTGTTTTCCCCGCACTAGGATAGGAGACAACTGTCTAAAAGAGAGTCGAGTCAGCTGATGTCCACTCACAGCTTACAAACCTTGCCCTTCTAAAGGAAATAATAGCCAAACTGGAAAATAAAAGGTTGTTGTTTGCAGCTAAAATACTACCTTTGGCTGAGCAGTCATATCAGAATCACAAATAAAAATTGCTGTCTCATCATAACACCATTGGCAAAAAGATATATCTCTACGGAGAAAAGGCTGTTTTAGACATGCAGTACCGCGTGACGTCAGGGAAATGAGTAAACCTAATTGTTTGTATATATCTATTTTATAACTGTGAGCGGGCTTCATTTGGCTTGTCTCTCTTTCAGAGGTGGAAGGCAAGAGCACTGCGTTTTTATGGGTGGAGCTTGTTTGTAATTCTTGGGTTGTCACCGAGCATAGTAGGGCTTACTTATCGTAGTTATGGACACCCTCGAATATTAATTATTTGCCCAGCAAGGTAGTTTGTATTTCTAAACTGTTTCTGCTCACTTTCTGAAAAGTGTGCAATTCTTGGCTGTTTTCAGTCATCAGCAAAATGCGACATATCAGCCTTTCGTCTATGTTCTGACGCCCAGAAGGTCTCCTTTAGTTAGTGCGCTAGAGCAAGGATTCTTTTTCCCGGGTTTTTGCAGGCTTTCCAAGTACTACCAAGATGACATATGACATTTTTGTGGGTGCATTCCACCACGATAGGTTGCATGTTTCATTCTTGTTTTCTCATTCTATAACAGATGATTTGTCACTGAAAGCGGGTGTCGCACCGGTAGACATATTTGTAATGTCAAACACTTAGACCCGATAAAAATATATAGATCAGGATAGAAACAACGCAGAACTAGGTGAAGTAAAGACGATCAGATTACATGATGCATGCGTCTGAATAAACACGTTTGGCGGTGTGCGTCTTCACACAGCTTGCGAGAAGGAAATCGCCCATTCTTTTCGCCGGAACAGAGCTATGTTGTAAAGGTCACAAGAAACCCAGCATTGTGATTTCTACTGGACACAAACAAACATATATATGCCACTTGCAATGGCGCAGAAATGCCAGCTCGTGAAAAGAAACAGCAGGAGGAAAATAGATGTGTTTACGAAGCCACCGCACGGGAATCACTTGTTATTTGTCGTATATGGATTCACAGCTCCATACCGGGGACAGAAAGAGCCTGTAGCTCCCGGTCGATTTTCTTAGGAATGTTTTCATTCACGCGTGATTCTTTTCCCATAGCGTTACGGCTAATAAGTATTCACTTAGACAATGTGGCCAGTCCTCGATGTGCATATCGTGTGAGCTGGGTACTCTAACACAAGTTAGGTAACGCACATAGCACCGTATGCAGCCACTGTTGGCGCCACAAGGGGCGTGATGGCGCGCAAACACAACTGAGGCGGCGAATGGGGAAAACACCGCTCACGAACAGCAATGAGCGGCAGGCGCACGGGTGTATTTGCGCCTGCCAGTACAGTGGCCTTGCGATAGCACCAGCATTTTAGTGCGACGCATTCTTTACCTCATTCCAGGCACATTATAGTAGGTAGGTAGGCCGTTCGGTAGAAGTTGTTAGCTGATCGCAAGCGTCGCAGCTACAGGACGGTGAACAGCACAAGAAGAAGATGACGGCTATAGGCGGCGAAGTTGTGCATGGTGCGCAGAAGCGGCCGTGTGCAAACAAACGCGTAAATAAAAACTATTTTCTGTATTCTTTTATTACATAAGTAGTTACTATTTTTCAGAAGTAGGATCCCTGACTATGGTGAAGACCTAAGAGAACGGGAGTGAACCCCGCATGGATGTTTAACTGAACCATGAGCTGTGGCGAGCATGTGTGCGTTGAAGGCCGGAGCCACACGTTCCCGTAGGCCTAGAGGAAAAAAACTATGAAATCGCTGATGGCGCACAAGTTTACGGCCGCAGCAAGCTGTCACTGCACGACCTGCTGAAGAAGAGTGCTGAGAACGACCGCCTCATTACTAACTCATTGCAGAGGCAAACCATCAGCAGGTAGCCGGAAATTGTGCAGATGTTTCAAGTTATACCTGACGCCGGCAAATAAATACACAGCTGATTTAGAGGCGAAGAGACGCTACTGGTGTAAAAGGCTGCGTCGAGAACCTGAACTGATGGCTAGGCTTCACAAGTGGCCGGATGAGCTGTGTCTGGAGACGGCTGAAAGGCACCGCGCCGGTGAAGTGAGAGGCTGGTTTCGAGCGAGTCTGACCGAGATAAGCACGTCGGCTGATTTTAAACCGCGCTCTGCTCGGCAAACTGCTAGTCCCGGAGCGTTGGCTTCTATGCAAGAAAGAACACAGTAAAGGCAGACAACGACGATAATTTCCACGTCAAGGCATGAGTTTGCACAGAAGCCAAACTCGACTTTATTTTTTGACTCTCGAAACCAAGTAATTATTATACTTCATTCCTGTGGCATGAGCGCAATATTGAGGGGTAGGTCTCATGTTGACTTCGACGACATGCTTCACGACGTAGTCGAATTCGAATGCATCGAGAGAGAGCGGCAACGCAACTTAGTTGAATTATCCACGAAGCCTATGCCGGATGCGCCGGAGAGTACTAACAGACATGAGTGGGAGGGACGCCGTCTGGCCTATCGAAATTTCTTAGCTGCGAAGAGAAGCTTTCCTGCAGAAGACTGGACTGGGCTAGACGCGAACCTAAACATCCTAACTGCTCCTGTTTAAACACTTGGTGAGAGAGTTGACAAGAAACGAAAACAAAAGCGCAGCGAAGATCCTCCTAACACTAGGCAGGAAGAATAGAAAGAGAGAGAAAAAGAACGAAAGAAAAAAAATAATTTAAAGGAGAGAACAGCTCCATCGACAAGGTTAAATTTAGTAAGAAGGAAAGTTCCGATGCTATAAAGTTGGACGCAGGTGAGCGTAACAGACGCGTGGGAAGACAACGACCCTGCGCATTGTAGCGTTGCGTACTTACTATCAGCGCGCGAATCCATAATGTGTCACCAAAAGCGCACACTCATCAGTTATGAAGACGGGGTACAAATGGGATCGGCAAGTTGAATGTCGGGAAGTGGTTGTGGATTTTGCTTGCTTTCCCTTGCAGCAGCACCTATCAGCAGCCTCAAAGATGCAGGGAGAAACAATTCATTCTCCCGCATCTAAAATACGCTTTGGGCGTCGGCGAACTGCACGTCATCTGGCTTTCACATGTTTTCACCCCGAAAAGTTTATTTTCGCTTTGATCAATTGTCGCACTGAATCTATGCTGGAGGAGTGTGCCAGTTCAGCATTTAACTGCTCACACAATCTCCGGCTGGAAGCACAACGGGAAAGCGTGTTCTATCCTGAAGGCGCAGCCATCCGCCCGAGCGTGTTGTATCAACAGCAGATCCAAGTGCCAAAGAACTTTGCTAATAAGTGTTAAAGGAAAATACGCAAAACTAATAGACATGCGATTAATCATCACGCTGCAGGAAGCAGCAACAGCTCGCAGACTGAGTGTGCGGCTCCTGCTTAGATCTGCCACCGGTGCACAGCTCTAGCGACACGCATTAGCAATTAACACTGAAGCCGTATAGCCTCTGGCATTATTCTCTCGCGATTAGAAAACCTGCTCTAATAAACGATTCTGAGTTGTTTTAACACTCTATGGTATAAATTGAGTCAATAAATGATCAAGAATAATGCTTATACTAATGCATCACATTCTATTTGCTGTTTCAATATAAACCAAAGTGAGATTTCCTGAACATCGCTGTTCCTGTAGCATTTTAGATTTTTATCTGGTTTGAGAAGGAAGTCTAGCTCTTTGATGCAACCACCAGTGAGACGTTTTCTTCTACTGTAAACCAAGATATTAATTGAAAAATAGAAGGTATTCACGCTTTTGTTTTATAGCGAATGTTTAAAAACAAGCTCGAACTGCAATGTTGTAACAATATCGTGACTCTAATTTAGAAAACCTATGCCCTTGTAGCCTGAAAATTCATTTTTCGAATTAATTTTAGATGGTAGCAACAGTTGCCATCGAACGTATATCTATGAGCGGGCGCAGTGAAAGTAATGCCGAATTATTTGGGGGAAATACCAGGCGCGTAGTAGTAAACAAACTAAAACGAGTAAACAAGACGTGATGTTGGGAGTCCGCTCTCAAAGTCTTTTTAATAGCAACCGGAATGCAGCATATGTTAAGTCGGCCATTATTTTGCTTGCTGATTTGTTATGCTCTCATTTTGTTGCGTCCAATGATGATCGTGAAAAAAAATTACGCCGATCCGACGTACATGTGGGACTATATTTTGGGCGAAACCTTCTTTAATTGTTTCCATTCATTTCTTTGAAAAACACGCATGGTACGCACAGTTGCATTACATTGCCAGCTTATGTAATTCTTGTAATGTTCGGCTTACAGGCAAACACAGATCACATAACTTCATTGCTCGCTACGTGGATGCAACGGTGTTCAGTAGGCTTATGCTGTGTTTGGCGAGTGGTGAAGGAAGCATAAATTGAGGACGACGCAGTGAGCTATGCAAAGGAGAATGATGGGTGTAACGTTAAGGGATAAGAAAAGAGCAGATTGGGTGAGTGAACAAACGCGAGTTAATGACATCGTAGTTGAAATCAAGAAAAAGAAATTGGGGGGGCATGGGCGCGACATGTAATGACGAGGGAAGATAACCGATGGTCATTAAGGGTTGCGGACTGGATTCCAAGGGAAGGGAAGCGTAGCAGGGAGCGGCGGAAAGTTAGGTGGGTGGATGAGATTAAGAAGTTTGCATGGACGACATGGCCACAATTTGTACATGACCGGGGTAGTTCGAGAAGCATGAGAGAAGCCTTTACTTTGCAAGGGCTTAACCAGGCTGATGATGATGATAATGTCGATGACGATGATGATGAAGGAAGCATTGTTATCACTCTAAAAAAATCCGCGCTTATCTAAGCGTGCGTTTTCAGTTCTTGTACACGTTCAATCTAAGCGTGACAGTGCTCCACGCTTACTGATCACGCCTACTAGGAGTGATCAGCAACCACTGTTCCCGCTTAGTAGATGTGATAAGGACCCTTGTTCCTACGCTTATTATGGCGTGACCAGTCTCCACGCTTAGAGAGGGTTGCCGAGGGAGCAAGGTGAGGAGCAAGCCTAATGCC
Source organism: Dermacentor variabilis (assembly GCF_050947875.1). Lineage (NCBI taxonomy): Eukaryota > Metazoa > Arthropoda > Arachnida > Ixodida > Ixodidae > Dermacentor > Dermacentor variabilis. The sequence goes on from NC_134571.1 coordinate 134,418,847, forward strand.
TCCTGACCTCTTCTCTGTATGTGTTGGAAGCAACGAATAAGCACCGGTCCTTGTCGACTTGGGCGCTTGGGTCTCTTCTCTGAAGCGAGCGTTGCTCCCCAAGCTTTTCGCAGTCCTTTTCTTTCACTTCTGCTTCGACGGCGAAGACTGTGATGAACCAAGACGCTATGGCAGTGGCAGCGTGACGGCGAAGTAGAAGTTGAGTATGTTGCAGGGAGATTGCGCATCATGCTTTCACCGGTGACACTGAAACTAATCCACTAAGAAGGGGCTTTGCGAAGCCCTGGCACGTTTCAACGACTCCAAGGAATGTGAAACGTGAAGAAGCTTCTCAGTAACTCCTTGCACAAAAAGACGAATGCCCTCTCAACCGTGATCTGCGGCGCGCGCGTTCAAAGACAGCAATTCGTGTGTACGATAGAGACGTCAGGGCAGAATTTCCCGCATTAAAATTATCATGCTATTGCACTCTTTCTGCGATTTTTGGCCCCAAATACCTGATCCAATACTTTTTCACTCGCCTCTTTCTTTAAGACGAATATTCTAGGCAGCGAAAAAGGTATTACACACATACGTCTTCGTGGAACAAATCTTTTATTCATGATATTCATTCCTAGAAAATTTGATACAATGAAACGTTGATGCTTAGAAACAAAACTTACAGGGTTAAAGCATTTTCAGATCGCTGAGAAATCGTAGTCATTATATGAGTTTGATTTAAATGCGCAATGCAGGGAACAAATCTCTCAATATAGTTTGGGCCCAAGATTTTTTTTTTTTGCTTCTTATTGCTTTAAGTTGGTTATCCAAAAATTGACCATATGCCACCGGTTATGTTACATATTACATACCATAAAGGCATAGCCACATCACTAGTGCCTTTTCTAGGGATGTGTAATCACTGATCTCAATGCTTTCCTCCTCACAGTCGCAGATGAGGAACCTTGTTTCTCCCCAGACAATGCACGATCTTATAAGGTCACTTAGCGCGATCTCAAAGACAGAAAAGAAAAATGCCTTAATACCCAAATTATAATACTTTAGAGATGAAAGCACGTGTGTTTTAGTCTAAATGTGGTAAGGAAAACCGCTTGCTTTTTCACTACTTTAACGCTGATTGCACTTCTGACATTTCTCCTATTGACTGCTTTTAAGATGTTGCGATGTGGAAGTTTTTAGAAGTAGGTGATAGGGGAAAGATGGTGAAGTCACCACAGTAATGAGAGCATGCATTGCAAGCCTGGGTTGCAAGCACGCTTCTAAAGCGGCGTATGAAGGCTGAGAAAATGACAGTATTTTTGATACGATCTGAAGGAACTATTTTCAATTTTTGCTCATTTTCATCAAGTCTACATCCAAACCTTTATGTAATTTCAAATGCTACCTGAAAAACAAGAGAACAATGTGCATAACGCATTTAGATGAGACGCATAGCTGTAATTGATTTTATTCCATCACGCTCTTCAAAAAAATAAAGTTCAAAAATTGTACGCAACTGGCTAAGCTTTCGACAAATACTTTTAATACCTAAGCAAAAATGAGCTCGAAAAACGTACTTATGCTGAATTCCCAACTCAATGGAGATGGAAATTTTGACAAGCATGACAGTCTACGTGAACTTATCACACTTTCACTGCGGGCATGGATGGGTTTTTTATTAAAACGTCTTTCTGGGCGAGTTGGTGCATACTTGATTTGACGAAAAATGACAGCGCTAACACATGCAACGCCAAAGGAACAAGGACGATACACAAGCGCTACACAAGTGCAGCAGCGCTTGTGTCTCGTCCTTGTTCCTTTGTGGTTGCATGTGTTAGCGCTGTTATATTTCCTCAAATCAAATATATGAATTTGCAGCTGGAAATCAAAAGCTGCAACGGGCAGAGTATATTCATGTTCATTTACACAGTCATACTTCCTCTCTTTAGAGCCCGAAATTTAAAATATGTGCAGGTAGACTACATAGATATCCTAATTCAGAGTGCGATTGAGGTTGCAAATTAAGCAGCACGTGTGGTTACAACCTCGCATGCGGCGCTTCGGAGATGCCGGTTACTGTTACAATGAGCGGCGTACGCGGCAACTACACAGAGCATACACGGCATACCACACTGACGCCACCACTAACAGAGTTCTAAATCATGAGATGAAGCACGGTGCAAAATGCAAAGGCATCTTCCAGCTCGCTACCTTTGCCCGAGACAGAAATGACAGCAGGCAGACAGAGGACGGTGAGCTGGCGGATATAAAATAAAAACAACAGAAATGGGGGTAATTTGGCCATTCAGCAAAATAAACAGAACAATTCAGAGGAATTCAAAAGCCCGTGGTCAAAACTCGTTAAAAAAGTCCGAGGCAGACTGCTCTCTATTTCGATCAACGCTAATGCTCGCTCAGGAGGTTCTCGCTTTCCAGTGAATGTCATTAGGGCAAATTTTGCATCACAAATTATACAACCGCATACCGGAAACCATGAAAAATTGGCAGTTAGCCGATTTTTCACAAAAGCGAAGCATAACTAATGCCCTTACTTCTATATTTCAATAGTCCATAAATAGCAGGTGAGGGACCGCAACATATCCATTATGCACATGGAAGTGCTGCTCTGGAGCAGTCAGGCCGCGGTGTATTCTCTCTCGTAAACTGTCGTACTCGGCACAGTGTACAATGTGTGCATACAGCATCCGCGTTGGGCGGCATAAATGTGTGTAGAAGTGAACATGGCCATACACACCAGCTCTGACAATTAGACCGGAAGCTCTGTGCTGCAAGGAACTAACGCCACTCGTGGCAGCCCATGGGAAAATCCACACCAAAGATGCCTACCCCCCCCCCCCCCCCCCCGCCTTCCGAGCGCAGGCTTCAAAACACCACCGTCTCCTTCAGCAAGAAATGTTTCGCATTTACCGCAGGGCAGTGAGAAGACGCAGAGCGTTGTTCTCCTTTGCCCACGCTCCGCGCAGATCACGTGCTATATCACGACCCCCCCCCCTATTTGGGCGAGTTCATAAGCGTGATGGAGAGTTCCCGCGCGAACGCTCCGCGGGATGTTAAGCGCGTGATTGGCGTTTGTCGCGCGTACGTGGCTCGCTCACCCTTTGCAAGACAGAACCATAGCAGGCAGTCTTGGCCTCACGCTTACAGGACTGTCAGGCTTATTTTCGGTCACGTAATGCTTGAAACGTCATTCACGAATCCCTTACATGCGCGTCACGCTTAAACTTACAGTTTAGCGTGAGATTGAGCCTAGAATTTTTTAGAGTGTGGGGCAAGTCTATGTGCATATGAAATATGGCGATGAATGTTTAACGCTAGGACGAACACGTAGATCAGTCATTTGCGCCCATCACGTGGGCCACGTGACCACGTAGACCTCGCGCTGAGTCTATCGGCGAGGGTTCTTTTTTCTTTTGTAAGTAACATTGTGCTCTAAATATTTTTCATGCTTTACCTCTCCTCGCCGAAACTGTGTGCAAGGCGAGACACCTAGGTGAAACCCGCAACAATAGGCAATATGTCAGCATGGTACATAAGAGCGTAACGCGGGTATTCGAACGCAAAAATTATCGCGTGTCTCTTGGTGCTTTGGGGTATATGGTCGTCGCGAAGTTGTGTACTGAAAGCCAGACGCCATTCCATGACGTCAGGAAAATGAGCGAATGGGATTTGATCCGCATCCGTATAAATTTTATTTACATTTACATTGTATTTTACATTGTATGTTTAGTTGTCGCCGACTTTAGGTGCCGTTCACCATAGTGGAAGTATTCTTACACCTAGTTCGCCTGTCGCAATTCTGCTGTCTAACCGCCTCTTGCCATTCGCAGGTCTGCAAGGGCAATGCCTAGGGGTATGCGTGCATAAATGTTCATCTACACTTTTGTGTTGTGCAGTGAAAATTTACGCGATAGGCTAAGTCATGGTGGTGGCTAGACGCAGGCAGCCACACTTATGTGCTCAAGGTCATGTTTTTTTCCGCATAATATGTCATCGTTGTTGGTGCTTATGATGCCCGGTTCTCCTTATGTGCTCTATTAGTCTTTTCCTGAGTAGACGTTTCGGATAAAAAGGCTCATTTTGGGTACGCAAAGATTGTTTATGGCTATTTTACAATGACAATTAAAGGGAACACCAGATGAAGCTATCTGCTTTGAGTGTACCATCTATGCGAAGCTCATGAAAACAATCACACGCAAATCCCACCGTGGAACATACGAAAGGTTTTTAAAACTAGGAAACAAATCTAACAATCAACATTTAGTACATGACTGACGCTAGCTAGCTAGCGAATTCACGCCTTTGGCGTTCAGTGTCGAGAAAAGAAGCTTATTTTTGCCTTGAGTAGGTCTACCATACAGCAGCGCAATTCTCGAAAGTCTAGTATTCTTCTAATATTAGGAAAGGCACTCGCATTGCACGGATACAATCAACCTTGTCACTACTTAATTGAAGAACATCCTCAGGGTGTTTTAAAACGTATCTGTAATGGAGAACTATAATGGATAGCCATTTTATCTAAAACGTTAACCCATACAAAGGACGTCATAAAGCACCTAATAAAGGGCGGTATAAAGGACGGTTAAAGCATCGCACGCCTATTGCGAAGACGTTTGGTCGTTCCCCACCTGCGCCAAGTTGTTTTTTCATCCACTTTCATTGCCATTATTTGTCAATTCTTTAATTCAACTAGTAAGAAAAAGTATTTTCCCCTATATTATCCTTGTGAGTCTTTGTTTGTTGGCTTCTCATGACATGAATAATAAAAATCGGGCCCCTCGGTTAACCCCCTTCCTTCTCTTTTAATCGCAAAGGAGAGTCACGTTTAAATCCGACGGCCGACATTTATTTATTACCAGAGCATGTTCACTGCCCCATGGCGTTCTGTCCATAAAGTGAATAATAAACCTTAAATACCTTCTTCATAGGCATGAAGTAAATAAGCGAGCCAATTTACACATGCGGGAACAAATACTTAAATGAGCTAATGCGTTTGACAAACCTGTTTATTTTGCATATTTCAGCGTATATCCAGCCAAAACCATGTATAACTCAAGGCTTTCAGTGCGTGACGCCAAATACGTGTCCGCCATCGCAACAAAGAAACCTCCGTGGATGCGCTGGTAGCAGTGTGTGCTGCAACATTGGTAACAATTTCATCCTTTTTTTACGGCGGGGGGCACCTTGGGGAAAGATACCGCATTCCAACTAATGAAAGAAGAACTTTCTATTGTTCAGTTCTAAAAAAAATATATAAAAAATTTGGATTTATAGCCTACATTTTGCTAGAGACGAAGGTATACCACTAGATTTCATGACGTAGGTTGTACATGATGGTGTACTTCAGGAAACACGATAATAAATACACAGAGAGCTTATATGTGCTCTTCATCCAATAAAACAATCGTTTTCATGTTCTTTGTTCGTGCGGTACATGGGTTGCTTTAAATTCTAACAAAATAAGAGCTGTGGAGCCGTAATTACAGGGCTGACTAATGGTTACGCCTTATGCTGACAAGAGTGCTTACGAGTGAGGTTTCTTGAAACAAAAAAAAACGGAACTGGATACATCGATAAATAAACCCTATTTAATTGAAGGAGGCTGATAGCACAGTAGAAATAATAAAAAAGAATTGCAGAATTAATGTGTTACAGGTTCTTGCACCAATGCTTAGTATAAGTAAGGAATAGGAAAACTCAATGAGAAAGTTAAATGGACAGTAAAACAGGTCAAAAGTAAATATCCGGTAACGGGCATAATTAAGCTTAAAGGGAACAGCACATTGGCAGATGACCTGAATGTAAAAAATGTAGCACCAGCCTCATGAGTAGGAGACAGTATACAAGGGCAGAATTTTCAGTAAATGTAGCTATAAACAATGTATAGCTTCTTCCGAAAACACGGTAGCTGGAATTTTGCAAGAAGTTGAACAAATACTTTCGTCTCCTATTATATATCCTAGCCGAGTGCAAGACGTATCCTTGTCGTGCCAGGGATAAACTAGCTACCAAATGTTAGCGAGGAGCACGGCTATACCTCATTCTTTAAAAAAATATCGCAATGTTGCCAAGAAACAAACGGATCAACTTGCAAGAAGTTAGGCTAAACGGAGAGCACGGAGCACTAGCACGTGGTTTAGAAGATAATGAGAATAACACAGGGACAATACAGCAGAGGCGAAAGAAATAATTTTTCAGGCCACAATTGATAACGGTTGTATCATCATCATGATCAGCCTGGTTACGCCCACTGCAGAGCAAAGGCCTCTCCCATACTTCTCCAACTACCCCGGTCATGTACTAATTGTGGCCATGTTGTCCCTGCAACCTTCGTAAACTCATGCGCCCACCTAACTTTCTGCCGCCCCCTGCTACGCTTCCCTTCCCTTGGAATCCAGTCCGTAAACCTTATTGATCATCGGTTACCTTCCCTCCTCATTACATGTCCTGCCCATGCCCCCCACCCATTTCATTTTCTTGATTTCAACTAAGATGTCATTAACTCGCGTTTGTGCCCTCACCCCGATCTGCTCTTTTCTTATCCCTTAACGTTACACCTATCATTCTTCTTGCCATAGCTCGTTGCGTCGTCCTCAATTTAAGTAGAACCCTTTTCTTAAGCCTCCAGCATTCTGCCCCTAGGTGAGTACTGGTAAGACACAGCTGTTATACACTTTTCTCTTGAGGGATAACGGCAACCTGCTGTTCATGATCTGAGAATGCCTGCCAAACGCACCCCAGCCCATTCTTATTCTTCTGATTATTTCCGTCTCATGATCCGGATCCGCCGTCACTACCTGCCCTAAGTAGATGTATTCCCTTACTACTTTTAGTGCCTCGCTACCTATCGTAAATTGCTGTTCTCTTCCGAGACTGTTAAACATTACTTTAGTTTTCTGCAGATTAATTTTTAGACCCACTCTTCTGCTTTGCCTCTCCAGGTCAGTGAGCATGCATTGCAATTGGTCTCCTGAGTTACTAAGCAAGGCAATATCAGCGAATCGCAAGTTGCTAAGGTATTCTCCATCAACTTTTATCCCCAATTTTTCCCACTCCAGGTCTCTGAATACCTCCTGTAAACATGCTGTGAATAGCATTGGAGAGATCGTATCTCCCTGTCTGACGCCTTTCTTTATTGGGATTTTGTTGCTTTCTTTATGGAGGATTACAGTGGCTGTGGAGCCGCCATAGATATCTTTCAGTATTTTTACATATGGCTCGTCTACACCCTGGTTCCGTAATGCCTCCATGACTGCTGAGGTTTCGACAGAATCAAACGCTTTCTCGTAATCAATGAAAGCTATATATAAGGGTTGGTTATATTCCGCACATTTCTCTATCACCTGATTGATGGTGTGAATATGGTCTATTGTTGAGTAGCCTTTACGGAATCCTGCCTGGTCCTTTGCTTGGCAGATGTCTAAAGTGTTCCTGATTCTATTTGCGATTACCTTAGTAAATACTTTGTAGGCAACTGACAGTAAGCTGATTGGTATATAATTTTTCAAGTCTTTGGCGTCCCCTTTCTTATGGATTAGGATTATGTTAGCGTTCTTCCAAGATTCTGGCACGCTCGAGATCATGATGCATAGCGTATGCAGGGTAGCCAGTTTCTCTAGAACAATCTGTCCACCACCCTTCAACAAATCTGCTGTTACCTGATCCTCCCCAGCTGCCTTCCCCCTTTGCATATCTCCCAAGGCTTTCTTTACTTCTTCCGGCGTTACCTGTGGGATTTCGAATTCCTCTAGACTATTTTCTCTTCCATTATCGTCGTGGGTGCCACTGGTACTGTATAAATCTCTATAGAACTCCTCAGCCACTTGAACTATCCCATCCATATTAGTAATGATATTGCCGGCTTTGTCTCTTAACGCATTCATCTGATTCTTGCCAATTCCTAGTTTCTTCTTGACTGCTTTTATGCTTCCTCCGTTACTGAGAGCATGTTGAATTCTTTCCGTATTATACTTCCTTATGTCATCTGTCTTACGCTTGTTGATTAACTTCGAAAGTTCTGCCAGTTCTATTCTAGCTGTAGCGTTAGAGGCTTTCATACATTGGCGTTTCTTGATCAGATCAGATCAGATCAGATCAGATGTTATTGTAAGTTCTATAAAACTTTCACTATTTAGTTGGAAATTAGCCTGGCTGAGTTCAGCAAGAATTTGTCTCACACTTGTTGCCTTAGCGGCTGAGTCTCGGCGTAGTATTGCCGACGCGTGAAAGAGAAAGTGTCGCGAACCCTTCTGAGGTATCTCGACTCGGGCTGAGACGTTGAGCCGCATGGCAAAACCGCCATAGTGTTTCGTGCTCCAGAGAGCTGTGCGACAACCGACGACGACTACAAGCATGAACCTGCGTCATCCCTCTGGGCGGCGGATTTCTTCCCTTGCCCATCGCAATCTCCTTCGGCGGCGGGGCATTCTGTTACGCTTCACTTTGTGTGGCCATGAATGCAACGGTTCCCAAACGCCTCAGAGACGACGTGCCTAATCTTCACATTCGTCAACGTGAAAAGACTTGTCCGTCGGGTGCGCGCGACGTGATTATGCATCAGTGTAAATTCTACTCTCCTCTGTCCTTTTCTCACCACCTCTACGGCACGCACTGGTTTCTCCCCGAATTCCTATGTGTGAGTAAACCCGACGTGATCTACGCTCACCACTTCTAGGCGAGTGAGTGGGCTGATCAGTGTGCTGACGAGAAACTCTACCAGGGAGCTAGAGAGAATGAGGTTGCCCTGATTTTTGCCCTGATGGAAGAAGGCGAGCGAGACGTCATGTGAAGATATACTCGGCCTTTACGAGCAAGAGCACGCACGTAGAACGTTTCTTTACTTTTTGTCTTGGAGGGCACCGCTCAGAAGCGTTTCACTGATATATTGTTTCTTACAGAAGGAACATTCAAGCACAAACTCTCGCCGCTAACGAACATTCGCTCGTTGCCTCACCCACCCGCCTAACGCCCTCTCCCCTTTAGAAGAACCCCACCTATATATGCTGTGGCGAGGAAAACATATGCCGCCTTGAAGAAGACAAATCCACTTGTCGAAAGTTGGCTCCTGCTTTCACCTTGTTCTCGTTTTGCTCATCGTCTTGGACTTTAATGGAACATCACGGGGACGCCGACGACATAAATACGTCTTGAGTGTCCGTATGAGTGCTATCGCAATGAAATATATCCTGAACGCATTTTCTTATTAATTCCCGGCTCTAAAGCGAATCGAAAGCGGTAAAAAAGGATGAGAGAACTAGGTAAACCAGGAATAGCCAACATGACTGTCACAAAGTGTACGTCGGGTGTCCCTTTCAAAATGGACTCTAGAACTGTCGCAACCACTGCGCTGCTACGCGACTGTGCAAAGTGATCTCTCATTCTTCCTAGTTGCTCGACCGGTTCCGCACGGGATGACTACCGTGCGGTAAGGGGAATTTGGTGGCATAACCGTAGCGAACAGGCAGAGTGGTTTGCAACACGAAGCGGCTTGGCCCTGCATTGAGAGTCAGTTGAAGTATGTGATCGACAGGCTGAAACCGCAGGCCTGTCTTCCGCGTTGGAACGACCGATAGTGCAAGCGATTCATGATCATCAGCAGCGAAGTTCCAGCCCGCCTATGTTTTAGATCTGGATCCTGATAATCATGCCAAGGGTAAACCTCGACTTCCAACCTCCTCTCAGGACTTGCCGTCTGGCTTTTTTAAAAGCGAAGCATTTGTTGGCGAACATGGCTGGGCATTATGACGGTGGCTGCTTCCTCGTTGTTCTCTTGCCGAATAGGCCAACTAATCATAGCCGATATAGAATAAAACTGGGCAAGTTCGTTTATCTTCAGAGTAAAAGCAGCGCACAAATAACGGCAACACCGGACAGAGAAGTGCACTGTTCTGTGTATTTCTCTGTCTTTTGTTGCCGTTATTTGCGCGCTTCTTTAACTATGAATGAGAGCGGAGTGCGCGCAACGAGTACACCGCTAGGTTTCTTGCACCACCACTAGATGGCGCTCGCGTCCCCGCATCCGTGTAAGTGCCGGCAGTGGCCGTACGGGTGAAAAGCAAGAAATCAATCAGAAAGCTCGGCTTTATGCATCCGTGGTTGAATGGTAATGAATAAGTAAACCCTTGTTGTGGATAGAATGGATTCCGATTCCTCAACGTACGTATGCGCATACTGCCACAGGAACCATGACGCGTTTAAGGCGTCCGTCGTATACTCGGTAGAAGTCAGCGACTTCGCTTAACAATATGATCGGTAGGATTTGTGTTAGGGCTTGTAATATCGACAAATGGGTAGTTGATTAGGCGAACAAACGTATCCTGCAAACGATTAATTCTTCATCGATGTCCACCTTTCAAATAATCGACTTAATCGATAAGACCTGTTGGATTAGTCGCTTTCGGAAGTTTTAGAGGAGTGCAGTGCAAATTTTGAAATCGTACTGGAATCGCTGGGCACATGCTGAGCCTGTGAAGCTGTGGTAGAGCGACTGCCAATTGTTTTTTCGAGTCCCGAGTGATGCCGAGCCGAACGCTTCCCCTCTCTTCCGCAACACCGCAGAGTCAACCACGGCGCTCAAAGCCGGATACTCTAAATGCCCTCGCAATTCAAGGCTTACCATAGCAACCAAGTCGTTGATCGTCGTCCTACTCCCCGTCCTCTAAAGACGTGGGCCACTAAAGTCACGCCGGATCGCAGCATGTACGTGTATTTGGCATAGCGAGAGAGTTCATGTCAACTCCAGCAAATCTAGTGCTGGTTGTTTGGCTATTCCAAGAAGGTTTTAGTTTAATCCGAACATCCCAGTTAGTTTACATTCCCTCGCTCTTTAAAAAAGAGCCTGTGGTTTAAAATCCTAAACCAGCAAATTTCTCTTCCCCTTTGCACATTGCAATTCTTTGCACGTTTCAGTTTGACTTACCTTTCACTTTTGCATTTTTTGTTATACGTTGTTTAGATGTACTGTACAAGGAATCACTAGAGTCACGTATATTATTTAATTCTCCACTAAGTGCCATTTTATAACATATATGATTATCTTTTAAAAGGCCACTAGTGCCGACAACATTTAGCCTTTAATAAGTTAAATATTAGACTTTATCAAACGTTTATACAATCGCCTGTGAAACCCGGTCCAACCTCTGAAATATTAAAATAGGGTCCTACAAAAGTAGATATCTGTGTTTCAGCATGGCTAAATGTGCCCGAAAAAATATCCAATCGATGAAAAGCCGAGCATCGAAAGCGATTAATCGCGAAGCGCTAAAATGATGCACGAATAATTGTTATTAGAATAAAAAAATTAATCGACCATCCCTCATTTGTGTGCGCCCGCGCTTGCGTGTGTCTGTATGTGTGTGTGAATGTTTATTATCTTTTTCAGCTCTGCTTTTATTCAACCATCGTGTGTTCGTATGTTCGTGTTCGTATGTTCTTTCAGTGTAGTGTTTTCGTGTGTATTTTTTCATTTCCTTGCGCATTTTCTTGTTATTTCTTTAAATTTGTAAATCCCCGCGTGGATAGCTTTGTGTAGCGCGTCAGTAAGATTTTTGTATTGTTCGTTATAGCCGCATGCGTTCACGGAAGTTTCTGCGGTTGTGTTTATTCTATCTCTCATGTTCGGTCACTTAATTCTGTATTACTGAATTCCAGAATGTCTCTAGATATAAGCACCGCGCGTGACATGACAGCAGCCTTCCTTATCATCATTCGTTCCTCCGAGTAAAATGACTTTGATAAATAAAACTTCCGCGTCCAGAAGGAGACCATTGCCTTGGTTGCTTTTTATGGAATTGACAAATGGAAATTGTGAACTTTTCGCTGCCCCACAACAAAAACCAGGATTTCTTCTCAATTTTTCAGCTTTCAGTTGCGAAACATAGAGCACAGAAACGAAGGACCCCTCTTTGGTAGCTTCGGCGGGGTAGTTCAAAAGTAATGCTTGCCACTGCCAATCTGTTGGACATCAAACAACTTTGGTATTCCTGAAATGGTCCTCAGCGCGAGTGGCGGACATGCAAACGTCTGGGAGAGTAGAGCATAACAGATAGCTCTGCAAGAAGGAACCGTAAGATACATTTTCGACGAGACATTCTTTCGAGGAAGGAGTGTAACATAACGCAACAACCTTTCAGGTCGGTATGTGCACTAAAACAAGCTTTTCTATGGGTTTAAGGGTATGAGTTGCAAATACAAAGGAAACAGCCTTCAATGTGTACTTCTTCTTGTGTGGGAAATCGCCTATTGATAAAGATTTGGTAAATTGCAAGCATTTTGTTTAGTCGCTTTCAACCTTGAAGTATAATGTTGGAGAGAGGATAGACTAGTACCAAGAATTATAAACATATTGTGAAATGCAGAAAATGAATTAGTAGGTGAATGAAATAATAAATACCCCCCCCCCTCCAAGTTACTCACTTCATTTCAAGAACCATAGTTCGCTTGTGCTGTCTATTAAGCGACGTGCTAGTGAATCCGATCCCGCCCAGAAGCTCTGTTTAGTTCATGAAGAGCAATTGGTATGCGAGGCACTTTTCTAGACAGCCAGCAAATGTTTTATTAGCTGCCTCCTTCGTGAGCAAGGGAGCCTGATGTCCGTCTGAAACTGAGGAGTCTGGTTATAAGTAACGGGCTGCGCGTTTCATAGCACTAAATATTCGGGTGACTGGAGTACCTTGAGGAATAGTCCTCGACTATGAGCCTGTCATTTCTGTCTACATAGACACCAGGTTGGAGTCTTCTACGAGTTTTCTAAGGGTGAAAGAAGTGATCGAAGCAACACGAAGGCTCACTGGAAGGCAGCAAACTTTCTCGCACAGATGTTACTAGTTGTACCAGATGTTACCACCCAGGTAAATAGTTAGAGACGTTCATGATCAGAAAAAAAATCTAAGCCAACAGAAGTAACTCTGCTTACACAAAGCCCGGTGCAAGATTTACACATAGGGATCATACGCGAAATATAGATATTAGACTGAAAATTTCACTAAATAAGCGCGCAGTTAGAGATAGCAAGATTCTATAAAATAGGGATGTTTTCAGTAGTACAGGAATCAGCTTTTTGCCATTATGGTTGTTTAGGAAAACATCTACGCATCTTTATTTTCGGAAAGTACTACTACAACAATGAATTCTTAACCTTATGGTTCATGTAACGCACTTTTATTCCACTCATTCTCTGGTCACTATTTTTCATACACACACAGGTGTGCAGATAATTATAGCCTAAAATTGTTCAGTGCATATCTACATATAAATAAACGGTTTGTCCTAATTCGTAGTATTGTCGCGTGTGCGTGTGATATGATCTAATTTATGAACAAAGTTTGTTAAAGAAAGTGCACTCGAATAGGGTACATTTCGTGTGCACATAGCTTTTGCTATGCGTTTACTATGTTGCTTGAATCGCTTCTGATCGCTTCTGGCAGCGTTCTAGAAATTGTGTTGCGATATCAGTGCCATTATAAGCATCACTATGAACACATTTTATGTCAAATGAAGCACGAAGCTCTTTCTAGCGATCTCGATTTAGCTTTTCATGCAATGGGTCTCCATACTATGCTTGCAATTTCCGTGATATAATGGGATCGTGCAATTCATTTAACATTATTCTTGATGTATTTACCTGATTCGTTCCTTTAATAGATGACTTGCTATTTCCACTAAGAAATGACCTTATCCAGGCTGCATCTTTCGGTCAATTGGAACCAGAAGATGAGCTACACCCGCAGTCCCTTTGCAGACGCTTGCAACCCCTTGGGCTTCTTTGAAGAGAACACTCAGGAACAAAATATTTAAAAAATTCCCAGTTGTCGTCTTAGAACCTCAATATATTTCTCACTGAGAAACATAAATAGAGGTATTGCTTCAAGAAAAAGAATATTTTCACAACGCTTCTTTTCTGGATCTATATTCAGTCGAAAGCTAACTTCATGGTAACTCCTAGTTAGAGCTGATGAGGCTCTGAAGAGTCGTGTTGATGGACTGCTCGCGCTAAACGCTGCTGCTGCTCTGGGAAACTACCTATGAAACCATGAGGCGCACGAGTCGGAACGGTTCCGAAGTTGCGAGGACCACATCCCGTGGTCTCTCATCACATGAGCAAGCGAATGAGGCGCTGTGTTTGTGGAAACGAGCAAATTTGCGTGGGTGAGGGAATGTAGCGGTAGCTGCTTGCTTCAATGGTTTTCAGGCGCCGATTCCCCACTAGTTTGCCGTGGGTGCACACGATGATATTTATATGCCATCAAGAATGCGCGTTGAATGTACGGCTTGCCGTGTCTTTTATTATGAGGCTCCCTGCTTCACCTAGAGGAACTCAAGATCACGACTAAACGTTAAGAATGCAGTTACATTATTGGTCGTGTCTTGTGACGGGCTGTCAAGTATTCGGTGCTTGAAAGGCCATTGGTCACAAGCACTGTCTCTTTTTCTTACCCGCCGTGGCTGCTCAGTGGCTATGGTGTTGGGCTGCTGAGCACGAGGTCGCGGGATCGAATCCCGGTCGCCGCGGCCGCATTTCAATGAGGGCGAAATACGAAAACACCCGTGTACTTAGATTTAGGTGCACGTTAAAGAACTCCACGAGGTCGAAATTTCCGGAGTCCTCCACTACGCGTGCCTCGTAATCAAAAAGTGGTTTTGGCACCTAAAACCCCCTATTTTTTTGTCTCTTTCTCGGTCTTCGAAGAGAGCTATCACAATCCTAGCATGCCATCATAATTAGTTTACCATCGACATCAGCAGACTTCGATATATTTTGCTCACTGCTCAATAGAAATCGTGCAATTTGAGTTACGGCAAATTTCACTATTTGATATGTGCTCATACTTTGCATGCCCGTATTAAGCAACAGATTCACAATATCTAACGAGGTGCATGAACTTAACCCAATGAAGTAGCCTTTATTTTGTTCTTTATCGTAGGTGCTTGCACACATTGTTTAAGTTGCGTATGTTGCATCATGCCGTTAGTTGGTCGACCGAGACTTTACACTCTTCTTAAGGTATTTCTTCTATCCGATAAAATGCTAGCTTTGCACTCAATGATAGCTTTATGATACATGCATAGAAGCCCCGCAGTTACTTGAGAAGAAATAACAGCAAATACGTGGCACACCTAACATATAACTAGCATGACGTGGTGTTTCACGTATGGCCTTGACTAGTGAGACTTCCATGCGCATCTCAAGAAGTGATCTTTGTATTCAGTTGCAACATATTTTGAATATTTTCTATCACGCAGAACAAAGACCATGTGCCCTGATGGGAGGATCGTGCTTGGGAAATTGTCTCAAGGGTCAAACGCAAAATAAAGCTTATGCGTGCAGTAATAAACTCAAATGTTGTTTCTCAAAGAAGTAGCGAGGTTTACTATAGAAGAACGCTTGTACTGTTTCATTTCGTCGATGCAAATAAACATGTTTGATGTTGTTTCTTTGTCTTATTATAAGTGATGCACTATTAAAAGATGTATTAGCATTGCGAGCGAGATAACTTTGTTTGGAATCCGGCGATTGGGAGGCCCGCGCCTGGGGCCACCTAGACGGCCACTGGGAGCTGCTGCTCCTGTACGGCCTCCATGGCTCGCTGGACGGCCCAAAGTTGGTCTTGAAGTTCTGAGTTCTGAGCTGAGCAGCACGGCCGAGCACCACGCGCGTAGATTTTCCGGGGAGACTATTTTTTCTCGATATATTTTACATCCCTACAACATGTGTTAAAGGGTGGCTCTAGCAGGCTTAGATAGGTTGCATATATCGCACTCGTATGTATCAGGGTAGAAATGTCTTAGTTGCACGAAACTCGTATAAGTTTCTGTTTGTAATCGCCTCCAAGGGACTCAGCTCTGTTCAGTTTAGTGTGAACATTGCAGCTGGCAAGAGTTTACGACAGGAGGCTCGCGCTTTGTGATTTTAAAAATCTGCCTAAGATCTAAAAAAACAGAAATGTCAGTCTCGCCTGAAAATTGCTGCTTTCAACTAGCTAGAAATACCATCTTTCCTGATTGTCGGCAACTGACTTAATGTTCACCAAGTAACTGTACCAGATAACCATAGCTTATTCCCGCCACGAACACGCCATTGAAAGAGCGTTGCCAAAGGGGGTGGGTGGCGTTAATAAAGTTCTATACTTAATATACTCATATTATTTTGCCATCACGTTTGAGAACATGATAATTGAGTGTTCAAATAAGTGCCGGAACATGAAGCGCAATCAGCAGGCAGTAGAAACGAAGTCTCCTATTGCCTTGGGGTATGCAAGTCAATTCTGCAGAATTCCGCCATGTGGAGCAAGGTGTATGAAAGAAAAAAATGAATCCACCCTTAAGTAGCACGAAGCCACAAGCGAAACCAACCCAGGTTTCTCTAAGGCAAAGTTTTGTTGAAGGAAAAGTCGTCATAGTCAGGGACGTCGTCATCGTCCTAATCCTCGACCAGGACCAAATGTTTCTTCAACTACACTCTAAAAATTTTTACACGCTTATGGAGGTTCACTTATTCTATGGTAACACACCTATCGTTAGGGGTTAAAAATTTTTGTAGCGCACGACAACGAGCGCTAACTAGACGTGTTTTAAAGAATGCGCAGTTGAAAACTGTGTAATGATTCTGACCTAAAGGTTTTTGTGCACAAACAAACAGGGACGAAGAATAGAAGAAGCACAAGGACGAGCGCTTTTCTTCTATTCTTCGTCCCTGTTTGTTTGCGCAGAAAAAGTTTTAAGATGAATCTGTTCCAACTAGGCCGACTCGCAGTTATGATTCTGACGGCCTTGTGTGCACAGAACCATGTGGCAATCAAATTTCACAGCGATAGCTTTGAAAGTTGAGTAATGCACCTTTTGTTTTGTTTGTCGCCGCTACCATCATAAATATTTACCGAAAAAATTCGGTGAACAAGATATCTTCTCTTGTAACTATTTGGTCTTACCCTTGTAACGCGAAGGTCTTAGCCATGGAACAACTAAACGCCCTTTATACACCCACGAATATCTTATTACCTTTAGTGTGCATGAAGAGTTGTTTTTTGATAAATCCGTATGGGTTTCCTTTGTAGCTTCGTGCTACTTAAATAGGGGAATGCCAATTTTTCCTTTCGTGCCTTGAGCTGCATGCACCAAAATGCAGTCTAACTCAAACCATTTCAACGAATGGAATTAGTCCTCCAAAAGTGATCGCAAGGAGGAAAAATAAACAGCAGTGCATTAGAGTTACAGAAATAATTGACTTTGCAGTCATTGATAGCTCTACATACAATTCACTAAATACGCAACCTACACCTACGAGACTAAGGCTAATTTTATTAGATCAATTGGAATAAAAAGTACACTGGACAACCTTCAAACACCGTGAATTCTTGAACTACGGACTGATAAATCACATTCCCAAAGCGAGGTGAGCTATCGCTTAATGTTTCCTGAAAGAAGCCAGTTATGCTTTAACACTGATCAAATGTTTACGGGCGATTAACACCGCTCGACCTCACTGGGCACAACAAATGAGAAGTCAAGCTTTATAAGGACAACAAATTGCGTCCATCATGCTATAACCAAGTTCCACTAATAAAATTTTGTCCATCGACTTTGAATTCAAGCTGAAATGAAGCCAGATAGCAACGAAATCTTCTGTGTTATTTAGTCATTGTGAGACATGGGCAACTTGCAATCACGGAAATTATTCATTTACTTTTATTTATCATTATAGCACACCATGCCTGTGGTCAATGCAGGAGGTGCCATACAAGTAACAAGCCACTCGCCACAAGGAAGTAACAACCGTACAAGCAAGAAAAATGTAAACAAAGATGTATTAAAAGCGGGCAAGACACAAGCAATCTTACAGTCACAATAGATGCGTTAAATATTGTGTGCGAGGCTATGTGCTTCAAAAAAAGTGAGGGCTAGAGCGTTCCAGCTTCACACTGTTATAAAAAAAGAAAAAAAGCTCCATTTAAATACATCTGTTCAGGCTAAAATTAGAGCAACCGTCCTTCACTTTGTCTAGTTGTCGGTATGATCTAGTTGTCCTAGTTGTGTGGGGTCAGTTGTGTAGGTAGAACAGCCGAGTAACTCTTCTGGGGTATTCTCAAATGGGATAATATGCCCTTTGCTCGTCGCTATCAGCGACAAATCAGGAGACGATGCGCTGCTTTCTGCTACCGCTTCCGAACCGATGGACGTTTCGCTCTGAACTGTGCGAACTTATAGAACATAGATGTTCCCTGGGAGGCATAGATGTTCCCAGGGAGTAAGACTTTCTGCGTAAGCGGTGACAATTTGTTCTGGTAGATTATCGTGGGCCATGGATATGGTTCGATAGCGTCACTTTCATCGCGTATGTTTCTCAGTGGTTCCACGTGATCTATGACGTTTGCTATGGTGCTTGTGGTATATAAGTGCTCTGGTATCTATAATTAACATTGTTGTTGCTTGTAACGCTGTTTATTGCCTTTTTTATATATGTCTCCTTTTGTCCGTGTTATCTTTCACGCTGCATCAAAGGTGTTCTTGTTAATTCCACCATCGCAAATGCTGGCAGGCCGTGCGTTTTCGAAGTTCACGTTAAATTTTGCGCGATGTGTTGTTGACTCATGCGCGTGGCTTGTGAGAGAACTGCCAACTTCTATATGCCACCCATATGCGGAACAGCCACATAGGATGAATTTGCGTGCTTGAACGGGCGGGAAGTGATCGCATTTACTGCGCTGCGAACCAACTTTAGGCATTGCTTACGTAAACATTCATTTGATTTTATGACTGGGGTTCGTAGTTCACGTGAAGGCATACATTGAGGAGCTATTTAGCACAGTCATTGGCACGTGTCTGGGAACTCTTGGCAACGCCCTCATGACATCCACTCCACTCAGTTCTGTAAATATTTGCTTTGCCAGGTAAGTGTAAACGTTCGCTGTGAAGCAGCAGCTTTGCAATAAAAAGAATTATACAGATCCAACGCACAAATGTTAATCTATGTGAAGCGAAGCTTTTGTGAAGCGGTTAAGGAATTGCTATAAATTTATCCTAATAACTCCTCGGTCTATGGCGTAAAGGAAACTATAGCGCGCGAATGTGCTGTTGCGTACGTGTGATACGCAGTTTGATAAATCCTACACGGGCGTCTGTCTCTTCATTTCTTCGTATTACAGCGAAGCTGTTTAATGCGGACCCTGTGCCGTAGTTTTTGGACTTCGCTATAACTATCATCATCAGCAATGGCTCGAGCGCTGTCGTCTTCCAAAGCTGGCCAGTTGGCGCACCTCGGCACTACCGCACGAACGCGCTCGTGCCAATGTTCGCGCATTCGTCGTCGTCTTGTTCCACAGCTGGCTTCATTGCCGGTCGTCATTTCAGCGTAGAATTTCGCTTGTCTCTCTTCTGTCGTCGTAATGGGGAGGCCGCGTTTACAGGGGTATGATCTATTGCTTAAGGGGGTAGGAGCCATTCATTCTCTTGCTTGACGGGCATATTTAATTTTGGAGCATAAGGTTGTGTTTGGGGAATGTAAACGCCATCATCTGCTGTCAACTCAAGAGAAAGCAATGCCAGATTCAACGTCTCCAGACAAAGCACTGCAAGCGGAGAGAGCACATCGGGCAGTGCAGGCACAAGAGGCGACTACTCAAGACGAGGCAGTAGAAGAGACAACAAAAGACCAAGCAAATACATTACACCTAAGCTGAATAAAAAGCAATATGGTGGTTTTCATTTCACCCCAAACTTTCCTCTCATTACTGGCGCGCAAAATAAGGGGCGGAGCAACTAGCACGCGAAAAAAATCACAGAAAAGTAAGGACAGAAACCTCACGTGCAGAAAAAAGAAACTTTGAGAACCGCAAAAAAGAAAGCACTCCTAACTCACCACGCGAAGCACGCAAAAGCGAAAATGAGGTGAAATAATGGTGTACAAAAGATATACAATATAGACTGCTTGCAAAGTTTAAGCTCCATGGTGTAACACTCTGTATAACTAACACTGCTTCGCTGTTCGACCATCTTCACGGACTGAAAGTGGTGATGGTCTTTTAATTTAAATGAACCGGCCGCTTCTTCAACCAGTCCCCCCTTGTCAGTATGTGCCGCAGTACAGAAAGTATCTTCATAATTAACGCGTGACAATCATCTGAATGACCTAGTTCGTGTTGACACAATATGCAAGGCGTGTTCCGATTCTGGCCAGCATTGGAGACAGTCTACGTAGACCGCTAAGAGACAACCGAGACAGCTTCGAGCTCATGTTATGGAACGCGTTTCAAGCCCTCTGGAAGACGCATGGAAGATGCTTCTGCGACGTAACACCACCTCGCGGCTGCGAGAAAAAGTTCAGAAAAGCACACATTATTTCTGTGTTCTAAGCCTTTGTACCTGAAAACATATGAAAAAGGCGAAGTAGCTTATATTAAGGCCCTAGGATAGCGTGTCTACGTTTTCTTGTGCGTGTTCCGATTCTGGCCAGCATTGGAGACAGTCTACGTAGACCGCTAAGAGACAACCGAGACAGCTTCGAGCTCATGTTATGGAACGCGTTTCAAGCTCTGTGGAAGACGCATGGAAGATGCTTCTGCGACGTAACACCACCTCGCGGCTGCGAGAAAAAGTTCAGAAAAGCACACATTATTTCTGTGTTCTAAGCCTTTGTACCTGAAAACATATGAAAAAGGCGAAGTAGCTTATATTAAGGCCCTAGGATAGCGTGTCTACGTTTTCTTGTGCACAGACGACGTTCCTGTTGGCTTTTCAAGCGTCCTGCTCAGCGGCCATCTTTTTTGAACAGCAAAGTAGCCTGGGTTGTTTTTGACTTCGATGCTGTCTTCACGAAGCTGTCTACTTTGACGTCTTCGTGAGAACTCGAACGAGACTTAAGATGACCGCTGGCCACTTAGCCGTCTATTTAGCCGTCTGCGGTGAGTATTGGAACACAGTCGCATATTCCAATTACAAATTATCATCATCATCATAACGAACACGCCCACACGCCTCTAGGCCGGTACCCTGTTCTGGGTATGTACCGTAGTACAGAAATCATCAACACTCGGCAAACACGTCAAGGAGCTACAAGGCGTTGCGAAGATATGTACCACCGGCTTCTTAGTCAGAGACTGCTGTGGGTACGGGCTATGATAAAAAAATCATATTAATAATGGACACGTGGACATGCTTCTTACTGAATTCCTGTGGTTACGTGCCATAGCAGAGGAATCATAATCAACAAGCAGTAATAATCGCAAAGAGCTTGTAGGTGGTGGCACAATATGTGGCGAAAGATTACTTACCGAACCACCATGGAGAGTATGTGCCATGGTACGAAAATCGTCCTCCTATAGTAATCAACACGTGGTGACAACCTGAAGGTGCTAGTTGGTGTTGTTGGCACGATGGAGGTGTAGGTTTGATTGTGGTCTAATGGCTAGAGCATTGGGCTACTGGGCTACTGCCGAAGTGTGAACCACGCTATCGGACTCGCTTCGTATTTTTTTCTCTTCAAATGAATGCAAAGCTACTCGGCAAGAAGCCGACCAGCGACCGACCGATCGACGCAGACGAAAGCATGGAACTAGTCAGCAACCAAAGCTTCGCCTTAAGATTTTGGAAGTTTCGCGCAAAGATCGAAGCGTTGACATAGATATATAGCAAGGTTAAACGCCACGATTGAGCTGCTTGTACGGTGTTCTCAATATACGCGGGTACGAAATATTACCGCGGCGCAACACGCAAGGCAACTCACGCTGGGCAGAAGGAATGGCGCCTTGGCAGATAGCAAACGCCTCACAGCACCGATGTGCATTGCACTTGTTGCGCCTAGGCGGTGCACGAGATGAGACCGACACGAAACCGTAGGCGTTAATCAACATCAAGTGAACTGTTACATAACCCATACTTCACATGTACTCTGCTCCCACTCAGACCAGTCACGCAACTGCTGAGCAGGAAGGTTTGTGTGCTTCCAACCACAGAAAGTTAAGCTAGTTGGTAGGGATTCATCGTGACAAAAGGTAAGGCGACACGGACACAAGAGGAGAGAACCAGTGAACACAAGGGCCGACAGCAACAGAAGGGCACACTGTGGGGAAAAAGATGATGATGATATGTGGTGTTTAATGGCGCAAGGGCCAGGTTTGGCCAAAGAGCGCCATGACAAGTGGTGATGTTGACGATGTATTATGGAGATGTGACTTGGCTGTAAATTGGCCTAAAAATTGTCGCTGTAAAGTGCGTAAAATCTACGTGCTATAAAATTATGGCAGTGACTCATGACGAATACTTTGAACATTAAAATCCATCGTAAATGAATGATGCAGAATAAAAGATATAAGAGATAGTAAAATTACCTCGAGCACTGCTGCCTCACCGGAGCCCTTGGAACACAAGGGCCCAGAGGCGCGTGCCATACGAAAGAGCTATCACAGCGGCATCCTCCGAAGAGAGGACCCGCTATGAACATGTGGGGCTAATAACATGTAATACAACATCTTTCAGGAAGCCCAGGACTGCGCTGGAGTCAAACAGCGGTTCTGAGCCTAGTAACATTACTGGATGAAGGGGGATGTGCTGGCGGTATGCTAAGGGAAAATGTTTCTCTCTCTCAGATTCGGCTTTCCGACACTCCAGAAGGACGTGGAGGACGGTCAGCCTCTCCCCGCATCTACCACAGGTTGGAGGCTCGTTTCCGGTGAGTAAAAAGTTATGTGTGCCAAATGTGTGTCCTATTCTTAGACGACAGAATAGGACATCTGTCCGGCGTGATTGTGTTACGGAGGGCCAAGAACCTAATTGTGGTTTTATCACGTGCAGTTTGTTGTTTACTTCTGCGTCCCACTTACGTTGCCAGTGGTTTCGCAGTTTCCTTCTTAAAAAAGGCTTCAGGTCTGTGACAGGGACCGAAGCGGTAGGATTAACTGTATGCAATGAAATTGATGTGGCCATCTGGTCTGCTAGAACGTTACCCTCAATGCCCCTATGTCCAGGCACCCAGCATACAATGACATGCTGGTTAAACATATACGCTCTACAGAGAATGGAATAGAGCTCAGTAATTACGGGGTTTCTTTGTTTACAGTGTGACTTCAAGGCTTTCACGACGCTTAGGGAGTCTGTAAATAAAATTGTTTTTTGAATATTTGATTTTCTAATATGTTTCACAGCCGACAGTAGTGCATGGGCCTCAGCCGTAAATATACTTGTTTCAGGGTGCAGTACACCGGATTCCGAGAAGGATGGACCAATGGCTGCGTAGGACACCCCGGCATGCGACTTAGAAGCGTCTGTGTAAAACTCTGTGCACGAGTACTTGTACTGGAGCTCCAAGAAATGCATTTTGATATGTGTCTCTGGCGCATGTTTAGTGACCTCTACAAAGGATGTGTCACACTCTATCAGCTGCCACTCCCAGGGCGGTACTAGCTTAGCTGGAGGCATTAGGCGTTGTTCGAGAATTGGGACATCCATTTCCTTGCTAAGTTCTCTTGCACGCAGTGAGAAAGGAAGTCTCATAGAGGGTCTGTTATTAAAAAGTGTTTCACACGTGAAGTCGTTAATGGTTGTAAAACACGGATGTTCCTTATTAGAGCGAACCTTGAGAAAATACGTTAAGCTGATGTTGGTTCGCTGAAGATGGAGTGGCCACTCATTTGACTCTACATATAAACTTTCAACAGGGCTTGTCCTAAATGCGCCAGTGGCCAGACGGATACCCAGATGGTGTACGGGATCTAACATCTTAAGCGCGCTCGATGCGGCAGAGTGGTATACTACGGCACCATAATCTAACCGTGATCGAACTAGGCTCCTGTAAATATTCAATAAACACTGTCTGTCGCTACCCCACGTTGTGTGGGATAGTACTTTAAGTATGTTCATTGTTCTAAGGCATTTTTCTTTAAGATGTTTTAAGTGAGGAATGAAAGTGAGCCTGGAGTCAAGAATAACACCTAGGAATTTGTGTTCTTTGTTGACAGGAATTTGTTGTCCGCCCAGTTCTACACAAGGATCTGCGACCAGGCCTCTCTTTCTTGTGAAGAGAACACAAGAACTTTTGTGGGGGTTGACCTTAAATCAGTTTTGGTCTGCCCATTTGGACACTTTGTTTAAGCCCTGCTGTACCTGTCTTTCGCATACTGTGAGGTTGCAGGATTTGAAGCCTATTTGTATATCGTCTACGTATACGGAATAAAAGATGGCAGGTGGTAGTGAAGCACGTAGTTTGTTCATCTTAACAATAAAGAGAGTGCAGCTGAGCACGCCTCCCTGGGGTACACCAGATTCCTGAGTAAAGGGACGTGACAGTGCATTGCCGACTTTTACACGAAAGGTACGATTGGACAAATAGCTTTCAATTATTTTCAACATATTTCCACAGATGCCCATTCCCGACAAATCTCGCAAGATCCCGTAGCGCCATGTTGTATCATATGCCTTCTCCATATCGAGGAATATGGAGAGGAAATACTGTTTGTGTACAAAGGCATCGCGAATATGTCCTTCAATGCGCACAAGATGATCTGTTGTTGACCGCCCTTCTCTGAAGCCACACTGATAGGGATCGAGTATATTGTTGAATTCAAGGAAGTGTATGAGTCTGTGATTAATCATTTTTTCAAAGAGCTGACACAAACAATTCGTAAGAGCTATTGGACGATAACTTGCTGTCAAGGAGGGGTCTTTTCCGTGCTTCAGGACAGGAACGACAATCGCCTCTTTCCATGTAGATGGGAGGTATCCCGCAGCTAAAATAGTGTTGTAAAGTGTGAGTAGTGTAACTTGTGTGTCAGCATGTAAGTTTCTGATCATATCATACATGACTCTGTCAGGTCCCGGTGCAGTGCTTTTGCATGTGTTCAAGGCAGCTCTCAACTCGGCAATACTGAAAGGCCGGTTATAGGGTTCATTCTGTCTGGAGTTCCTAATTATTGGCTTACATTCTTCTATCTGTTTATATTTGAGAAAGGACTGAGAATAATGGGTTGAGCTCGACACGCTCTCGAAATGCTCCCCAAGTGAGTCGGCCTGATCTTTCAGTGTTTCACCTTGTTTGTTTACCAGAGGAAGTGAATATGTTTGTCGCCCTTTTATCCTATTAACTTTGTTCCATACTTTGGCCTCATCTGTATAGGAATTTATACTTGATAAGAACTTTTCCCAACTTTCTCTTTTAGCCTGTCGGCGGGTTCTCCTGCCCTGGGACTTCACTTTCTTAAAGTTAATAAGATTCTCCGCAGTGGGAGACGCGCGTAGCAACCCCCACGCTTTGTTCTGTTTTTTACGAGCGATTCTACAACTGTCGTTCCACCACGGGACACGCCGTTTGCATGCCAGGCCATTTATTTCTGATATGCATTTTGATGCGGCATCTATTATAAAGGCTGTAAAATATTCAACAGCAGCATCAATTTCTAACGAG
The DNA here is from genome assembly GCF_050947875.1 of Dermacentor variabilis. Lineage (NCBI taxonomy): Eukaryota > Metazoa > Arthropoda > Arachnida > Ixodida > Ixodidae > Dermacentor > Dermacentor variabilis. Next base: position 134,444,231 of record NC_134571.1, read on the forward strand.
GACATGTCATCCCATGATATACTAGTTAGGGTGCGGAATTTCTCCCAGTCAGCTGTGTCAACCTTCCACCTAGGAGCCTGTGGTGGATATTCGATATCTTTAGGTGATCTTAGTAGTATGGGGAAGTGGTCACTTCCGTAAGGATTGTTGTTAACTTCCCATTCAAATTCAGACAGTAGTGACGGGGAAACTAGGCTAAGATCTATTGAAGGGGAAAAAGAAAGTAGACACTACACACACCTGCGCATGCTCAGGTATGGCACCGCCCCGTGTCGATCAGGCACACGTCCAGGGCTACGCGAGAGCTAACTGTTTAGGCATTTCATTTCTCCTTTATGTAAGTTAATCAACCGCACGCTCACGCATGCGCTTCTACATACTCTTTATATTCCAAGCCGCGACTACTAGACGCGCTTCTTCGTTCTTCTGCCTGTACAGACCAGCGCAGTCATCAAGATTGCGCGTGCATTTGCAGCCTCGACAGTGCAAAGAAACATTAGAGCGAGATCTTCCGGTTCACGACCTTAATGTTCCACTAAAGTTTGATTAGCACAATGGCCTGTATTCGCTACACGTAGAAGCGGCTGCAACTTCAAGGGACACTATATGCCACACAAGTACGGCAGTCCATGAATTTTTCGAATGTTTTAAGAAGCAAGTGTCTGTCCACCTTTTGTCTTTTACCTGTTCATTGATTTATTCTCTGCACGGTGGCACAAATCTTGCCTCGCTTATTGGCAGCCGTGAAAACAATGTTAACACCGCACCTACTTTCCGCTTTCTTTAGTCTATGCGATACGGAATGTACGTATGGATTACCTACGACTCTGCTGTTATTGTTACTTTCTGCTACCATGTTCAATCTTGACGAAATTATGGATTTTTTAAGCTTTCCGCGACAGTGGCTCCGGCAACGCAAGGATAACGTACTTCTAATAGACGCGCAATTTCAATGTATTTATTTGTTTATTTATATGTGATACCCTCAAGGTACGTAGTTGTACATTGTAGAGGGGAGGGGCGAGAATACATTCTAAGAGTAAAAAATAGAGGATTAGCTCTAGGAATTCCCATTGCAGGGAACGAAATAGACATGAAAAAACTAGTAATGTATTGATAAAAACCAAAAACAGACTTACATAATATGAAAATACAGAAAGAGTACACTTTAGCCACCAGACAATGTTCACGAAAAAGTACCTAATTATCACCATACCTTATATTATTTTGATTAGTGGAATCTTAAAAACAGTGGAATCACTGATGCTTACTAATTATGTAGGTAGATTATTCCAGTCGACTGAAGTCCTAGGAAGGAATGATTGTGAGCACGCGACGGTGGTATGACGGGGGACGTTAACTTTATGTACGTGATCACGACAGGCCGAATAATAACGCACAGGGTGGATTCGAAGAGTGCGTAGAGATGCGTTGCTGAGTGCAGGCACAAAGAAGAAGAAAGTTTCTAATAGTCATGGCTTGGCAGATCAACAGTATACAGTGGAAGAGCATTCGCGAGCGTGCATTCGATTAACTTTCATAGAGTAGAAATGGAATGTCTAAACAGTTATCTTTCACGTAGGTCCGCAAGTGTGCCTGATTGACAGGTGGCGCTACTATACCTGAGAATGCACAGATAAGTTTTGTGTCGACTTTGTTTTCCGCCATAATTTGCACTTCAGTTGATAGTTGGCGTTTGTGTTGTCTGGCTCTGTTGTGTCCGTGTCTGCATGTCTTACATTATGCAACATTGGCGTGCTTGTAATGTGCGTGAGCAACGCACTCATGCCAGCAACGAAGGTTGCTGCCCTTGCTCCACCGCGAAGACAAACACGAGTAGGGTTGGCGATGCGAATCGTTTTTTTTTTATTTTTGCAGCCGATTGCAGTTTGAGTTTCTGGAGATTCTCGCTCTAACCTACCGCGTGAGCGCCGCGCATGCCCCATGGAACTGAAACGCGCGACAACGCTGACGCCGACAGCGCGATTGCAACTCAAGCGTCCGTATTAATGGCATTGCAATACACATCCAGCACAGCTAAATGGGTATTAAGAGTAAAGCATGTCTGTATGTACCATACCAGACAGAAGAACACCGTATTTACGCAGCATGATCTTAAGGCTGACAGCGCTGTTGCGTATATTGCTCTATATTAATAAACTACTGCTTCTAAACAAAGATCCACTTTTATTTACCCTAAGCTTAGACTACATGACAACGAAGCTATCTCTTTTCTTTTCGTAAATAACTACACAGAAATGCAAACCACAAATGGGCAAAAGCTTCGGTTTCTTATATGGATTTTCAAAAATAGGCATTCATGGTGCTCTCTGGCCAACTACCCCAAGTCTGTTGCTCTCTGTTGTTTGCATTCTCGTGTTTACGCTTATGCAAAGAACGTCTCTGTAGTAGAGATAGGGTGGTGCATGACTTTACCATTAGTAAATTCCGTGCCTGCTGCCATCAATTTTGTTTAGTCTCGCCAATTGTTAACTTACAAATCGTGAATAGATAAGAAATTAAAAGTAATACTAAAGTAATACTAATAAAACATAAAAAATAAAATAAAACTAGAGGAAGACATTTTTGTTGAGCCCCGTACCCACCGCCCTACGCCTTCCTATCATTTCAAAAGAGTCGGCGCATTTTTGTGTAAAACAAATGTTTTTAAATACTCATTTTTTCCCCGCACCATTGTTCAATAGAATAATCTACCTGGAAACGTGGTCAGTTCCGAAACGGTGAACTTGTTTTTACAAGCCCTGAGTGAACAATAGGGCACATATGTAATTTGTTTTGAGTCGAGTGTTTTGATTTTTGATTCTACTGTGTTTTGGACTCTGGTCGAGTCTCGTTGTTGCTTCTTTTGTTGCAATGTACGTTTTCTCTTTTCCTATTATTTTTGTACCCCACTCCTGCCTAAGGCTTGTAATACAGGCCGCCAGTATTTGCTAAATAAAAATAAATAAAGAAAGAAAGAAAGAAGACCTTGCGTCCGATTGCTAGTTTGCAGTATAATTCACACAGCTCCGACCTGTTTATGAAACCTAAAGTGGTAAACATTATATAGTTTTATGTGTACCAAGATTTAAAATCCTTTCCATATGCAGGTATTCAAGAACGCCTGCACATACTAAGCTTAGCAAATTTCAAACCAAAATTCTCGTCTAGCAAACAACACTAACCACTGCTACAACTGCAACATTATTCGCTACACAGTGTGCTAAACTTGTTTATATGGACGCGCGAAACTTTACTTGCTCGATGAAGAAAGGCTATGATAAAAATGATAGGTTCAATGTACAGCTCAGTAACGTTCTTTTATATTGTAGAGAAATTAGCGTCTCTAAAATACATTTGTAAAATTTGTAGTTGTGTATTCTTTGCAAGATGTTACGTGCAATCTCCAGCACCGTAGTTCCGGCCTTCATGTTTTATAGGGTGGTGGTTGCAGTCAAGTGGCCAAAATGAAGCTTTTTCTCGGCTATCCTTGTCGCTCATATACCAGTTTTGTGTGCATTGGAGTGGTAAAAAGAAAGAAACTTGAAACTTCTACCATACGGGGTCTATTTTGCTTTCAATTTGTAAATTGCTGCTACTTCAAGAGACCCTGACCTACATTGTGTATTAGGAGCCCCCCGATTGCTTGACATAACTAATATGAGCTCTGCTGGAAAGGAGCAGTTGACAGAGAGTCTGACTTCTATTATGTTTGTGAAAAGTTGTTGTTTCTCCACAGTAGCACGTAAATTTCACCACTCACTTCGCGTATATAATAATAACGGTAATAAAACCAAAGTGCTCATTTGTGAGAACTGGGGACCGGTCAGTAAGTAAGTACGCCGAATCGCAGTGCACGGATGGCACAGTCTCTGAACCACGACCGTATATATGTACATAACAGTCCGTCCAGGCACACAATGTGTTCGCTTCTGTACCAAGAGAGAAGCTTGCAAGTGACGTTCCGGGAAGTTGCAACAAAGCATTCCGGTAAACACAATAACAGCTCGCGTTTTTTTTTTTTTTGTATCGAGCTGGAAACTAAGAATTCCAGGAATAGCTGTGAAAAGGTGGGAAGTGATCGCGTGATGGCAAAACAACATAGCAGAAGCAGTGTAGAAAATTGGCGATGCGAAGTTACCTGTGTTCACACTCATCTATTGGAAGAAACTGGCAATTTCCACTGTTTGTAGAGTTTGACAATGATCAAGCATCTCATTGTTCGCATCTAACAATAGTATGAGAAATGCGCATTTAGAATAGCACATACAGAGCTAAAACCGCACAGGCAGCCTAAAATACCCATAGCTTAAAGCAGAACCTTGTTCTCCCATGTGGCCACTTCAATTCGCGATATTCATCACAGCGCTCCTACCAGGTATGTACCATACCTCTTCATAATTAGTCGGAGGTGAAAAAAGTACGTAAAATATGAAGAAAACTAGCATTCCAGTCCAGTTTAGATTCACTGAATTTATTTACCAATGTCCTGTGCGCGTTCACTCCAATAAAATTTATTTTGACAGCTAAACTACTTAATACCATGGTGATGATTTCTGGATTGACAAAGCACATTCTTGTGTGTTTTTATTACTGCCTTCAAGAGTTACTGCTAACACTGATTAGCGTTAAAGATCGGTAAGAAGTCGCAATAACCTCGTTACGAAGAGCCGCAGGAAACCCCTGAGGATATTTAGAAGGCAGCAAAACGCAATAACGAAGCCCAATATATGTTACTGTGGCTTTAGTTACTTCGCCAGCGCCTTTTGTACCTCATAGGAACCGTTCAATTCGCCAGCATATATTCCAGATGTGGTGCAACACAAAAGCCACAAAAAACGCGCACCGCATTTGCTCGCTCAGCCACACCTAAAATGTCATACACTCACTCTAATAGCGCGTGTATTGCTCAAATACATGGCGAACACTGTGTGCGATTCAGTCCATATCCAAGCAGTTATCAATGGGTTTGTTTTGCTATGACATCAGATGACTGGTAAGACACAAGAAGACGGCCTTCGATATCAGCTTTGATAACTCCGAGAGATCAGTTATTTTTTACCCAACCGAATGCGCTCAACTGTTGTTAGCTTGCTGTGCAACGCGCATGGTTTCACATGCAGTGCATTAAAAAAGCTCTACAGTTCGCTGCCACGGCCCTGTTAATTGAGAAGACCATTAACATCATCCTAATCACGTCAACGTGATCATCATATTTTGTGTTTGTTGTTGTACAAACGACACTTCGAGCAGTCTCCAACTGTCCTGCTCATGTAATGCCTTAGTCGACCTTCGGATGCGTCCTTCTTTCCTCGGTTACGATTCTATTTCGTATAAATTATTTCTGCTCACTATTCCTGCCTCCCCAAACATCCTATAATGAAGTAAAAGAAAGTGCGAATGACGGAACAATTAGGTAAGGATACAAATGACGAACCACTCGCCTTCACCTAACGTTTACTGCGCACTGCTGGCGAATATAAGCGCACACAAGGGGAAGATAATCTCCACCTCATTGCGAGTGAATTCATTTATGTCAATTGCCAGAGTGATGCCGTGCACGCTGGCAGACATATAATGAATTCCGGAAAAATACATCTCTCGATTACTGCATCGCGGCCTTCGAATTCCTGTCATGTGATCGGGAAGTGCTTCTATTTGCTCACACCACCATTGCAGCCTAGTGTCAATCATTTTCTCCATGACCTTCCATTAACAGATCGTCAGGCTCAAAGGAAGAAAAGACTCAAGACAAAAAGGAGCTTTACCAGGCTTCGATATAGATATCCCAGGTGTTGTTTTCTAGGAGTCAGGGACACACTCCTTTTTGCACAAGTCATTGAGTAATTCCAAAAGTGCCAATCGACCATTAGGTCCCACGTTTTGCAATAATACTCTATGTAATGAAATCTGGACCTGCAGCAGTTTTTGTCTGACAAGACCCAAGCGCACCTTTTAGCTCAATCATAGAGAATTCGTAGTTTAATTGTGCATGCTGTGACTGAAAACACCCAAGAGCTTTTTCTTTCGGCACTTCAAATGAAAATTGAAACTCCGCACAAGTAAAAGATACGCTGGTTCTAGTTATAACTTAGCAGACTTCCTCAGCAATCACTAATTGTGAAGTATCCTTCGCTATTGCGAGAGCGCGAACTGGTTGTGTTTGGGCAACAGGGCCGCTTCTTTTTCTCCGGAAAATGGCGTTCACAAGCGTCAAGTACCTTCATTGTACGCCTTCTACGCCGCCCTGATAGTCGAACTTCTCAACAGCTGAGGCCACTGGCTATGTACTGACGCACTCCCTCTCCTCCCCTGCCACCTCACAAAAACATGCCCGTGCAAACAGACTCGATGACATTCACTCTAGAATTACCGTTCACACACCAGCTGTTATAAAACGCATTGCAGTTTAAATTTGGAGCTTCTTCATGTCAATGCGCCCTCCGCCGAGAGGGTGCAAAACCATTTGCTCGTGCCGTGTGACATAAGTGCCCATTCCTGACCAAAACACTCTTTTGCCGCACCGCCAATGTTACGACTAAGTGCCGTAAGTGCATATGTTGACTGCGCTGAGAAGGGATCTGCATTCTCAGCGCAGTCCGTTGAAACTTGTAGGTACTCAGCCGATATATTTAAATAAAATTTTCTAAAACCTTGCCCATTCAGTTACGCATTTTCACTGCCGTGAAGTTCCACAGTATGGTGAAGGTGCAATGTCCAGAATTACTTATATGTCCATGCTACAAGGCACGATGTTTCTTTTTTAACACATAAACAAGCGCATGCTTGTTGTTATGTTGTCCAAGGAATGAAATCCGATAATGAAAACGATAATTTAACAAATGAGCAACCCATTGCTAAGTTTTAGGAAGTAAAAATAGAAAATATAATATTTGAAGAGCACTCCTGAAAAAACGAAAACCGAGACCAAAACTTGAATTTGATGTTTAGGCCATCTGGTTGGAGACTCCAACTCAGTCCTACATGCCATCGAAAAAAAAAATGTCGCGCAACACGGCATCGAACTGTTGGCAACATGACGCGGAACGATAGGTGCGAGCGATTAAACGCCCGAATTTTTATTCATACCAGGTGAATTAGTATGACGGTGTTTTAAAGATCGCTTTTGCAAACAGTGTTACACCATGTGTCGAGAGTCGAGATAGGCATCAATCGAAAGCTAAGTGTCGAAACTACATACGCTTTTGCGGATGCTACGATAACGGCTGTAGTTTTATCACAGCTACAGATTTCGTCGTGAAAATTTTGCCCAAATTTTTGTTGCTCCCATAGGCTTTCATCGCTGCATCTTTAGCCGCTCTGGGAACAAAATTCTAAACTTCCACAGCGTGATCACTGAGGTTGTCTCGTGTGGTTGTCTTCTAGAACATGTCTGTCTCCTGCCTTCTTCTATAATCGACCGGCAGCTTTAATTATTCGCGAAAAACCCGCTCGTTGCCTTGAAAACGTGCTAGCTTCGTGCCGGGCCGCTTGGGGCGCTACTTCGTACGTGTCCCGAAAAGCTGGATATGTTGTTCAGTTCTTTCGCGCAGAGGAATGGGTCAGCAACTACCGCAGTCTGTCCACTTCCTCGGTCGTTGCCCGTGGTCGGCCGCTGCGCTGGGCGTCACCGAGCCAACCTTTCCCACCTCTGAAGGCTCTCATTATTATGTTCATAGTTCCTCTTGCTCTTTGAGTGCGCCGGCAAATTTCCCTTTTAGAGACACCTTCTATAAAAAAGTGCTGAACACACCATCTTTCTTCTAGTGGAACTTTCGCCGCCATGATATTCACTGAAATCAGAGCACAAAAACGGGTTATATGTTTTCCACTACCTACAACTACCTGCCTACAACAAGATCGTCGTAAAAGCAGACCAATGATTTGCAAGATTCACAGGCAGTCGCAATAGCAATCAAATTCGTCAATTGGCAAGTGAGACTGTGCCAAAGCTCGATTGCCGCTCACTTGCACTTCTGAAATGGTCGCCGAGGTGAAAGTACCGACGAAAAAGAAAAGGCGTTTTCGTCGTCGCAGTCTGGATCATCATAACTAACAGTCCCGGTTCAAGAAAGGGAAAAGAGAAACAAGCGCAACTGTCTGTTATACACTCTCTAAAACGTCAATAGGACGACTGCGTTTTAAAGATCGCTTTTGCAAACAGTGTTATACCATGTGTAGAGAGTCGAGATAGGCATCAATCGAAAGCTGAGTGTCGAAACTACATACGCTTTAGCGGATGTTACGATAACGGCTGTAGTTTTGTCACAGCTACAGATTTTGTCGCAAAAACTTAGCGCAAATTTTCGTTGCTTGCATAGGCTTTCATTGCTGCATCTTTAGCCGCTCCGGGAACAATATTCTAAACTTCCACAGCATGATCACTGCGGTTGTCTCGTGTGGATTGTCCTGTAGGACATGTCTGTCTCCTGCCTCAGGCATACGAGGGAGGCCACAGCACGCCCCATGCCTGCTTATGGAAGGCGTGTGTGATGAGAACGAAAAGCCACGGTAGCTCGACTTTCAAGCAATTCGCATATGCGACAGGTGTAACGTGGCGGGCATCACTATGACTGTATGACAGTTCTAGGCTATCCACTACATTGGAATGCATTTGGCATATAGGTTCTTCGGCACTCAAAGTGCCAATATCTCAATCAATTCAAGCAACTACGAAGTGCTAACCGGGTGCCGACAGTGAGTAGTAAGTATTCGTTAATGGTAATCAGAAATTTTAAATATCAACAGGGACATAACAACGAGAGCTACAAGTTATTTGGCGAGAAATTAGGCGCTCAAGAGCTCCTCCGCCTGTCGTACAAAGGCTAGTTGTGCTGTTAGCTCTTTCGAGCATAACCAGGCACGCCATGACAAATGTGAGGTTGAGAATCATTACAGGATACCAATATACCACACATCATTGTACCGTTTAACACCGCCTTTATAATGATTTGACTGACCTTAATTGTAGTCGGCGTGCCGCTAATTAGTAAAACATATAAAATATATTTGCATGTGTAAATTTTCACAGCTATCATTTAATACCATAAGAAATAGCTTTAAAGTACTTCGGAAGCACGTTGTGCTGCATCGAAGTGGTCGCCTTCTTTTAAAGTTGTCAATAAGCTGGTCAGCACCCTAGCCGAATTTTCCGCCACTTATTCGAAAAATATTCGAGAGCATCAGAAAAAATTTGTTTCGTTTCGAATAAATTTTCGACTCATTAGTTTACCAAATTCCCCCTCCCCTCTCCCCGCGGCGGTTCAGTTGTACCGGTCGCGGCGGTGGCGTTTCGACGGAGCCGAAACACAAGGCGCCCGTGTACTGTGCCTTCTCAGTGCGCGTTAAAGAATCCCAAGTCGTCAAAATTATTCTGGGCCCTCCACTACAGCGCCCCTCTTAACCTGAGTGTCTTTGGGACGTTAAACGCCATAAAATCAGCTTTTACGCAATCAAATGCATGAATGTTGATATTCGAAAACTGAACATTCACACATCCCCAGAACATATAGGCCATCGGCAGTGCTCGCTCGAATTACACTATTTGCGTGACCGTTCAAACGTAAACATGGATGAGCGCGAGACTGGCGCTCTGGAAATGTGTTCTTTGTGACATTCTTTATTTCTTTACAATGACTTTTTGATACGCTGCGCTCAACAGAATGGGGGAGGTGAGCTACTAGCGTTGTCATGGTCGTGCGCAACTCCCAGGGCAAGCGAGCCTAAGGCGCCTGTGAACGGCGATGCGACGATGAGTAAAGAGCGGCAGTGCTGCAACGACGACTACCGGCGCGCCTTGGCGACCGATTAGCGGTAGCTTGGAGCGGTAAAATTGACATGCTTGCAGATAAGGAGGAAGGCGCACGCGCCTTGCGCTGGTCTCGTGGTCAGGCACGTCACACGAGAGCGCGTTAGGAAGCGCTGCCAGCCGCTCCGCGACCGTGCGGGACGGTCCAGTGACTACAGTTACATGTACTATCTCCGATAATACATGTAACTTAAAGAAACGCTCTTGCCATGTACAACTCGAAGCCATACGTGAGGTGATAGGAGCAATCATGAGCCTGCACCACCATGGCTTTTTGCTCGCTGTCTACACGGGCAGCCAGGAAGTAGGGACGATGCTGGAGGCTACATTTAAGATAGGAAAGGCTGGCAACAACGAAGTGCGAGGATGCATGGTAAGACATCAAAAACCTTACGTCACTTTCGATGAAGGTGTTTTGTACCTGATTCCCTGGTCATGCGGAAACCACTATATCGGACCGACCGGCAGATGCTTTAACGGGTGCCTTATGTACATGCTAGCAATATCAGATACGGGCAAGGAGGAATACTTACTGATCATATCCTTTCTTGCGAGTCAAAAAAGTGCGAACCTTTCCTTGATAAATATGTTGCCATAGTAATAAGCAAAACAGGGTAACTTGAGAGATCATTGAAGCTGAAAATATAAGCACAACAGGACGCACATGTGTGACCACACCTCCTACTTTCCTCTGCGATAAAGAGCTAGCGTTTGTGAGACGCTGGCACCAGTTGTCTAAATGATATGCTTTCTGGCGCATAAAAGTGTTGTATAGGGAAAATACATTGGAAGTTAGCGCTCGTACTGTTCCTGTGTGTCTGATTTTTAGTGACTTTTCGTTGTTGTTCAAATGCACAGCCTTCGCAACCGCTACAGGGGATAAAAATAAGTGCAAATAACTAAGCTTTTGTAAAGGTATAGATGTACACAACCATTGAACCACAGATCACACAACGAGTAATATTGCCAACACAGTGGTGTATCGGGCCGCGTGCTCGCTGACGTGGTATGACCGGGGGTGGTCGAAGAACAATGATCTCCTAGTCCCAGTTGCGACCTCCCTTCCCGACGTCTTGGCAACTCTGGACCCTATGGAACAGGTTCAGAATGAAACAAATGGCGGATCCCACACCAAGCTTTCTTTCACTTCTATACCATATTGCTGCACTATCTTCATCGTGTCGAAATCCTCCGTTGACGCTCCCAACGAACCAGAACTTACTTGATGTTCGCGTCGACGGGTGGTCCCTTTGATGGCGTTGATAGATACTGGAGCCCAGGTGCCCATAATGAGTTGCAACCGCCGTCATCGACTGAGGAAGGTTCTCACGCCTGCTACTACACGAGCCGTACGCGTGGCTGATGGCAGCACTGTTGACGTCACTGGAATGTGTACTTCTCGTATAAGTATCGCCGACCACAACACTGTTGTTCTTTTTACAGTGCTGACCAATTGTTTTCATGACCTAATCCTCGGATCTTTTCCAGTGCCCGATGGTGCTTATGTCGCCACACCTGTTCCTGGTGTCCTTTTGATGCGCAATATCACTGTGCCCCACTCCGTCATCGCCGTCGCCTTTAACCCGGCATGCCTCCTCGTCGTCAATTTTGGCCTGACAAAGGAAGTTCTGCCCCGAGGCATATCGGTTTCCACACGGCCTGCTATCGGAGATGACCACATCGCGACTTTTTCAGTAGACGTCTGCTCATTCTTCACCATATCCACAGGATGTTATTTGCCCTGACGTACCATTTAGTCCCATGATTGCTACGGACCTATTGCCTGAACTAGCCGCAGCTCCGTGTCGTCTTTTCGTTTCCTACCACGACATCTTCGACCTCGACAATCGCCAATTGGGCCAGACTTCAATGGTTAAGCATCAAATAAATACTGGTTATGCCAGTCCTATTCATCGCCGGCCATATCGAGTTTCTGCTTCAGAGCGTAAGGTTATTCAAGATGAAGGGAACAACGTGATTGCCAAAGATATTGTTGAACCTTCGTTGAGCTCTTGGGCATCGCCCATGGTACTTGTTAAAAAGAAAGATGGCACATTACGTTTCTGCATAGATTATCGTCATATAAACCGCATTTCCAAGAAAGACGTCTACCCCTTGCCTCGCATTGACGTCGCCCACGATTATCTCCACGGTGCCAAATACTTTTCATCAATAGACCTTCGGTCTTGTTATTGGCAAATTACTGGGGATAAAAAGGGTCAAGAGAAGACCGCATTCGCCAACCCTGATGGTCTATATCAATTCAAAGTTAAGCCATTCGGCCTATGCAGCACCCCAGCAACGTTCGAACGTATGATGGACTCTTTGCTTCAAGGTTTCAAATGGTCAACATGCCTCTTCTATCTAAAAAACGTTCTCGTATTTTCGCCTGCATTTGAGACACAGCTTGAGCGCTTATCAGGTGTTCTTCGATTCATCCGCGAAGCTGGGCTCCAACTAAATTCATCGAAGTTTCACTTCGGTCGTCGGCAGATTACAGTGCTGGACCACCTCCTCGACGCTTCCGGTATTCAACCAGACTCGGAGAAAATTCGTGCTGTCACGTCTTTTCCTGTGCCCCAGTCGGTCAAAGTCGTCCGAAGTTTTGTAGGACTCTGCTCCTACTTCCGACGCTTCATTAAACACTTCGCAGCGATTGCGTGACCACTTACTGATCTTCTGAAAAAGGAAGTACCGTTTACGTGGGGCCCTGCTCAAACTGCCGCGTTTGCCCACCTCACCAACATGTTCACCACGTCGCCTACACTGGCCCACTTTGACCCATCCTCTCCTACAGAGGTGCGTACCGATGTCATTGGTCACGGTATCGGAGCCGTCTTAGCCCAGCGCCAACAGGGCGAAGATAGTGTTATCGCCTACGCTAGCCGCCTTCTCACAGCAGTGGAGCGCAAACATTCGATTACAGATCGTGAATGCCTGACCCTCGTCTGGGCGGTTTCCAAATTCCATCCGTACTTGTATGGCACGCACTTCTCTGTAATTACGGACCACCATGCGCTCTGCTGGCTTTCCTCACTCAAAGATCCAAAGCGTGGTCGCTGGGCTCTGCGGCTGCAAGAATATTCCTATGGAGTAGTGTACAAGTCGGGCCGATTACACCAACACGCACACTGTTCATCACGCTATCCAGACGAACCACCCGCCGATCCTGACCCCGATAGCGACGCTTGCATTTTCTCCGTCTCTCAGCTGCTACACGAAGCCGACTAGCAACGCTGTGATGCCACCTGGCGTGCCATCATTCATGGTTTGGAATCTTCACCTTCTGATCCGTCCCTTCACCTGTTTCTTCTCCGGGATGGTGTAATATACCGCTACAATGAATGCCCCGACAGTCCTGCCCTACTCCTCGTCATTCATAAGCACCTCCAGTCAGCTGTTCTCCAAGAACTTCACGATTTACCAACGGTAGGTCACCTTGGTGTCTCCCGCACATACGACCGGATTCGCTGCCGCTTCTTCTGGCCAGGGCTTGCCCTCTCCGTCCGAAAATACGTTGGGGCGTGTGAGAAATACCAGCGCCGAAAAACAGCATCGACGTGCCCTGCCGGAGGCCTTCAACCCCTCAACATTCCTTCGGAGCCGTTCTTTCGCGTTTGCTTGTACTTACTTGGCCCTTTCCCTCTATCCACGTCTGGCGACAAGTGTGGGTCTCTGTGGCGACAGATTACGCCACGCGCTATGCCGTTACCAGAGTGCTTCCAACAAGCTGTGCCACATATGTCGCCGATTTTCTTTTACGCGAAGTGATTCCGCAGCATGGTGCTCCACACCAACTGCTGACAAACCGTGGTCGGACATTTCTTTCTAAAGTCATCGCCGACATCCAGCAGTCCTGCTCAACCAAGCACAAGCTGACTACGTGTTACCATCCTCAGACTCGAGGTCTCACGGCGCGTCTGAATCACCCTCTAACAGACATGCTTGCAAAGTACGTCTTGCCCGACCATACTGATTTGGACCTTGCCCTACCGTATGTCACTTTTGCATATAATTCTCAGCCTCACGACACTGCCGGTTATTCCCTATTCTTTCTGTTGTTCGGCCGAGAACCCTCATTGTCACTGGACGCATCCCTTCGATCCGCCGCAGCAGAGACCATCGAGTATGCCTTTGACGCCATCACCAGGACAGCCCAAGCACGCGAAATTGCCCGCGCTCGCCTCTTGACATCTTAAGACAAACAACGGCGTTTGTACGATCGCCAACACAGAGACGTCCACTTTTCGTCTGGATCCCTGGTACTCCTGTGGTAACAAAATTAACTTCTATGTAGTTCAGCCTATCTCACTCAATGCACATTATGTTTCCATTTTACTAAATTAAATTCTTTCTCCACATTCAGCTGCTTCTGTTGCTGTCTTTTTCACTTTTCCGAAGCGGACTTCAATTCTCTTTTAAAGGCTTCTTCGCTTCTTTCTTGTAGTGCCGCTTGTATATTTGATGACGTTCCCAGGGGGACATACACTTCACTTTCTGGGGAATTGGCCAAAAACGTTCATATATCCACTCGCGCGTACGAGTCACCCACGTTATCTACTGAGGCATTAGCCGAGTAGCTATTGCCCAGTTGCACGCACCTAGAAGGCCAAGTTGCTTAATAATGTGAAAGCAATACTCATGAGGAGGAAAATTCGGCGTTGGCGGCGTGACCACACGGTTGCACAAAAAGACTACGAACCCTCAACCTCTGGCGGAAGTCGAACCCACGATTAAGACTACGAACCCTCGGCCTTTGGTGTGAATAATGGTGAAGTTCATTGGGATACATCTAATTATCATTGAGTTAATTAGGGCACTCGAACCAACGACCTTGGTTGGGAGTCGAACCCTCAACAGCTGGTGGGTGTCTAACCCACGAACATTGGTGGTAATTAAGGCAAAAGTAATCAGGGCACAGTTAAATAAAGTACAGGTAATTAGCCCAGTCAAACCCACGACCTTGCACTGTGCGCACCATGACACTAACACCGTTGGTCACGTCCCGACGCTTCTGCCGACATGGCCGCTCAAGTCACGTGACTCCGCCAGTGGCGTTACCGGACGTCGCCACACTTCTGCTGACGCGGTCGCAATGCTTTCGCATTCATCCACGTAGGGATACCTAAGTGGCCATTGAATTTTCGGGGTCAAATACCCAGTGGCACAGCTACACACGTGCAATAGTCCAAGTTGTATGTTCGGGCACATACCTAGTGGCACGTGCCCAGTTGCATATACACTGTGACCCAAAAGGTCTGTTTGGGTAGATATTCAATGGGCCAGGTGTACTAGATATACATCCATATAAAACTATACACATACGGTATATAAACATATATATATATATATATATATATATATATATATATATATATATATATATATATATATATATATATATACAGGGTACTACATATACATACCCAGGGGCGTAAGTTGTATTATCGCCAAGACAGCAGCCAGCAGCAGATGTCAAAACTAGCAGCAGTATCAGCGAGACGAATGAAGAAGGAGGGAAAGTCAAAGTGCAGAACAAGAAGAGGCTCACTGAGATGACAAAAATTTCCAACACGCTTACGCTTCGCATTTAAAATTGGAATGCGATAGCATTGAAGGGCCCGGATTTCTTCTCACGCTTCCCAGCAACTGTAGCTAATGTAACCGTAATATTTACCAAGAAACAGTGGCAACGAATGCTGTGCACGATAGTGAGATTTCTCGCAGAAACGCAGCCCCTTGCTTGGGCCGATCTTGGAGGTAGTGAACAGCGGCGAAAGAAAATACAGAATTTTCGGGTTCCTTTTATTTTCTCGCGCATTTAATATTTCAGTCGCAAAAGATTTGGCATAAATTGCATGCGCTGTCGGTGTCTTGTTTCATGACATTTGTTTGTGGGTAGCCAGTTTCAAAATTCCCAGGAATAGCTTTGTTAACAATGTAAGGCAAGATATGAGCGGCTTTAGCGATAGAATTGGGTGGCAACACAACCCGTATATACCCCATGTCTTGTAGCAAAGCACTGCATATACATATACCTAAATATATGCAGCAATTTTCGCTCTGGATGTTCTGTGAAACGGGGCCCTTGAGGTTGCCGCGTTTATAACTCCCGAAGCTCCCCTAACGGAAAACAATCCCAGTGCCGCCCAGCTTTTCATACAGAAGCCACGTTTGGGTTCAAACTGACCCCGACTGTCACCAAGCTATGGAAGGTCTAGAAACTAAACAAAACATCTGTCAATATCCATGAAGACACAGGCACACCTGAAGAACCCAGGACATCCTGCCCACTGTCACACATAAGAAACCGAACTGAACACCTTCTTCTGAACTGTTCCGCCCCTCAAGATACAAAAGATAAATTTACCGGAGCCTATGGTGCCACCAGCTGTGAAAGTGGCTTTCCCCAACACCTAAACTCCCCCTCTAGAAAAGTGGAAACGTTCTCTGATATCAGTATGCGAATTCGCCAAAGAGACCAGCCGCGTCAGATTGACTTACTAGACTAGCGCCTTTATTGCGTCCTCCTAATGTTCTCGGCTAGCATCCCAACATCCTATTCAGGCCATAGAGCCATGAATTTTAATAGAAAAGCTTCATTCATTCGCTCACTCACTTATTGTTCCACTCACAAATGCTGTCGTCAACATTAAAAGTAGAAGCTGAGTGTAGTTTGATACCAACAGAAAAAAAAGCGCACTCTGTCGGAGCATTAAAAGTCTTTAAAATATATTAAAGATATACAAAACAAGAATGAGCTCGACGCAGGGAACTCTAGATGCAATAGGAAGATGCAATAGAATGTCTAAGCGTGATGCTTAGACATTATGCAAGAACACAAAGTCGTGGATTCGTGGGTTCGAGTGCTTAAACGATGTCATAATAAACAGTGCCTTAATAAACTTCAGCGACATTAACACCAAAGATCGTTTGGTCGGTTCGACTCCCACAAGGGTCTTTGGTTCGAACGCCTTATTTATTATATCCTAGACAACTGTGCCTTAGTTAACTTCGCCTTAACACCAAAAGTAGTGCGTTCAACTCCCATCAAAGGTCGAGAGTTCGTAGCCTCTTTGCGCCACAGTTTCGTCATGCCGCCAACGACGGATTTTTAACCTCATGAGCCATTTAGTGATTTCGCATTAGTAACCTTGTAATGACATGTACACAGAAGGGCACTGCTTCGCATGCGCATTTCCTTCTCATTACTTCACTTTGCTGTGCGCATTACTGACAGGAAATTGCTTTTACTTGTCGCTAGCCTTGCGATTGATTCGCTGCTTCGCTCGTCGCAGCGCACAGCATTGAGAGGTCGCCAGTGATCAAAGGCAAGTAGAATGATTTTGCTTTAGTGATGCTGTGAAGCCAGCAGGGTTATTTTGTTTTCGTGCTGTAGTTAAGATGTCGAATCATGCTTGCGCTAACGTTTATAGTGTCACGCGCTGAGGCAAGAATAAGCAGCAGTATCAGCAGCCAGACACGGAAATGTCAGACACAAGGAGGACGGTTCACCAGCTGGCGCAAGATCCTTGACTTCGTCGTCTTCAATCACCGTTTTTGCGGCGCACGCAACGCTGGCTCAAAACACCAGGTGGCATTATTTCCCCTCCCAATGGAGCATCGACTCGATGCTCAAACACAAAACGTACATGGAAACTAGACAAATTAGGTAAAACAGAAAAATGTGGGGGGGGGGGGGGGGGACGTGCTAGCACACATACAGAAATGCACACGGAAAAATGTGTTCTGTGGTCGGGAACAAAAAAAAACGCTTCAAAGTTCTTTGGAGGAAGACGCGACGACAGCAAAAAAAAAAGGTTGTTTCACTAGTACACTTCACCGTGTAAAATACGGCTTGAGGCGGACCACATGTACAGTCTCTGCGCGTGGTAAACAGCGCAGGTTTCCATCTGGAATCACTTCATAGTTCACGTCGCTTACACGCCTTAGTACTGTGTATGGTCCGAAGTACTTTCTGAGGAGTTTCTCGCTGAGGCCTCGCCGTCTAATGGGTGTCCAAACCCAAACTTGGTCACCAGGCTCATAGGTCACTTGTCGATGGTGGAGATTGTACCTTATTGCATCGGTCCGCTGCTGTTGTCTTATGTGCATGCGGGCCAGTTGACGCGCTTCTTCGGCGCGCTGAATGTACTCCTCGACGTCAGGAGCTAACTGGTCGAGCTGGTCGGTATCTTCATGTGGCATCATGGCGTCTAGCATAGTTTGGACATCTCGACCATAAACAAGGCGGAATGGCGGGAAGCGTGTAGTTTCCTGCGTGGCAGTGTTGTACGCAAACGTTACGTACGGTAGGATTTCGTCCCACGTTTTGTGCTGCACATCCACGTACATAGCGAGCATCTCTGCCAGTGTTTTGTTTAGTCTTTCTGTGAAGCCGTTAGTCTGAGGGTGGTATGCAGTGGCCTTTCGATGACTCGTGTAGCTCAGCTTGAAGATGTCATCCAGAAGCTTTGCCGTAAATGCCGTCCCTCGGTCAGTGATGATGAATAACGGTGCGCCATGCCGAAGCACAATGTGATGCATAAAAAATTGGGCAACTTCAGATGCTGTCCCGCGTGGTGGTGCCTTCGTCTAAGCGTAACACCAGCGTAACCTGGTGTTTTGAGCCAGCGTTGCGTGCCCAACAAAAACGGTGATTGAAGACGACGAAGTCAAGGATCTTGCGCCAGCTGGTAAACCGTCCTCCTTGTGTCTGACATTTCCGTGTCTGGCTGCTGATACTGCTGCTTATTCTTGCCTTAGCGCGTGACAAACTGGTGGAGGTGCGGGGTAATCTAATCTATGGACCAAACCCCTCCGGGCAGCAGGAGCTCCAGCCCCGTACCGGTGGTTACGCATGTACACCGCGCCAGCAGAAGGATCTGTAGACAAGCCCCTGAGTTTGGACTCCTCCCAGAGAAAATGGCAGCTTCGACCACCCCAACCGGTATGGAAGGCACAACACCGATTCATTGTACGCTATTCCATCCGCGAACGCCGAATCCCTTCCACGGCGCCATACATGAGGACGTTGAAGATTGGCTGGTGCACTATGAATGTGTTGCCGCGTTCAACAAGTGGAATGATGCAGACAAGCTGAAAAATGTCTATTTCTGCCTTAACGATGGCGCACGTGTTTGTTACGAGAACCGTGCAGGTGCCTTAACTTCATGGGCAGAATTCAAACGGCGGATTCTTGAGACGTATGCGAGCCCTGATCGCCGAGAGCGAGCTGAGCGTGATCTCCAGTACCGTATACAAATGCCGAACGAGGGTGTCGCAATGTACGTCGAGGACATGACGCGTCTCTTTCGACGAGCCGACCCCAGCATGTCGGAAGAAAAGAAGGTGCTGTACCTGATGCGCGGAGTGAAAGAGCAGCTGTTCGGCGGTCTCGTGCGCAGTCCTCCCAAGACTGTGTCAGAATTTCTTTCCGAGGCCATCACCATGGAGCAGACTCTTCGCCAGCGGACACCATCATACGAACGTCAAGTGAACACTACTTCACCTACGGACTTCTTCGGAGCTCTCGGGGGTCACGTCGATTTCTTTCGAGAGCTCATTCGTTCCGTGATCCGCGAAGAACTCCAGAAACTGTCGGTACCTTCACAGCCGACGCTCAGCTCCTTGTCCAGCATTCTCCGTGACGAAGTCCAGCATGCGCTAAAAGAACCACTCTTCAATACAGAAGCTCGACCGCTAAGAAATGACAGCTCACATATGACATATTCGCAAGCCTTGAGGCAACCTGCCCCACCTCCCTCCTCGCTTCGCGCCGCGCGCCCGGCCATGCTAGAGCCTGTCCAAGCTGCCTCGTACTACCAGGACCACCGACAGGCCCCGAGGAAATCAGACGTGTGGCGGGCACCTGATCGCCGTCCCCTTTGCTTTCACTGTGGCGAAGCTGGGCACGCAACGCTGGCTCAAAACACCAGATGGAAATAGATAATCCTGGACATCTAAAATGAATCGCTTAACATAAGTGAGCAGCTGTATATAAGGAACATTATTGTGATGGTAAAATAACGTACACGTACGGAAAAAGTCATGCGTGTGTCTAATGTTGGACGAAATATGCAGCAAGTGTATAATATTCTTATAGAGGAGGGAAGAGCGAAGAGATCGGGGAGGGACCATAAGTGTTCCGATCTTCATTTAGGATAGCGTACCAGGGAGGAAAGCAAACAACCACTCGAAGGATGCCCGACGTTAGATTTCAGTCGCGAAAACACAGTTAATGTGGCTGCTAGCACAAAGCAAGAAATAAACAGATTAATGAAACTGGAATTACCGTGGAGTAGAGATATACAATGGGAGCAAACATTGGGTGGTTGGGTAAGTAAATTCACGTAGCTTGTTCATTTGAAAGAGGAATAATATTTAATAGTTTCTGGCGGTGATAGCCTGGCATTCACGTCTAGCAAGCTACTCGAGATGACGAGGTGGGGTTAGGCAAGTCAGGGATACAATTGAACAGCGGTGCTGGTCATCCTGAAAACAAATACGTGGCAAAATGCACAGCTGTCGCAGGAGAAAATAAACGGAAATAGGAATTA
This sequence comes from Dermacentor variabilis, assembly GCF_050947875.1. NCBI lineage: Eukaryota > Metazoa > Arthropoda > Arachnida > Ixodida > Ixodidae > Dermacentor > Dermacentor variabilis. Next base: position 134,464,598 of record NC_134571.1, read on the forward strand.
TATGGACTGATATCAAATTATAGTACTTGAGAAAACCAAGAGCGGTTGTATTGATTTCTGAAGTTTTACGTGCCAAAAGCACGATTTCACTACGAAGCACGCCATAGTGGCGGACGCTGGAATAATATTGACCACCAGGGAATCTTTATCGTGCCCCAATGCACAGGACACGGGCGTTCTTAAATTCCGCCCCAATCGACATGCAACCGCCGCGGCTGGGATGCAATCCCGTGACCTCGTGCTTAGCAGCGCAACACAATACCCGCTAAACCCCCACGGTGTGTCAAGAAACGTAGAATAACTTTCTTAAAACATGCGTAACATGTAGGTAGAAAAAACTAAACTATAGAAGCCCATAGACAAGCTGACGAGAGGAAAGGTTACAAGGGAAGGCGAATAAAGCAAAGAGATAATCCATAGCAGAGTCCTTCAAGAGCAGTGAATGAACTTACTTGGAGGAGAAGAAAGACGACGCTAACATGGAAACGAAATAGCGCCCGAATAACATCTAAGTGAGGCATGTTGGAGATGAAACCCACCTAATAGCACTAGGAGAGATTGGGAAACTATTCGACTTCACGCAAATATGCGCACAGTTCCAGAGATACATGAAGAGCGCACAAGCCATTCCCTTAAGAGATTCTTTGCATAAAATCCTACGTAGCCGCACTATTGTTGGCATTTATCATTGTAGCGGGCATTCATTACATGAAACGTTTAGTAAAATGACCTAATGCAGATTTGCTTTTCATGCAAGTAGTGTTGAGTTTAATGGGTCAAAACCGCGATCTGATTACGAGGCACGCAGTAGTGAAGACTCCAGAATACTTTTGACACTATTACCTTGGCATGATAAGCGCGCATATATACACCTTCACCGCTATTTAACCCCTGCGTCTTCTTATCAAGCTGTAGCGTGTGGCGGCAAACTGTCAGAGGTGAGAACTCGATGCCTCTCGTCTTGCAACATGAAACTTCTTATCGTCAAAGCAACTGGTACCATCGTCGAAAGAATAATAATAAGTCAACTTTACTATGCTGCTAAGGATCAATGCAGCCAAGCTAAAGGGCTTTCGCATGTTTATATATTCGTTCAGATGGCACTTTCAACAGTTGCACCGCTTTGAAGCCAAAAGCGAGGCTCATCTTCCTTATGCCACGACTTTTTCGGTTCACAAAAGTGCTGTGAAAATTTTCGCGCACAAAGGGAAAGGAAATATTGCGCCAAGTGTTTAAATAATTGCTGTTTAAAACAGTAGCCGAACATTTTTCGTCTCCATGGAAACGAGCCTCACGGATGTCAAAAAATCAAAGTTCCGGTAATAGTGCGGCCGCCAAGACTGACGGAAAAGCTGGCTGCACCTGCTGATGAGCGCTTTGGTCGTTCTGTCAGCGTTCACTATTTACTATCAGCACGCCAATTCGTGATCCGCAAAGTAAAGCGAACGTTCATTGATATTGGCTATGAAGACGGGGTACAGATATGATCAGCAAATATGTTGTGTTTAATGGCGCAAGGACGAAGTAGGGCCAAAGAGCGCCATGTCGGCAAATAGAATGTCGGGAAGTGGTTGTGGATGTTGCCTATTTTCATTTGCAGCACCACCTATGGTATGTCCAAACGATGCAGGGAGAAACCACGCATTCTCCTGCACCTTAAATACGTTTCGGGCGTCAGCGAACTGCACGCTTTCTTGCTATCACTTGTTTATGACCCGCAAAGTATATTTTCGCTTTCATCGATTGTCGCACTGATTTTCTGACGGAGAAGAATGCAAATTTAGGATTGATCTGCTCACACCATCTCCGGTTGTTTGTTAACCTGTAGACACAGCTATCCGCCTGAGCGCGTTGTATCAACAGCAGATACAAGTGCCAAAGCACTTTGCTAATATATGCCATAGCAAAATACGGAAAGCGAATGCACATGTGATTAAAATCACGCTGCGGGAAGCAGCACCAGTTTGTAGACTTAGTGCGTGGCTGTTGTTTACATCAGCCACTGGTGCACAGCTCCGATGACGCGCATCGGCAATGAACTCCAACATCGTAACCTCTTCCATTATTTTCTCGCGTTTAGAAAACCTGCTTTAGAAACCCATGTTGAGCAGTCGTAACACTGCAATTGAATAACTGGCGTCAGTAAATGATAAAAACTAATGCTTATATTGATGCATCATAGCTGATTTTCTCTTTCTATATAAGCCAAAGGGGAATTTACTGAACATTACAATTCCATTAAGTTCTAAGATCTGTTCCGGTAGGAAAAGAAAGGCATCAGGCTCTCGAACGCAAGTACCAGTGATACGTTTTCTTCGATTACACAATCAACCTTTTATCTGGAGAAATATAAGGTATTCACGCTTTTCTTTTATAATGAATGTTTAAGAAAAAGCTCCACTCGCAGTGTTATAACGAAATAGTGTCTCTAAATTAAAGAACATTTCCGCTTGTAGCCCGAAAAGACATTTTTCGAAGAAATATGATGTGGAAGGTACAGTTGCAAAAGCACAAATATTTATGAGGTGGCTGGGGGAAAAGTAATAAAACAAGAATACCTGAAGGAAATACTATACACGCGGCAATAAACAAACCGAAACGAGTAAACAAGATGTAAAATTAGCAGCCCAATTTCAACGTTTTTTTCAACAGCACTCGATATGCAGCATATCTCAGGTCAGCCAATTTTTAGGTTGCTGATTTGTTATTCTTCGCTTTGTGGCATCCGATGAAGATAACGCATAAACATTGCGCTAACCCAACGTGCATATCGGAATACATTGTGGACGAAAGCTTCTTTGTTGCCATTCATTTCTCTGAAAACCTGCATGCTACGTGCAATTGCATGCAATATCCAACTTATATATTGGTTTGACGGTTTGGCTCAAATTTAAACACAAAATCATATAACCATTGCACGCTACATGCATGCAACGATGTTTCGTAGGCTAATACTGTGTTTGGCGAGTGGTAAAACAAACATTGCAAGGGTAAGTCTATGTACAAGGAAATATGAAACATAACCATGCATGTTTAACAATCGGACGAACGCTTGATGAGTGAGTTATCCTCACCAGGTGTTGAACTCGTAGACCTCTCGCTGCGTCGACTTGGCGAGAGTTCGTTCTTGTTTTTTACGCGTCCTTTTGGCTTTAAATATTCTTCATATTTTTGGTCTCGTCACCACAACTTTGTGTAAGGCGAGACACAAAAGCTAAATCACGAAAAAAAGGCGGCCAAGTTAGGTAAGCATAGATCACGAGAGCGTAACGTGAATAGCTGAACGCAAAAATTATCACGCGACTCTTGGCGCTTTGTGGTATATGTTCACTGCGAACTTCTTCATTGGAAAACTGACGCCATGCTTAATGAAATTAACCTGCTCCATGACGTCGCGAAAATGATCAAATGCGATTCGCTACCGCATCTGCATCAATTTTCATTAGGTGAGACAAGTGTATTTTACATCATATTTTACAGCGAAGTTCTATATAGCTAGCCGATTCTTCCGTACGTCCGTCCGTCCGTCTGCCGGTCGCCTGTACGCCGAAAACTCCTCCGGTGCAAACACATGCGCATGAGCGAAAAAAAGCAAGAGAGAAAGAGAGGCGCGAGATTGGCTACGCCAGTAGTGAGGTCGTTGCTCTCCGTTGCAGCCGAACGCGCACGCAGCAGTCTCTCTCCGGCTCCGAAATGGGTAGGCCACGCGTCATACGTCCTCCTGAGGAGCATGCAGCTTTCGATCAGCAACGCCGAAAGCAGAACCGGCAACGAGCTCGTCTACGCCGTGCCGATGCTGCAGTCCGGGCACAAGAACAGGCTCGTGCAGCCGAGTGCAAGCACCAACTGAGTACCTATGATCCGGTAGCCTACCAAGCAGTCGTTTAATGGACCTGTCGGGATTTACCCAGTGATAAACACCGGGGCCGCACTTGTCAGCTTCGCTGGTTAACCATCTGTACGGAGTGCTTGGGCGGTGATTTTGTTAGGTTGTCGCAGACTTTAGCGGCCGTTCACAAAGGGGATTATTCTTACGCCTGCCGTCGTCTCTCGCGATTCTGCTGTCTCGCCGCCTCTTTCCATGCACCGGTCTTAAAGTGGAATTCCTAGGGGTATGCCCACACAAAATGCGCATCAATAATTTTGAGTCGTCCACCGAGGACATATGCAATAGGCTAGATGCAGGCAGCCGAACTTTTGATGTGCTTGATGCCGCGTTTTTTTTTTTTTTTACCATCAAATCACTTCGTTGTTCGCCCTTCTCATGCGGAGTTAGAAAAAAAGTAGACAGTTAGAAAAAAATATTCACTTTGGCTACGCGAACATTGCTTCATGTCTCTTTTACAAAGACAATGAATAAAAAGACCAGAAGAAGCTCTCTACTTGCTTTGAGTGCACCGTCTATGAGAGCAAACAAAAAAAAATTATGCAGATCCCATGCACGGTGGGAGTCAATGTAAGCGAAGCTTTTGTGCTGTTTGCTTTGATTGGCTATAATTAGCGCTGATTTCTCCAACATTTTGTCCAACGCAAGAGTGGTGAATTGATGTTAAACGTTACCATGCGGTGATAGAGAAATGTGCAGAATATAACAAAACCTAATATTTAGCTTTCATTAATTACGAGAAAGCGTTTGATTCCGTCGAAACCTCAGCAGTCATGGATGCATTACGGAATCAGGGTGTAGACGAGCCATATGTAAAAATACTTAAAGATATCTATAGCGGCTTCACAGACACCGTAGTACTTCATAAAGAAAGCAACAAAATCCCAATAAAGAAAGGCTTCAGGCAGGGAGACACGATCTCTCCAATGCTATTCACAGCGTGTTTACAGGAGGTATTCAGAGACCTGGATTGGGAAGAATTGGCGATAAGAGTTAATGGAGAATACCGTAGGAACTTGCGATTCGCTGATGATATTGCCTTGCTTACTAACTCAGGGGACCAATTGCAATGCATGCTCACTGACCTGGAGAGGCAAAGCAGAAGAGTGCGTCTAAAAATTATTCTGCAGAAAACTAAAGTAAGGCTTAACAGTCTCGGAAGAGAACAGCAATTTACACTAGGCAGCGAGGCACTGGAAGTCGTAAGGGAATACATCTACTTAGGACAGGTAGTGACGGCGGATCCGGATCATGAGACAGAAATAATCAGAAAAATAAGAATGGGCTGGGGTGAGTTTGGCAGGCATTCTCAGATCAGGAACAGCAGGTTGCCATTATTCCTCAAGAGAAAAATGCATAACATTTGTGTCTTACCAGTACTCACCTACGAGTCAGAAACCTGGAGACTTACGAAAAGGGTTCTACTTAAATTGAGGACAACGCAACAAGCTATGCAAAGAAGTATGACGAATGATGGGTGTAACGTTGAGGGATAACAAAAGAGCAGATTTGGTGACGGACCAAACGGGAGGTAATGACATCTTAGTGGAAATCAAGAAAAAGAAATGGGCATGGGCAGGACATGTAATGAGGAGGGACGGTAACCGATGGTCATTAAGGGTTACGGACTGGATCCCAAGAGAAGGGAAGAGTAGCAGGGGGCGGCAGAAAGTTAGGTGGGCGGCTGAGATTAAGAAGTTTGCAGGGACAACATGACCACAATTAGCACATGACCGGGGTAGTTGGAAATGTATGGGAGACGTCTTTGCCCTGCAGTGGCCGTAGCAAGGCTTCTGCTGCTGCTGATGATGATGTTGCCTTGCGTGCACCACTGCTTTTTGTCTGCGTAGTACACAAAACACAAATAGAGAGGTGTTTGCTTGAGACGTTGTTGTGCGCCATATTTCAGAATTTCTGAAAGGGTTGCGCATTGTTATTACCTCACATGGCACATCACATTGTGGCAGAAGCATTAAACTTGAATTGGATTATCAGGCTGTACGTGCCAAAGCCGCAATCGGATTATGAGGCAGGCCGTAGTGACGCAGTCCGGATTAATCTTGGCAGTGTGATGTTCTTTAACGTGTCCCTAAATAAACGTGCGCGAGCATTCACGTTCTTTATTTCACCCCCGTCAAAATGCGGCTGTCTCGGTCAAATCCATGACTTCGAGAATTGCCATAGCCGCAAAGCTATTGCGGCGGGCGCAAGAGTGTTGATTTGATGACCGACCGTTTCCGTTGTGTCGCCTAGACCCTGCGGTGCGGTTTAATTATTGCGACTCTGCTTCTAAACGCCATATTTTGAATGGTTTTACTTTTCAGAAATAGCAAGAACGCACAGTACCATACCTTCAACATAACTTTATGTAGAGTTTCCTTGCCTTCTCACGTCACCATTTCCCTATTTCCCCCCTCCCCCTTGTGTTTGTATGAGAACTACGCGCAAACATTGGCAAGACTGCTATTCACTCGTTTCGTGACTGCGTCCGTTCTACCCATTCTCTGCCTTCACTGCTCCCCCCTCTCTTTCATTCTATCTAGTTTTCGCTGGACTTGTAAGTTTCTAAAAATTTAGGCGCTTGCGGGGTGTCAGATAATTACAGCTGCCTAGAGGCTAACGTGGCGATGACCCGGGAGTTCCAGAGGACATTGCGCGCTTTCGAAGCGGTGCGGTCAAAACGAGTTCCTCGCGTTTCTTTTCTTCTCTACCATGCTCTTTCCATGCATATACTTGCTCTGAACCACATCCCGACGCGGTGCGCTGGACACCAGCAGCCACAGCAGCAGCAGTGGCAATGGCGACGGAAAAAGCAATGAAAGCTTCGCTTTAAAAGATCGCACGCTAATCTCATCGTGTGACTCATGCAGTATTTTAAAACATGGAAACAAATCTCACAAGCGTCATCGAGTAGCTCACTGACGCTTGCTTGCTGGCGACTTCCAGCCTTTGGCATTAACAAACGTGTCACGTTTATTGTCGAGCACGAAGGCCTATATTTGCCTGCATTAAGTCGGCCATACAGCAGCACACTTCTTGAAAATCTATATTTCCTTATTATCACGATATGTTTTCCCTTTAGACGTATACACTCAAGCCTGTCTCTACTCAAATAAAAAAAAGATCCTCAGTGTGTTTTAACACCTCCCTGGAGAACCGTTTTATCTAAAATGTTAACGCATGTAAAAGGCAATTGCTTTGAAATCCGGTGACGGGTATTTGTGTATCGAAAGAGCATGTTCACCTCCAGAGGGCATTCTGTAATAAAGCGAATAATAAACCTTAAATAATTCTTCATTGACATAAGTTAAATAAGTGGACGAGTACACATGCGGGCACAAATACACATACACATGCGGGCACAAATACTTACATGAGCGAATTTATTTGACAAGCCTGTTTGTTTTACATTTTTCAGTGTATATCCAGGCAAAGCCATGTATAACTCAAGGCTTTCAGTGCGTGCCGCCAAATAAATGTCCACGGTCGGGGCCAAGGGACCTCCGTGGATGTACTGGAGGCTCAGTGTGCTGCAACATTGGTAACAATTTCATCTTTCTTTACGTTGGAGGGCACCTTGGAGAAAAGTACCGAAATAGATACCGAAAAATCGGGTCCTATAGCTTACATTTCGCTTAGGACACATGTAGACCACTAGATTACATGATGCGAGTTGCACTCGATGATGTACTTCAGGAAACACGCTAAAGAATACATACAGAGCTTACGCGATAGCTGCATCAACTAGAACAATCGTTTTCTTCATGTTCGTAGTTCGTGCAGTACATGGGTTGGTTTAAATGCTGACTGAATAAGAACGGCGGAGGCATAATTGTAGGGCTGCCTATGGTTAAGCCTTTTGCTGACAACTGTGCTTATGAGTGAGGATTCTTGAAACAAAAAACTGAAATGAAACAATGATAATTAAACACTAATAAATAAAAGGGGTGCGAGGGTGATAGGCAAAGCATAAATACTAATCTGGAAATATCGATAATTAAAATTCAGTAAAAAGAGGGGCGGTTGATAGCCCAGTATAAATGCTAAATAAGAAGTGAAAATTAAATTTGGTACACGAGTTTGCGCCAATGCTCATGTGGGATTCTTAAGAAATACCGAAACTCAATAAGAAACTTGAATAGTCATTCGGTCAGGTCAACATTAAGTTTCCCGTGGGGGCCATAAACAAAGCTAAAAGGCCCAGAACTTTGGCAGATGGACTGAAAACTGGGAAATATAGCATCAGCTTCGTGACTAGGGGAAGGGATGAAAGGGCAGAATTTTGTATATGTTTTGTTAGAACTAATGAATGGCTTAAGTTCTTCCGAAAACTCGGTAAATGGAATTTTGCAAGAAGTAGAGTACATACTTTTGTTTCCTATTATAAATCCTAGTCGAGTGCAACATGCATATCTGTTGCGCAAGTGATAAACTAGAGTTACCAAATGTTAGCGAGGCGTAAGGATGTGCCTCATTCTTCGAGAAAATATAGCAATTTTTGCCTAGAAAATGCGGATTCACTTGCAAGAAGTTAGGCTAAAAGGCGAGCATGAAGGACTGGCATGCGGTTTCGAAGAAGAGAGTGAGATTAATGCAGAAACATGAAATAATACGTTAAAGAAATAGTTTTTCAGGCCGCAGTGAATAACACTGTATGGCAGGCTACTAAAGAGAAACAAAGTTAGCTCAAATAAAAATAGAGGCGATAAGGTAAGAGGATGCAGCAAGTCTATAACCATAGCACGATATTACATTCCCTTAATTCTCGCCCTTTACAAAGCAACTATCTTATTTATATGAAAGTTCTACTTACGCGAATTGGCATATAAGTATCGTAAATAAAATAGCATATATTTAGGGTCCGGCGTTGCTGTCTGCTTAAGTTACTTACAGCTACGTAACAGTGATCAGGTCCCAAAAGAGCGCTTAAACGCACTGATGTAGCCTTGTTTAGATTTGTTCGTCATTTTTTCATTGTTTCGAATAATCGAATCCAGTAATTTGACTCAATGGCTTGGGAAACCTTCACCACGTTCACTGATGTCTTGTCACATTTGGTGTTGACGTATGAAGTGTCCGTTGTAAATTTCACAACAATTTTACACCTAGGCTTGCACTTCTCACCGCCATATGTTCGCCGGAACTACGAGCCCTGTGTGCCCTACTTTTCTGCATCTTTGTTCCCTTGCTAGTGCTTTAGGTACCGGGGATGAGTCTTACTCGGTTAGAATTTTTTTTTTATTGAAGGACCGGGGATGGGGGGGCATGTCTCGTCCGAGCGTCCCCACGCTCGTTCTCAGAGCCGGTAAGGGCCGAGTGGGTCCAATTTATTTTGACGTTCTATCGAGTGCCTTCTTTGACCGCCAGGCTGGCTGCAGACAATTTTCGTGTGCGTTCGTCTCGTAGATATCTTTAAAATGGTGGCTGCCAGCACGTAGCCTGCTGCTGTGCCTTTGGTGAAACCGCGGCTTTCATTTTATTGAGTTGATTAGCTTTGCAGATGATTTCCTTCCGCATGAAAGCATTGACAGTGCTGGTATGGTTTTCGGTCCTATAGGCTCATTAGTGACTCTGATGTCGCCGATTACGACGGTAGTTTTGATCTGGCGCGCCTGTGAGCGAAGTTAAATAACGAAACTTTCTTTCAGTGCCTCCGTTTTGTACATTTGTGTGTTTTCAAGCAGAAGTTGTAAACGTACCACCCCCCATGTCATACAAAGCTTCAATCTTCAAACGCATTGCTATCAAGATGTGCAATAAAAAATGTCCCAGTTGATTCCAAAACGCGAAGCATCGCTTGCGATAAAAAATTATTAGACAGTGATACGAAGTAAGTATAGTAGTATTATCGGCCTTACAGACTTGTAAACATTCGCTTAGTATGAACAATCACGGGGTCACGCTAACCTAAACACATTTCATTCAATCACCACAGACACTCGGTGTCGAAACGCTGGCGTGAGGCAGAACAGCAGCACCAGTGAGCAGTTTGTCTCCGTGTGGCCTCTCGCTTCAACGCGAAATAGCTTCGCTTGCGCTCTTCTCGCTGCTTATCATCTCTCGGCGCGCCTACCTTCTGTACTCATTGCGGACCCCTTTCAAGATAGGTCCGGCGCAGCCGCGTACCGGCGCGCGATATGGAGCGGCCGCCGTAGTCGAACGCCCCTTCGCCCTGCCGCGGTCAGTGTATTGCGCGCAGTGGAAGACGCCACGCTTCGTACCCGCTTGCCTCCCTTGCGCATGCTGCGATCAACCCATCATCCTCGGCTCACCCGCGAACGCTTTGACTCGCGCCTACAGGATAGGGCGCAGAGCGGCGATGTTATTGCACTTGCACTTTATGCGGTATATAGAACATCACGGCGATTCCGGCGTCGGAAATGCGCCTGGAGTGTCCGTATAAGTGCTATCGCCAACATATTTTCTGAACGCATTCTTTTTATTTCTTGCCAGCACTTCAAGGGGCAAAGAAAGACGAGAGAACTTGGTAAGCCAGGAATTGCGAAGCATCACTGCCCCAAAGTGCGTGCCGTGTGTCCTTTTCAACATGAAATTCAGAACCACTGCAACCGCGGCGCCGCTTACGCGACTATGGAGAGTGATCTCTCATTCTCTCTTGCCGTTCGATCAGTTCCACACGTGATGACTAGCATGCGAAGAGAGGCGTTTGGTACTGTAGGCTTACGCCTCAGACACGAACGAAAGAGACAGCTGACCCGAATCGACGGCGGAATCGATATGCGATCGGTGGCTTCAGGTGCCACGGCAAGGCGCCGTATTTATTTTCTTCTCATGCGTGTGCACGCCATCCGGCTTCTAGGAGCTGCCTAAGACAGGGCGCAAGGGATCCCCTCGCCTGAATGGAAGTCAAAACAGAACTTAGAGCCGGCTATGGCACTCTAGCACGAGGTCACGCTGCGATGCGAGGCTTTCCGTCGCGGTCTCCACGTAAGCCGGCTTAAGGTGGTCTAGGCTGACTGCCTCTTGACGGCCGTTTTGTAGGAGGGTAGCAATGTTTTGGCCGAGGTTAGCGGTGGTTGGACAGCGTCGCGCCGCACCAAAACATGAATGGAAGTTACCATGTTCGCGTGCACAAGGATTGTATTGTTGCGGAATGGATGCGGTGGAGTGGGCCTTTAACACAGCCCAGGAGGCGTTGTAGGAATTCTTGTGGCTGGTCTGGTAGCAGCGTTGATGTAAGCGAGCCTCCGGGGAGACGCACAAGACTACCATACACCAGCGTCCACTGATTAGCGCTGTAGGTTTGCCCGGAGGACGGCCTGTAAACTGAGGAGCGCAAGTGGCCAGGCACAGGTGGCGTAGTTCAGGCGGGTAGCCACGGCGGCCTTCAGTTGTCGGTGAAGGCGTTCCACATGCCGTTGGCATACTTGTGATATGCAGTGGTAAGGTAATGTGTGGCGCCGAGAAAGCGATTAAGGCAAGTAAACAGGTGGGACTCTATTTGGGGCCCACGCTCTGTGTCATGGTGCCAAGGAAAGCAAAGCGAGATACCCACGCAGAAATAAAATCTCGTGAAACAGCCTCAGCGGGGATGTCATGAATGGGACCAGCCTCCGGCCAGCGTGTGAAATGGTGGACCGTGGTGTGTATGTAACGATAACTTTGAGAAACGGATAGATGGCCCGCGATGTATAGATGAACCTGCTTGAAACGACGGCCGGGCGGACGGAAGGCTTGGGGAGGCGTCTTGGTATGACGGGAGCCCTTTGTCGTCTGGCAGGGCAGAAACGTACGCGTCCAAGTGCGCACATCACCATTAATTCCGGGCCAGACGTAGCGTTGGGTGACAGGCGATAAATAGCCCGTATACCTGGGTAACATATGTCGTGTAGATAGTGGAAAAGTGCGTGGCTGAGTTAAGCCGGAACAAAAGGTCGGGGAAGGTCTGCTGAAACATCGCACCACAAGGGCTCAGGCACGTATGTATGGCACACAAGCCATTGTCGGAGATAATGATGGCTCTGCTGCGGGGAAGAGAATGCGGCCGAGTCGACAGTTGGAGATGCAGTCAACCGCGGTTATACGAGAAACGGCATCAGCGGCGGTGTCGTCGGCACATTTCACGAGGTGATTGTCGGTTGCAAATTCCGAAATTTAAGCGAGATGGCGGAGTTCGCTCGACTCGTACTTCAATGAGTTGGTGCAGAAAACATACGCCAGTGGCTTATGATCGGTCAGCACGTAAAACTGGCATCCTTCCAAGATAGGCTGAAAGTGCTCTATGGCAGTGTACATGGCTAGTGGCTCTCGCCGAAGACACTGTAGAAGGTTTCAGCAGGAAGTAGCTTCCAAAAGTAAAAAGACATAGGTCTCCGATCGAAAGTAATGCACTGCTGTAAACGGCTCCAACGGCCATGCTGCAGGCTCCCAGCATCAACTGAGTAGGGACATTGCTTCGCGACTGCTTGCTTGGCAACAGTGAAGGCGGCCTAAGCGTCTTGTGAATAAAAATAGCAACGGATGGGGCCGGCGGTTTACCGAAGGAGGTCGGTGAGCGTGATTCAGTGTGGTGATTCAGGCGGTAAGCTCATCTATTCAGGCCTAAAGGCGAGATGTAGCCGGGTCTGTAGGCGGTAATACAGCAGTGACGGACGGAGAGGTCGCCTCATGAAACTGATTGGCGTGCTCCGCCAGACCATCGAGGCTGACCACGCCGGCCACCGCGAGAACGAGGTGTATGAGCTGGGAAAGGCGTTGGAGGTAAAGCTCTCGAAACAATGCTAAGTGGGCGGGGACGTCGCGCCCCCAGAGAAGCTGTCGCATCCGGCGCCGTACTTGGGAGGGGCGCCAGCCACCAAGGTCCTCCTCGGTAAATATCTGCTGGAGGCGGGTGCGTTCGGACGGCATGAATATCTCCAGCACCTTGGTCTTGAAGTGCTGCTATTATGTGAGATCCTGTGGGGGCGGAGAAAACGTGCGAGAGCTCGCTGGCAACATCCGGAGGAAGGACTGAGGCGACGTGGTAGTAGCGTGTCCTTTCCGAGGTGCTGCGGTAGCGGCAGAATTACGCCTGGATGTGGTAAAACCAAACCGTTGGGTTCTGGGGACAGAAGGGTGGGAGGCGACGATGCAGCGACGAGACCTTCTGCGGGCATGTGTCCTGTTTCGTGGAGGGTTCGGACTGATCAGAATTGTGTTTGTCCTAGGTCACCATTTGTAGCCGTATGCCTTAGGCGCGAAGGAAAAAGGCAGCTGACTCGAATCGACGCAAGAATACAGCGGCGAGTGGTAGCTTCACCTGCCATAGCCGGACGCTTTTTTTTTATTTTCTTCTCATGCGAGCGCGCGCTATCCAGGTTCTAGGCACTGGCCAAGGGAGGGCGCTGCAGTAGGATAGCAGGCAGAGTGGCTCTGAATTGAGAAGCAGCTGAAGCATATGGTCGGCGGGCTAAAGTCCGAGCCCTGAGCATTCGCCGTTGGAACGACAGATAGTGCAAGCCGTCCTGATCATCGGTGGCCAATTTCCAGCAGACAGATGCTTTAGGTGGGGATCTTGATGAGCACGCCAAAGATAAGCCTCACGTTCCAACTTCTCAGGACTTGCCGCCTGGCTTTTTTTTTTTAAAGCGAAGCTTTTCTTTGCGAACCTCGTCTGGTTTCATTAGCGCGCCTGCTCCGTGGATGTTCTCTTGCCGAATAGCCCAATTGGGCGAATTCATTCATCTTGATAATTAAAGCAGCGCACAAATAACGGCAACACGGCACAGAGAAGTGCACTGTCCTGTGTGCTTCTCCGTCTTGTGTTGCCGTAATCTTTGCGCTGCCTTTACTATAAACGACAGGGCAGTGCGTGCGCTGGAGGCGCCGCCGGGTTCCTTGCACCACGACCAGTTGGCGCTCGCGTCCGTGCATCTATGTAATAAGGAAAGAGTAATAACGACAGACATACGGAAAGAGAAACAACATGTTCGTTGGAAAGGAAGAAAGAAACCGAAAAGCTGCTGGGACAGGGAGATACGAGAAGCGATCGCCGAACGACAGAAAGCACCTCGACAGTACAGGCAAGCAAAGAAGGTGCAGTTGCCGCAGGGTGAACTAACCAGTACATGGGAAATATAACGGGAGAAAAAGTCTATATTTGAAATACTGGTGCAAGCAAAATTAAAAGGTAAAAGTGAACGCTGGTTGTCAGAAATACGTGAGAAAAAGAAGGCGACACCTAGAATACTTTGGAACCACATAAAATTAGTAGCCAGGAAGTCAACAACAATACAGCAACATATCCTAGACAAAGATGAAAAGAGACTGGAAGGAGAAGCGGCAATAAATTACATCCGAAAAATAACAGCCGAATCTTTCCAAGGCAATGAGGAGGTTGTATTTGAAGAAAAAAAAGAGCATGAAAGAGACCCAAGGGGAAAAGGAGCTGGTGCTGACAAATTTCAACTGGAAGAAAGCGGAAGAGAAAATTCCTAAGCGCACAGCCACGGGGCTAGACGAGGTTCCCGTTAGGCTGATTAATGAATTAGGACGAAGAAGTAAGGAAACCCTGGTGAAAGCAGTGGAAAAAAACTTTAAAAGATAGACGAATACCAGACAGTTGGCGACAATGTAGAATGTATGGCACTATGGGGATAGAATAGATAAAAGGTCCTCCGAGGTATGTGGAAAGGTGTAATGGTTCCCGTACTTACTTTTGGAAATGCGGCTGTTTGCTTTAAATCAGAGTACAACCAGGACTCGATGGGAACCAGAGGTCAGTGGGTCGCGTCTTATTGGGCGCTCATGGGAAGACTAGAAATGAAGCTGTGTAGGGTGATATGTGCTGGACTAGTTTGGAAGTGAGAAAGACTCGCAGTAAAATTGAGTATGAAAGACGGCTGAGGAATATGGAACAAAGCAAATGGGCTGGCAGAGTGTTTCAGGTATCTGTACAGGGAAAACATTGATTCTCAGTGGAGGAAAAGAACTAGGAAGCTTACCAGCAAGTATGCGGCCTAGAGGGTGGGCAACACAGCAAGAAAGAAGGTCAAGCAGAAAGTCAGAGAGGCTGAAATAATCTCATGGGTGGCGGCAACGGAAAAGAAACCTGCCATGAGTAACTACTTAAGGTGATTAAAATTTCCGGAGTACGCCCCTTTGGCGTGCATCATAATCAGATTGTGGTTTTGGCACATGACACCCCATCATTTATACTTCTTTTTTTGCCGTTACTTGGCATGGTAAATGTCAAGCGTTACTTGGCATTTACTCAGTGTTAATGGCAACGCACAGCACGGCTCTACTGTTATCGCTAATTTCTGCTTTTGCACTTGCTGCGTTGGAACACTTCACTGTCTTCAAATTCACCGCTTGCCTGCTGCAGCTTCCCAATAGCGGCCACCACCACGCATCAGCTACAGCTCTACGTCTTGAGCCACGTCACCGCCGTGCTGAATTACAGACGACGGCAAGCCTTTGACGAACGCATTTGCTCAGTGATGGTGGTAACGGATGGAACGGCCCTACAGTGATCGCTGTCCTGTGCTTTTGCAGTTACTGCGTTAGAACACTTCACTGTCTTCAACAACAGCGCTTGCCTGCTGCAGCCTCCCAATGGCGGCCACCACACCGCATCAGCTACAGCTCTACGTCATGAGCCACGTCACCACCGTGCTTAATTAAAGGCGATGGCAAGCTTTTGACGAACGCATTTGCGCAGTGTTGGTGGCAACGGACGGAACGGCTCTACAGTGACGCTATCCTCTGTTTTTCCAGTTACCGTGTTGGAACACTTCACTGTCTTCAAAATCACTGCTTGCCTGCTGCAGCTTCCCGATAGCGGCCACTACCACGTATCAGCTATAGCTCTACGTCCTGAGCCACGTCATCGCCGTGCTGAATTAAAGACGACGGCAAGGATTTGCCGAACGCATTTGTTCAGTGGTGGTGGCTGTACGATGTGGGGTGCTAACCGACGCTAGCTGCGTCTACCCAAGTGACTCGGAGCCGCCTTGACCAAATGAATGCTCCACACCTTTATTTGACAACCACATATATAGAACGCATGGCGCATAACGCCCTCTACATCTCTCCCCCGAGATATGCACACAAGAAACATTAAATATTTCACAAGTCTTCTCGGAGTCTTGACTCTACGACCAAACCTGGTGACTCTCACTCTACAATCTTTGGAGACTTGGGGTGTTGCTCTGGCCGTGGCGTCTGTTGCCGTGGTCTGCTCTTCGTGCTCCTCACGATTTTCACTCCGAGCTGGCTCGTTGAGCTGGCTCATCGTTGTGTCTGAATAGGGCACTAGATGTATCCTATTACGCACAAGCACCGCGTTGGGTGTTTCGACGACGTAGGAGCGGGGCTTGGAGGCTGGGCTGAGAACAGACGCCGTATCCTTGATGTCTCGAACCCACACCGTATCTCCCGGTTGCAGCGGAGGAAGTAGTACGGTCGCGGCGTGACGGCGATCGAAGACTTTCTTCTGCAGCCCTCTCACCTTTTCGTGTTGGCACTTCACATCATCTGGCGCAGGCCACTTCGGTTCCAGGCGGTCCACTGTCTTCGGAAACCAGGTTCGCAAGCTGCGACCCAACAGTAGCTGCGCTGGGCTGAACCCTGTTACGCCTGCAGTGTCTCTGTACGACAGAAGCGCCAAAAAAGGATCGTCTGCTTTCGCAAACAACTTTTTGATCATACGCACCACTCTTTCCACTTCCCCATTTGACTGCGGGTAGTTTGCACTTCAGGTGATGAGTTGGAAGCCAGCTGCAAAGGCACGTGAAGCAAATTGCGGTCCATTATCACTTCGTACTACGGCTGGAATGCCAAAACGAGCAAAAATGCTTTTGACTGCATTGATGACCGCCTCAGAGTTCGTGCTTCGCATGTAGATGACTTCAGGGTATCGAGAACAATAATCAACTACTAGTAGATAGTTGTGTCCCTGGTAACTAAACAAGTCAATTCCTACTTCTTGCCACGGTTGTTCTGGAGTCTTCGTTACGACCAAAGGCTCTATCACGTATTTGCTGCGAAGATCCATACCACCACACGGAATCCTTCGCCCTTAGTCGGCATCGGTTAACTCCCTGGTGGGCTTCTTGGATAACTTCGAGCGTGTCCTTTAGCAGCAAAGCTGGGTTGACAAAGCGATTACCTTTTAGCAGGATGCCGTTGCACAAAAAGAGATCACCTCGATGGCTCCAGTACTTCTTGAGGTGCTCCAGAAGCCTGTCCCGACGAGGCCAGCCTTGAGTGCAGTATTTGACGAGCTGGTTGCATTCCCAGTCCAGTTCTCGGTGCCTGCGAACCTCATCTACCATAACCAGCTTCGTGTCTGTGACCATAGCTACTTGAAATTGAACAAACTCCTCTACCACATCCACCACACTGATCAACGGCTTCTCATCCGGAGCCCTTGAAAGAGTATCCGCAGTGGCTAGCTGTTTGCCAGGAACATAGACCACGCTAAACTGGTAGCGCGTAAGTTTGATGCGAAACCTTTGAATACGTGGAGGCATCGTGTCCAAGTCAGCGTTTCCAAGTGGTGTTACCAGCGGCTGGTGATCGGTTTCTACAGTGAAGTTTAGGCCACGCACATATTGGTCAAAACGGTACACTGCCCATGCTACCACCAATGCTTCTTTCTCTGTTTGGCTGTAGCGCTGTTCCGTTTCAGTAAGCGACCTGGCTGCGAACGCTACCGCGTGTCACTCGCCTGATGGTTGTTCCTGCAGAAGAACCGTTCCCAATCCAAATGAGCTCGCGTCGCATGAGACAATGGTATTACGACCGGGATGATACTTCGCGATGCACAGGTCCGTGGTCAGCATCGCTTTTACCCGATTAAAAGCGGTCTCTTGAAGCGGTCCCCATTGTCATGCATTTTGCTCACCTAGCAAGGCGCGAATAGGGGCGGTTGCTTGCGAAACGTTGTGCAGGAGGCGACTAATATGAATAGCCATGCCGAGCATTCGCCTAACCCCGGCCACGTCCTTAGGTGGCTCCAAGCTGCGCAGTGCTTCGGGTTTGCTGGAACTTGGTGAGATGCCGTTGGCGTCGATCACCACACCCAGAAAGTCTACTTTGTCTTGACAGAAGCAGCATTTTGACTTGTTGAATTTAACTCCGGCTGTTTCTGGACGTTCAAGAACATCCACAAGTCGCTTGTCGAGCTCTTCTCGATCTTTGCCAAAAACCAGAATGCCATCTATCATGTTGACGACGTTCGGTTGCCCCTCAAGAATTCGAGCCATTTCTCTCTGAAAATATTCCGGTGCTGAAGTCAAGCCAAAAGGTACACGACAGTAGCAGTGGTGTCCAAATGGTGTGATGAATGTGGTATACTCTTGGCATTCTCGGGACAATTGCACTTGGTCAGATCCTGCAGTCGCGTCGAGCTTTGAGAAAACTTTGGCGTCGGCCAGTTGCTCGAGTACCCATTCGACCGTTGGAAGCACATGCTTTTCACGGAGAACTTCTTTGTTGAGCTTCGTTAAGTCCACACATATTCGAATTCCACCTGATGCCTTCGGTACTGCGATCTGACCGGCACACCATGGCGTCGGCTCCGTATTGCGCCTGATGACACCTTGTTTTTCCATCTGGTCCAGCTCCTCCTTTACCTGGTTGTACAGAGGAGTGGGAATTCTGCGAGGTACAGTGAGAGCAAATGGCCTGGCATTTGGCTTGAGTCGAATAGTGTACACCTCTCCTACAGTACCAAGCCCTTCGAAGATGTCCTGGCCAGGGGTTGCGTCACTTGCAGAGCTAGTTTGCTTTTCAGGTCGCTGTGCGGCGTCGATGAACTTCACGGCTCCCAATGCTCCAACGTAGCTGTGAATTTTCCTGTTACTTTCAAAGGGCAATTTCCTGGACCGGTGAGCAGACCCTCCGGTTTTTCGAGTCGCGACGGCACTCCTGAAAAACTGCTTCGAACGACGGTAACTTCCGCTCCTCAGTCGACCTTGAATTTGAGTGGGACTCCATTCACGTGAACCCAAACAAACGTAGCCTTTCCCTCATGACTGCTCTTGACAGCATGCATCTCGATGGCATGTGACTGTCGGCTTTGCGAGTGCTGTTTGGCTAAGCAAACTGCTTTGAAGTGTCCTTTCTTTTTTCAAAACTTGCAAACAGCTTTGTTGGCAGGACAAAATTTCCGCTGATGCTCATCTAGTCCGCAGAAGTGACACGATCTGTGCGCGCCGGCGAGGAGCGTTTCTCTTGCTGCCGACGCTTGATTACGTGATGGCCTTCTCGTTGGCCTGTGTTTCGCTACATCAACGGCGACTGGCCCAGATAACTGGCTTTTTCGTTCACGTTTTCCTCGTTCCGCATCTTTGTGCAGCCGTGCATGCAGAAGCGTTTTATCGAGCGTCAAGTCAGAAGTACGACAGAGTTATTCCGATAACCTGCTGTCCAGCAGACCAACAATAAATCGGTTTCGAACGAGCCTGTCCTCAATGGACGCTGAGCAGTAGTTGCATCTTTTTACCATGTTTCGCAACGCGGAATAAAAGGCATCGACGCTCTCGTCTCCTTGCTGCGTCCGCTTGTGAAAACGCTAACTCTCGTGAACTTCGTTTAGCGGGTGCACGAAATACGAGGTGAACTTGCTTTTAACAACGCTGTACGACTGAACTTCTTCGGCCGACAAGTTGAAGACGCCAGCACGCGTCGACCTTGAACACCCACGCAATAAAGAAGCGTTTGTACCCGAACCTCGTCGGTAGCTTGATGCAATCCTGTAGCATAGGCATAGTCTTCGAACTGCTCAATCCAGGTACACCATGAACTTGGGTCGGCGAAGTCGAAGCTCGATGGTTGTTGGAGTCCAGGTACCCCGGCAAACACAGCGTCCGGCTTGTTCGCCATTAGAGAGAGTGAACGGCGACCACTTCTGACACTATGTACGATGTGGGGGGCTGACACACGCTAGCTGCGTCTACCCAAGTGACTCGGAGCCGCCTTGAACGAATGAATGCTCCACACCTTTATTCGACAACCACATATATAGAACGCATGGCGCGTAGCGCCCTCTACAGTGGCAACGGATGGAACGGCCCTACAGTGATCGCTATCTTTTGCTTTTGCAGATTGGTTTAATTTTATTACTGACTATTTATAACGTACTATATTGTTTCTGCCACCACCACTGCTGCGTATACTACCTTTACATTTTGGCGCTGACTGAAGCGTTTTGTAACTTCTTGTGCTGTGAACCGAAATGCCGGAGTTCCGTTTGGTCTGTAATGAGCTGCTCCCTGATAATTGTGAATCCAACGTGTTCTGAATGTAAGCAAAGTTACCATTTGGGAACATGCTCAGGCATAAACGAAACTGCCTTCAAAGCTGAAGATGACGCATGAAAAAGAACATATGTGGAAATACCGAGCATGTATTAACTGTTTGTAGTACTCAATGTGCAAGTATTAACTTGCGGGATGAAAAAGCACTCGAGAAGGTGCTTATTGAAATTATTCGAAAATTGACTCGGTTACCTGCAATTCCGAGTAGGGCGCATTTTCTTTTTTTAATTATCGATACAGTCGACAAAATGGAAGACTCCATTGGGCATCTGTCTGAACAGCACGACATGGTACTTGCAGCAATGAAAAACAATCTGCAGAAATCATACGCTTTAGGAAATGAGTCGATATGGTGGAATCTTCTAACAACAATCAGGAAGCGTCTGAGTTAAAAAAAAGGTGTCCGCCCTCGAACAATACGGTAAAAGATAGAGTCTAGAAATTCATTCATGGGCTGCCAGTTGTTGAAAACGAGTATCTGCTCGCTTGGACGAATGAACTGGCAAATAAACTTCACCTTCCTGAGTTGACTCGTACCGACTTTGATGCTTCACACAGACTGCCTGCCAAGACTGACAAAACCTCGGTAATATTAGTTCGTTCGTTTCACATTACGCTTCATGCGTGATGAATGGTTGGCAAAGAAAAAACGATCTTACAAGTGCTCAATTCGCAATACATTTCAGAGACAATATAACTCCGCGAAATAAGCAACTTCTGTGGATGATGAAGGCAGAGGCTCGGGAAATGCACTAGGAGTTTGCATGGCAAAAGGATCGAAAACTTTTCATACGTAAGATATCTGACCAGCGGGTAGAGCGTATCAACTGTGAAGCTGATCTTGATAAGATTCGCTGAGCGGACATAAGATTGCAAGGCTTAAAATTTTCATTGTTATGATTGCTGCTTTCGATAACTGAGTTCACTAAAGTTATGTATGACGATGTTTCTCCATTTAACTCCCTAGTACAGGGATTTAAAAATGTCATCGCTTCCTTTCGCACAGGAAGCAATAACATTTCAGTTTTCCCCACAAATATAATAAACTTTAGAAAAAACGTGAAATAAAGGCATTATCTTAATCCCTTGATTACAATTTTACCTTTATGGCATTCACCGAAACTTGGTTTCAGAATGTTCAAGGTGTATATATTTCGGGCTGTAGGATGTTGGATGTGGAGCACAATCCCAATTGCTTTCTCCCAGATTTCGGACCTTGCCGTTGGGTGCAGGAGTTCGCCGAAGTTGAAGAGGACTTTGAGATGAAAACTGGAGGTTTATTGACGTTATTTACAGTGAGAGTACAAAGAAATTAATAGTCATAAAGTCATTACGGGCCGGCAGAAATTTTGACACTACGGCCCATGGCAAGAAGCTCGAAAGAGATGAATTGAGGAATGCTCCCTTGCTTCTTCGGTCTCTGGCTTTTATCCCCTTCGGTGTCTCGAAGTCACGTCACGTTCGGCCAGTGGGCGAGCCCGCTCAGGTGGCGTCATTTTCGGCCAACGGTAGGCGCCCGTCCGAGTGTACGTCACATACGGCTCAGAGGGCCGCTCCTTGGGCTCCAATTGTCCGAGGGATTACTTCTCTGCGGCATTGCCTTCCTCGTCTGTAACTGCCGTCACAACGGCGGACGGGGCGGATTGCTCCCAGGGCTTCACGGTGCATTACGGCCGTCGTTGTCTCGCGGCTTGCAAGCGCCGTCACAATAGGCGGATGGGGGGAGACGGTTTGTCTTCGAGCGAGCTTTCAGAGCTGCAAAGCAGCTTTGCTCGGAACCCACGTTACCTGTAACTGTGCCAGGCTCCCACTACACTTTCGGGAAGAGTCAAGCAGTGAATAGCTCCACATGTGGCGCACGAGGTGGGGGACGCCAACTTGTTTGGACGTGCCGGTCCTCGGGAACGTGGTAGATGTGCTTCTGCGCTCCTTAATTAGGTCTGACGCGATTCGATGTGGCCTGGTAAACTCGAAGGAGGCTCAGGAAAAGGCCCCGTATCTAACATCTCCTCCTCACCCCGGAAGTTCGGAATGGCCGGTGAAATCATTTCGCTGGCTATGAGGAACGCTGAAAAAACATGTAGGGTACTGATGTCGAGCCTCGTGTGACAAACTTCGGGATCCTGGGCCCTGGAGAACGTACTTGAAACAAACAAAACAACATAGCGCTGCACCACGTGTAAGCGCAGTCTCTTCACCCTTGACTCGCCAGGCTATTACTAAGTCAAAATGAACCCTGTTCTTTTCTTTCCCCAATTTTGACAAAGCACATCCAACCACCTTAGTAACTACTATCCATATCTCCTCGAATGCCGACAAGGCCAGAGTGATATTGTCGTTGCAAATCAAAGGGGAGAAAATGAAATCAGCCGAACATAACTTAAGCAGCCTAACTTCACGAACAGCATGTTCCTAACCCATCGCAGTGGCGTACTTATCGCATGTATTGGTACCACTGAACAGTCTGGTCAACTCCACAAGTACGTAATCACAAGCGCGCTAGCTTTGTGGCCACTATTCAGAACGCGTGCTTGCGTCTTAGGCAAACGTTTCATTACGCTTACTCACGTTTCTTCCTCTTGTCCATGCAGGAGACGTACCTTAAACGAACTGAACTTGCGTAACTTACGCACTCCGCAGAACCCTTAAAATAATGCGTCTTTTAATAACTAGTTCCATGCGCGCTTACTAGAGAAATCAGAATACGGCAGCCCTCAACACACACGAGCAACCCAGTCATAAACCTTCTGCTTCCTTCCGATCGCGCAGGACACGCGCTAATGGAAATAAGAACGCTTCTCAGAGCAAATTATGCACTCTGCAAACCTACGCGCTTAACTTTAAAAAAATTCGAAAGCACTTATAAAAAAAGAAGGTTAACTGATAACTGAGGTGTTTAGCGCACGAAAAGGGACGAAAGACAGTGGCGAAACGCCCTAACCTACGCTCTTTCAAGTTAACTGATACTCACGAGCGCTACCATAGGCCTCTTACCGATAACCTTGGCGCTTCAGTTTACTCACAACAAAAAGAATCATTCTACTCATGAATTAACACTTCGCGAAACCCAAGTTTTACATAAAATGCGTCTTTCAAATCTCGGAGCCTCTCAAACCAAGACATAAACAAAGCTCATATTTTACATAGTGAAAGAAACATTACTCTCAAATCGCGAAAATTTTGAAAATGCTCAAAAATAAAACAAAATAACACGTTTTCCTTCTACGGAAGCTCTCTTAGCCTCCCGTTCCAAACGTTTACGTCTGACTCATACGTTTGAGCTGTACTCGAGGTGGTCGCGGTTCGAACGCTATTCTGGCTATCCAGGAGCAACAAAAGGGCCGACACACTATGAGCTCCTTCAACACGTTACAGTTTCTGGCCAATTTGCGCCCTGGCGCCATGCTTTCACCACTAACTGGACTGACCGCGTCGCGACTCCCTACCACCTCGTCTCGTCTTGCCACCTGGCGCTCCTTCGCACTACATGCTGCATTCCGAAAAGAACGACGGAAAGACGAGGAACGTAACTGCCCCATGCCCTTTGTCCGCGTCCGTGCAGAACATGCTTCTCGGTCTCTTTTTCACCGGTGGCTCGAACGTGCTTAATGCGCAAACGTCGTTAACGACGACCGCATCTTTCTTTTCCTCGCGCCCGGCCTTTTCACGACTGTCGCTGTCTTTGGCTGCGCTACATTAGTCCCCGCATTCTGATCTTTACGGCGCTTCTTTCTACGGCGCTTTCTCGTGGAATTCCCTTTCATGCCACCTTCTAGCGCCTCGTGCTGGCCGGTACACATCTCGTCGGCCCGGATCGGTCTCCTACCCGCACAGTCCGAGTGATTTTCATTTAAATCTACTCTTTCTTTGCCTCGACTGGCGGACAGCTCAACCGACTCTGGCACAATGCAGCAGGCTTTACTCGAGCTATGCAACTCGCACTCTTGCGAATTGCCCTCTACTGCATCGCCCAGCTCACGCTGTGCATCGGCACACAGCCAGTCGGTCTCGGTCGCTGTCTCACGCGCACCGTCTGAATGATTCTTAACTAAATCATCCCTATCTTGGCTACCTAGACTGGCGGAGAGCTGCACCGATCCCTGAACAATGCATTTGTCTTCTCTTGAGCTACGCAGCTCGCAATCCTGAGAACTACCCTCAACTGCATCGCCCAGCTCGCACTTCAGTTCTGCACGCAGATCTGACCTGACATGGGTGCTCGCGTCTGTCGGGTCACCAGTACTCTCTACTTCGTTAACAACCTCGCTAACAATACAAGCGACACACACACACCGTAACTGTGCCAATTCGTTCGCAGCTGGCCTAGCTGTCTCTACAGTGCTCTGTTGGCATAGCACCTCGTCGCTCTCACACTGGCCGTTAACAGCCTCTGCTGCCGCAAAGGCATTGTTAGCGGCTAACACTTCGAGTTTACTTATGAACGTGCTGCTAATCTCGCAGGCGCTACTACTTTTCTCGGCTTTCGACCGAAATCTGCTATCGACTCCCTCCCATTTTGGCTGCGTCCAGCCTACAGATTTCTCAAGCCGCTGTTGACTTCGCTCGATTTCCTGCTCCAAACCTTCAATCTCTTTGTTCAATGCAGCAACGTACTGCCTCGTTACTTCGGTTAGGTCTTTCTCCTGTGAAATGCTTTTCAGTTCCTGCCTAGTTTTTTCCTGTTCTTGCCTAAATTCTTCCTGTTCCCGTTTTTTGCTTAGAATTCGGTTACCAATTTGTTTTATGAATTTCAAATCATTGTTATTTGCGAGAATGGTTTTACGAATTTCTGCTTCCGTCAAGTCCTCCACTACGTTTACCTCGACCTCCACACAACCACAACAGGTCAGCTCTCAACCTTCTAAGATTCAAAGCAGCTGCCCCGACTGGTGGTTAGAAGAGTTTTCTTTAATTAATTTGTGCAAACACACAATATGCAACAATTTCCCGATTCCTAGAACTATCAAAATAAACACAATATTTGAAGTCTGGCGAATCAAAAGGAAAAAAACCACGCGCTCACTTACGGTTGCAGCACCCTGCCATCTGGTTCATCGGTCCGCTCTTCCCGGTTCCTCAGGACTCTCTGGGTCGAAGGCTCCCTCTGCTTCGCTGCTCCCAGTTGCTCAGGACTACTTTGGACAAATGCTCTCTCTTCGCTGCTCCAAGTTGCTCGGGACTCCTTCCGACGAAGGCTCTTTCTCGCTGTTCTGTGTTCATCAGGACTCTCTGGGTCGAAGGCTCTTTCTTCTTCGTTCTTCCCAGTTCTTAGGACTTCTCTGGGTGAAGGTTCATTCCTAGCGCTGCCACCACTTGTTGGATCTGGAGGACAATCCCAATTGCTGTCCCCCAGATTTTTGAACCTTGCCGTTGTGTGCGGGAGTTGGCCGAGGCTGAGGTGGACTTTGAGATGAAAACTGGAGGTTTATTTACGTTATTTACACTGAGAGTACAAAGAAATTAACAGTCATAATGTCATTACGGGCCGGCAGCAATTCGGACGCTGCGTCCCGTGGCAAGAAGCTCGAAAAAGATGAATGAAGGAATGCTCCCTCGCTGCTCCCGGCCTCTGGCTTTTAACCCCTCCGGTGTCTCGAAGTCACGTCACGTTCGGCCAATCGGCGAGCTCGCTCAGATGGCGTCATTTTCGGCCAATGGTAGGTGCCCGTGCGAGTGTACGTCACATTCGGCTCAGAGGATCGCTCCTTGGGCTCCGATTGTCCGAGGGATTACTTGTGTGCGGTATTGCCTTCCTGGTCTGCAACTGCCGTCACCAAGGCGGACGGGGGGGATTGCTTCCAGGGCTTCACGGTGCATTACGGCCGTCGTTGCCTCGCGGCTTGCAAGCGCCGTCACACTAGGCGGATGGCGGAGACGGTTTGTCTTCGAGCGACCTTTCAGAGCTGCAAAGCAGCTTTTCTCGGGACCCACGTTACCTGGAAGCGTGCCAGGCTCCCGCTACACTTTCGGGAAGAGTCAAGCAGTGAATATCTCCACATGCGGTGCACGAGGTGGGGGACGCCAACTTGTTTGGACGTGCCGCTCCTCGTGAACGTGGTAGATGCGCTTCTGCGCTCCTTAATTATGTCTGACGCGATTCTATGTGGCCTGGTAAACTCTAAGGTGGCTCAGGAAAAGGTCCCGTATCTAACAAGGTCTGAGGGTGCTCATAGATCAGGTCGTAGAAGTGGAGGAACTTTATTGTACATTAAGGATGACATTGCCTATGATGTCTTGTCGGAAGTTGCTTTTATTACCGTGCATTATTAATCAATCGTTATTAACAGTGCTTGAAAAGTCATTGCTTGAATTTATCGGTCACTTTCTGGGGAAGCAAAAGCGTTGTTTGAATATATTACGTCCGTTTTTGAATATGTGTCCTCTGCAATGCTGCCGATTGTCTTGGTTGGCGATTTTAACATCGACTTACCAGCAGACACCTTACAATCTGGTCAATTTCTAATAATAATTGAGTCTCTTCTACAGATGTTATACGTGCGCGAACAAGATAACAGGAATAAGTGAAGCTCAGATTGACCTGTGTGTAATTAGTCGTGATGAAAGTGATGTTATTCCTGGCATTTATTCAGTCGATCTGAGTGACCACTTAACCTTTCCTGTCCGAAAACTAAAATACACCCCGCTTGCATTACCCCATTTCCTTAGCGTAGTTTCCATCAAATTTGTCTCTCTGCTTTTCACTCGATCAACGAGCATGTCGACTGATCGGACGTTTGAGGAAGAAAACGCAAGCATTTCATACTAGATCTTTCTACAGAAAGGTAAAGGTTGCTAGGAAGAAGTATTTCCTTTTCGTTATGCGAACAAATTACATAATATCTAGAAAAGTGTGGGTATCAAGAGTTATCTGAGAGAATAGAAGCCCATGATAACATGTACCGTCAGTTTATTAATCTAAAAGATATCTCTCCTATAAATGAATATAAAAAAATTCGAAACAAGTTAAAATGTGATCTAAAGAAACCTCGATGGGAATATTACAAGAATTGGTTTATTGCTGTTTCTGGTGACCCAAGAAAATTTGGAACACCTTACGGTTGCTCATTGGTCAACAACAGAATAGAATTTCTGGCACACTAATTACTGATGGTGTTGAATACAGTAAAGAGATTTTCTCGGATAAAGTCTATTCCCTACTTTATAACTTCAGGTGCGTATTCATTTTCCAGCACTCAACTAGATGCACAGAAATATATATCCTCTTTCATTTCTAATTCTATATTCATGTCACCTTGCAGTGAATTAGAGATCAACTGTTTTCTTAAGACGCTAAATAAAATTGTGCTGCCGGTAATGGTGACATTAAAGCTACTCCAATTATTTTCGTTGCTCACCTTTTAGCGGCACCTTTGCAATATATTTGTAACAGCATTATCAACGGGCATTTTTCCAGTCAAAATGAAAACAGCTAGGGTTGCGGTTTTTATATAAAGGTGGTCCTATCAAAGTTCTTAACAATTATCGAAGGATTTCAATGTTACCCTTATTCTGAAAGGTTTTGCAGCACATAATGAAACAAGACTAACAAAATTTCTTGATGAGCATGAATTGCTTGTGAAGAAACAATTCGGCTTTCGCGGAAAAAAATCCACACGAAGAGCTTCATTTAGTATCAAAGAAAAAATAGCTAAGAATATTGATAACAAGGAGTTCACCCTAGGAATTTTTTTAGATTTCCGAAAAGCATTCGACTCTGTTATGCATGACATACCGTTTGAAAAATTACCACATTATTGCATTTGAGGGGTAGGTCTACAATTATTACGCGCTTACTTAACATACAGGCTCCAGTATACGGCTCTTCACGGGTATAAACCTCTGCTACAGCCATGAAATTCGGTGTACCACAAGGTTGTATACTCGCTTCACTATTTTTGATTATCTATATAAATGATATCGTGCCTCTACCACAAGCTTCCTCTATAGTTCTGTACGCCGACGATACCAGCTTGTTTTTCTCGGGCAGCTGTTTTAGAGATTTAGAAAAGATGGCGAACGAGTGGTTGATCTCGCTTTTATACTGACTTGACTGTAACCAGCTGCAGTTAAACGTTAGTAAAACTGAATGTATTTTATTCAAAGGCAGAAATAAACGGGAAGATTACACCATTTCTGTTCGATTTAAAAATAATGACATCGAGCGTGTCCCGTTGCTCAAATTCTTCGATGTACTTTTTCATGAAAGCCTCAGTTGTACACCGCAAATCAACAAAGTATATGCCAGTATGTCTAAATCAATTTCTTTCTTATATAAACTTAGGTATTTGGTACCAAACTGGCTAAAGCTCCAGTTATACTGGAGCTTTAGTTCTACTGGAGTTCATTCTCAGCTTCATTACTGTCTCTTAATGTGGAGTACGACTTCAAGAATGAACCTTGAATGCTTAATAATTGTACAAAAGAGTTCGCTACACAGAAAATCTGGGACCAACTGAACACACTGCGCCATCTTAACAAGCCTAAATTACTTACCGTTAACCAACTTTATAACATTACGCTCGCCTTGTATATTCACAAGGACATTGTAAACGACGTGAGTAGTTATATAGCTCAGTATTATCCTACTAATGTTCCCTATGATCTCTGACACGAGCGATTTAGAATACCGCTATTCAGAACCGATTTAGGGAAATCAAACATTTGCACTATCTAATATCTAACCTTCTCGGCAACAATACTTATATTCACGAACTTATTGGAAAATGAAGTTCTATACACAGTTTAAAGAAAAATGTTACAATGTACGTACTCTTTGGCACTACGTCCTAAATAAGTTCCTGTGTTTGAAAAAATTCTATAACCTTTGTACTCTGCTACATTCTCTAAACGTTATACATTGCTGGGAATGGTTGTGTTACACTTTGCGTAACGCTTGCATAATCTTGTACTTTTTAATATCTTGTCAGTGATCTTCACGTTTTTTTTTTTGTTATGGGTTATTGCTGATTCATTATTGTGATCCTGTTACACAATTTAGGATGTCTGTTCGCGATGTTACTTCTGCTTTCTGAACAATATTTCTTGGCCTGTTCTGATGTGTAAAGGAGTGTGTTTTTTTTCTGTTTTTTTTTTCTTTTTATTCTCACGGCTTCTGCCCAAATGTATGGGTGGAGGGATCTTAGTCAGGCAGAGTTCATCTGCCTTTAGTCCTTTCAACCCAGGCAATGTATGTCTCAATAAACTGAAACTAAGTCGACCGAGTGTTTATACTTGTTCCAAACTATATCTTCCATTCAATAATATGTGAACACCTCACCCAAAACACGCTTTATGACACATGCATAGGAACCTCGCTGTTACGTCGCACTCAGTGGCAGCAATACGTGGCACACCTAACATAGAAAGAGCGTGGCGCGGTGTTGCACGAGTGACCTAGACACCACCTGTGCGTCTCTAGCGGGACTTCGATGTGCATCTGCAGGAGTGTTACTTGCATTGAATTCACAGAAACTATGAATATTTTCTATCGCAGAAAAAAGACCATGTCGCCTGATGGGAGGATTCTGCTTGGGAAAGTGTCTAAAGGATCAAAGGCGAAATACATCTTATGCGTGCGACAGTGGCCTCAAGTGTTGTTTCGCTGAAACGCAGCGACATTCACCAAGCAAGAGCGCTTCTGCTGCCTCTTCGCTGCGACGCAATAAACATGTTTGATTTTGTGTTGATGTCTTTTCATAGGTGACGTACTGTTCAGAAATGTACTGGCCCCGCAGCTTTCAAAATTTGATGGCAGGACAATTGCGCTTTGTCCTTATAGCCATGTGCCTAAGAGCTAAAATAAAATTTCAGTCTAGCCTAAAAATTACTGCCTTCAACTACCTAGGAACACGATCTTTTATTACTGACGGAAACTGACTTGGTCTTTACCGAGTAACTGTTACAGAGAACTATGTTTTTTTTCTGCCACTAACACGCCCTTGTAAGAGCGTTGCCAAAGACGCATGAGTGGCGTAAATAAAAATATAACCCGTGTAGCTAGCTTAACTTTATTCTGCCTTTATGTTTAAGAACATGATAATCCAATGTTCAAATAAAAACTGGAAGATGACGCGCAATCAGCAGGAGGTAGAAACAATGTCTCATGTTTGCTTGGCGTATCACAAATCAGTCCTGTGGAATTCCGCAAGGTGGTGGAAGGTTCACGAAAGTAAAAATTGACGTCAACCCGCATGTACCATGAAGGTAGAAAGGAAACCTACACGGGTTTCTAAGAAACAGTTCTCGTGAAGAAAAATTTGTCCTGGTCCGGGATGTATTGGTCGTTCTCATCCCGGACCAGGACCAATTTTGCATCAACAACACTCTGACAATTATTACGCAGTTATGGGGCTTCACTTTTTCTAGGCGTGACACATCTATCGCTAGGGCTTTCAACAGTTTATAGCACATGAGAAAGATCTCTAACGAGACGTGCATTTGAAAAATGCGTAGTTGAAAACTTTGTAATGATTTTCGCGGCGTTGTGTGCACAGAAACATCTCATAATAAATTTTCACAGCGATAGCTTTAAAACTTGAGCAAAGAATATTTCTTATGGTTGGTGGCCGCTATCATCCTTTTTATTTACAGGAAGAAGTCGGCGAACAAAATACTTTAAGTTGTCCTCACCAAGTATTCGATATTACTCCTGAAACGTGAAGGTGTTAGCCATGGAAGAACCAAACACCCTTTATACACCCATAAATCTGGGACAGCATTTAGTTTATACGAAGCTTTGTTTCTGATAAACCCGAGTGGGTTTCCTTTTTAGCTTCGTGGTACATATGGGTGGATGTAAATTTTTGCTTTTCATGCCTTGGGATATTCGCACTAAAATGCAATCTTCCTGAAACCATTTCAACAAATGGAAATAAGTGACGTAGAAAAAATCGCATGCAGCAATGAAGAATAGAAGCGCAGTGGAATTAAAGAAATAATTTGCTTTGCTGTCATTGATAGTTTTCCATGCAATTCAATTAATATAGAACGTGCACCTGTGACGCCGAGGCTCATGTTATTACACAAATAAGCAGTGCAGTTGAAAACCTTCAAACACCATCAATTCTCGAACTACGGTCTGATAAATGATACGCCCAAAGGAAGGAGATGCGGAGTCGCCTAATGCTTCGTAATATGAGGTATTTGTGCTTTAACACTGAGGAGATCCTTAAATGCTACCAAGGGAAAGTACCACCCCTCGCCCTTTCTGTGCACCATAAATGAGCAGTCGAGCTCTACTAGGACTACTAATGGCCTTGCATTATGCGCTACCTAACCAAATTCTACTAATAAAATTTTCTTTATGGGCTGTGAATTCAAGATAAAATGAAGCCAGATAGCAACGCAATCATGTCTATTGTTTATACATCGCGAGACCTGCATCACTTCCTGCAATATAGCAATTTAGTTATTTACTTTTATTTATCAATACTGCCGATCATGTGGCCAATGTAGGAGGTGCCATACAAGTATAAAGCCAGAATCATAACAAGGAAGTAAAAACCAAAGAAGCAAGAAAAATGAAAACAAAGATTCGGTAAAAGCAAGCATGACATAATGCAATAATAAGACTCATAGTACATGCGTTCGAATTCACGTACACGGCTATGTGCATCAAAAACACTGGAGGGTCAAGGATTCCAGTTTGACACTGCTTTAGGAAAAAAGGTTCCATTCATATACAGTTGTTCTTGCAATAATTAAAACAACCGTCTGTCAATTAGTCTAGTTATCGGTAAACATAGTTGCCCTAGTAATGTTGGGTAATTTGTGCACGAGGACCAGGTGGGTGACCCTTCTGTGTTATCCTAAAATAGAAAGTTATAACCTTTCCTCGGCCCTATTAGCAACAAATGAGGAGACGATGCACTGCTTTCTACTACCACTTCCGAACCGATGGACATTTCATCCTAACCTGTACAATCTTATAGAATATTCATGTGCTCCTTATTTATTCAAATACATATTATTGTACCTAAAGATATCTAAGAAAACAAACTAAACCACATAGACATCCTACAATAGAATATACCATACAACCCTGTCTCTGCCTCCTTAATTCCACCAAGGGAACCGAAGAGTCTTGTTGGTGAATAATCAGGATCACTTCCATGCAGCGTGAAACGTAAAATGGACACGTTGTTGTTGCTAGTGCTACTAGCAGCAACAATGTTCATTCTTAAAACCAGACCGCTTATATAGCACAAGCGCCATAGCAGACATAGATCACGTGGAAGCTGAAAAACACGCGCGGTGAAAGTCACGCTATCTGATCATATTAATGACCCGCGATAACCTACCAGAACAAATCTTTCCCGCTTACGCAGGAAATATAACTCCTCGGGAGACAACGCTATCGACGGCAGGCTACTGCCGTCGATATATAAGAGGTCCAGTCTTGAGAATAAATGTTGTATCCAGTAGCGCTGTGTGTTGTTCGTTATATATGCCTACTTGAGTCCGTGTTACGTTTCGCGCTGCATTAAAAGTATTCCAATAGAAGTATTCACTAGAAACGTTCGTAGGTCGTGCATTTCAGAGTCGACGGGCGGCATTCGCCTCGGCGTAGCCGCCACTACGTAGCTGTACGTAGCCGCCATAGCGCGCGCAGCTAGAAACAGTTATGCTACCCGCCGTGGTTCCTTAGCGGCTATGGTGTTGGGCTGCTAAGCACGAGGTCCCGGGATCCAATCCCGGCCACGGCGGCCGCATTTCGATGGGGCGAAATGCGAAAACACCTGTGTACTTAGATATAGGGTCACGTTAAAGAACCCCAGGTGGACTAATTTTCCGGAGTCCCCCACTAGGGTGTGCCTCATAATCAGAAAGCGTTTTTGGCACGTAAAACCCCATAATTTAAAAAAAGTTATCCGATACCTGAGCGATGCGGTTCAGTTTCAGATCCAGCGAAAGGTTCAAACATTACGTAGCAGCCATAGCGTGTGTAGCAAAAATAGCCACCTCAGCCTTGTGCAACGCCTCCCAGTTTCAGATCCAATGAGAGATACAACCCCTACGTAAGTGGCATTGTGCACACAGCAAAAATAGGCACCCGATAATTGTGCAAGGCGTCTCAGTTTCAAATCCAGTGAAAGCTTCAACCTGTACATAGCAGCATTGCCTCTAGCAGAGCTGGAAAACATTATTCGATACTTGTGCGACGCGTTTCATTTTCTGATCCAGTGAAAGCTTCAACCTGTACG
Source organism: Dermacentor variabilis (assembly GCF_050947875.1). Taxonomy (NCBI): domain Eukaryota; kingdom Metazoa; phylum Arthropoda; class Arachnida; order Ixodida; family Ixodidae; genus Dermacentor; species Dermacentor variabilis. The sequence continues at coordinate 134,497,951 of NC_134571.1, forward strand.
TAGCAGCCATAGCGCGCGCCGCTACAATAGCCACTCGAGACTTGTGCAAGGCCTCTCAGGTTCAGGTCCAAAAAAGCCTACAACGTCTACGTAGGAGGCATAACGCGCGCAGCCTAAATATCTATCGGAGACATGTGCAACGCCTCTTAGGTTCACGTCAAGTGAAAATTCCGAAACCTACGTCGGAGGCACAGCACGCGCAGCTCAAATAGTTATGGGAGACTTGTGCAACGCCTCTTAGGTTCAGATCCAGTGAAGCCTAGAAGCCCTACCTAGGAGGCATAGCGAGATCAGAAAAAATAGCCACCCGAGACTTGTGCAACGCCTCTCAGTTTCAGATCCAGTGAAAGGTTCAAAGCCCACGTAGGGGGGATAGCGCGCGCACCTTAAACAGCTATCCGAGGCTTGTGCAACGCCTCTCAGTTTCAGATCCACTGAAAGTTCTGAACCCCACGTAGGAGACACAGCGCGCGCAGCTTATACAGCTATCGGGGACTTGTCCAGCGCCTCTCAGGTTCAGGTCCAGTGAAGCCTACAACCCCTATGTAGGAGGCATGGCGCGCGCAGCTTCAATAGCTATCCGAGACTTGTGGAACGCCTCTACGGCTCAGATCCAGCGAAAGCTACAACCTCTACGTAGGAGGCGTAGCGCGCGCAGCTTACATAGCTATCTGCGACTTGTGCAACGCCTCTCAGTTTCAGATCCAGTGAAAGCTTCAAGCCCCACGTAGGGGGCATAGAGCGCGCAGCCTAAATACCTGTCCGAGATTTGTGCAGCGCCTCTCAGGTTTAGATGCAGTGAAAGCTTCAAACCCCACGTAGGAGGCACAGCGCGCGCAGCTTAAATAGCTATCCGAGACTTGTGCAACGCCTCTCAGGTTTAGGTCCACTGAAATCTTCAAATATCACGCAGGGGGCATAGCACGCACAGGTTAAATAGCTATTCGAGACTACTGCAACGCCTCTAGGTTTCAGATCCAGTGCAATCTCCAAACCCCACGTGGGGGGCATAGCCCGCGCAGCCGAAATATCTATCCGAGACTTCTGCAACGCATCTAAGTTTCACATCCACTGAAAGCTTCAAACCCAACGGGGGGCGCATAGTGCGCACAGGTTAAATAGCTATCCGAGACTTGTGCAACGCTTCTAAGTTTCAGATCCAGTGAAATCTTCAAACCCCACGTAGGAGGCATAGCCCGCGCAGCTTAAATAGTCACCCGATATTTGTGCAACGCCTCTCAGTTTCACATCCAGTGAAAGCTTCAGCCCGTAGGTCGGAGCCGCAGCATGTGTACCGAAACGCCCCTCAATTTTAGATCCAGCAGAAGCTATACCCCTTACGTTGAAAACAGCGGGAGCAGTGAAAATAGCTTTCCGACACTTGTGCGACGCTGCCCAGCTTCAGATCCAGCGAAAGCTACAACCCACACGTAGGAGCCGTAGCACGTGCAGCGAAAATAGTTATCCGATACTTGTGAGACATGTCTCCGATTCAGATCAAGCGAAAGCTTCGGCCCATATGTAACCGCCATGCGCGCACAGCAAGAAAAAATTAACACCTTTTCACTACCGTGAAGAGGAGTGAAAGCGAAGTTCGGCATCCACAGCTCTTGGTTGTTGTAACGCCGCAGCTTCGCGCTCCCTCTCGGCGAGGCCGGTACGTCGACGACAAGCCCTTTTTCGAGCGTGTTACTGGCGGCGTTCATCAAACATCGCCTGTTCTTCGGCCAAACGCACGACATATGGCTGACCCATCGCAGCTGCAACATTGTTCTGATTGGAGAAACACTAGTTTCTCTCACGTTACATTGACACACAGCTCCTATTGGCGGAGAGAATGACGTCAGTAGGGCGGCGGCCCAGCAGGACTCGCCGTTCAGCGCGTCTATTGCTTGTTTTTTAAAAGCAAAAACCTTACTAGCCGGGTTGAGCCGAGTTTTGCCTACGCCAATAATTTTACCTTCATTTGACCGCAGCTGTGGCGTAGCCTTGGCAACGGCGCCTCGCGCAATTGCGCCGCCGCACGCCGGCTTCGGGCATGCGCTCTCCGCAGCTGGGTCACCGCCTGACCACGTGATTCACCATGCGCCTGGCTATACATTATTCTAGTATACACTATACGCCTGGCTAAGAGGAGTACCGCGCTCGGCCAGTTAGTGCGAGCTTGGCCATGGATGAGCGCGTGGCTGCACCGTCTTCTCACGCGTTGCGCGTGAGCGGGAGGCTTTGAGCCGTCGTCGCCAAGCGGCGTCTGACCGCCCCACGGATATCCCCCGGCGAGCTGCTTCACTAGAGAATGTCCGGAATGCAAGAGGCGTCGCACCATCGAGATTACTGTAGGGAACATGTTCGTATCCTCTCCGCTCATGCTTCCACGCTGCGCATGTTCGCGGCGTCTCTTTGCATGTCTAGTACATGCGCTTTCCTTGTGGCACAACAGGCATCGCACCGTCGAACGATGCGTGTCTACCCAAACACATTCACGGTCGTATCTAGCCACCGACCTAGGTACAGTCGTCATGCCTGGCTTAACGATGATTATATACCTAAGTATAACAATTACAGCTAAATCAATGGTTAACCAAGTGAAACGAAGACTTAACAAGGTTAAGTCAAGCTTTAGCGTTGCATATCCAGGGTTGGCATAGCTAAGCCGCAGCCAATTTTTTGTAGTAGTCGCGGCAGGTGCACAACTCTGAGAGCAGCTGGTTTTTTTACCCTTACATTGCCGGCGCAGGCTAGCATATCCAAAGTTCCCTTGTAAAGGTATGCGGCACTTGTGCGACGCGTATCGTATTCAGATCCTGCGAAAGCTATAACCCCTACGTAGGAGGCACAGCTAGCGCAGCAATAACAGTCACCCCAGACTTGTGCAACGCTTCTCGGTATTATATCCAGTGAAAGCTACAACCCGTACGTAGGAGCCACAGCGCGTGCAGCGAAACTAGCTATCCGAGTCTTGTTCAACGCGGCTCAACATTCTCAACTATCTTATCAATGGCTGCTGCTTAGTAAATGTATCGTAATAAATGCACTAGAAATTTATATCGCTACTAATACTTCTTAGCAAACTGACATCAGTTTCCTAAATAAAAGGCTTAATCACCCTTTTACCGAACTCTTGATAGTATGTTTGAAGACGTTTTTACACGACAATACCTAAATAAAACACCTCTTCCCTAAAATACTAGTAGGCTCAGATATCCAGTACACGTGTTCTGTATGGTATCTATGCTTTGAATGTTTTAAATATATCTTCTAATCGCCTGAAAATTGCAGTGTACATTTCGTTTCTTCAAATTGTACAAGTACATTTATTCGAGTGCCTATTCAAGCCGATTCGGTCCTCCAACCTCCTTTTTTTTTCAGACGGGAAACTACCCTGCATATTTCAACATAAAAGTTAACGAGATGCACAATGACGACACGATTTTATTTGATGAAGCGGGAGTGATTAGCAACACAAGGCGAACTTGCCGTTCTACGATACGAAGTTGTTGCATCACTTTCATCCCCATTTAGGAGATCGGCACCACCTTTCAGATTCTATCGCAAAATTAACCAACGTAGATTCAACTGAGGCTTTACTTGAACGTTATTCATAGACTTAAGAGCCCGTTTGGTTTGTTATGATATCGCATGTTCATTACCCATTCCTTGCTGTTTACAGGATTCCCTCGTTTGTTTAGCAAATTTGTAAAATTCAGCAAATATTCATATTTTGATACATTCGACTGCTCATTCTGCTATTTAATAATTGCGTCGCTGTGACATTTTGTACAGCGAATTTTCAGATAAGCGAAATGAACCAATATCAATTGACAGTTTCGATAAACAACTCACATTGCTATTCACTTGACTGAAATTCATAGATTAAGAATCCCTACACGCTCATCGACCGTGCTTTTGAGCATTCACGATTATTCAAATATCCTCGCTGCACGATGCACGGACAGAAGTTGCGGATGCCGTAAGCTTACCGCATCAGTTTTGAATATGTGATGCACGTGCGTGATGTCGGAGAAAATGGCAGCCCCGAAGGCAGTAGACACACATTTAATTGGTCCTGCATGCTCTCGCTTTATTTGCCAAAGTTGTTTCTCGGCATTCCAAGAGCCGTACGGCAGCAGCAAATAGATCAACGCTTGACTCCCATCGAATAGAAATTTCGGTCGCGTACACTTTGCCAAGCAGCGCTGTTCGGGCCTAGCATGCAAAGAAGACCACGACGAAAATTTGTTGCTAGCCGGTGTAGCGGCCGCCGGCAGGCTAGCAGGAGAAGTTTGCCAGAGTACGTTACGGATCGGTGATAGGTCATAACGTCACACGCGTGGGTTCCACTGAGGGTGATAGAAGGGCCGTCTACACTGAGCTTGCCTACCAAGTTGGTCGGCGCGCCACCTGGACGGAAATGGTTAAGCTTGACTGTAGCGCATAGAGTTTAGCATACGCAACACACGCCAAATTCCAGGCACCGCGCACTCTATGTCTCACAGGACATGCGCACTTCCTGGCATTGCGAGGATGTACGAAACACATTGGGCTTCTCGGCTGACGGCCGCCGAACGCTGCCGCACTCTCAAGGATACCGAAACTTCAAGAAGACTAGGCTGCAACATTTATTAAAAGTGGGCAAAGTTGTTTTCTCTGCCACTGGTGTATGAACGTTTTTGCATAAGAAATGTGAATAACGGCACTAAACCTAAAGTGCTTCTATATCTGTGAATAAATACCCCCCACCCCACTCCTCAGTGTTCTTCTTTTTTTTACATTTGTCAACTACTGCTGCTGTGTCGGAGTTTTATAGAAATATTACACTAAACAGAGCTGTTCACTTCAAAATCAATACAAAACTCATTGCTATTCATATTTGCACAAGCGCCGTCCACTAAAAATTGAAATTTCAAAACTTCCATTCGGCACGTTTTGAAGTTGATGTCACCACTTTTTTTAGAAATTCAGAGTTCTCGCAACGTCTCTCATTGTTGTGTCTAAGCAATAATCTGCTTGTGGAAACGATATACAACGTTGCTTTATTTGCACCATCCACTACGGGCTATATCTGCGGCGTGAAAAATGCATTTCTCAATTTCACATGCACTTACAGGGAAAAGAAGAGATGTGAGGCATCTTTGCCTCTTGAGGCTGCTAAAGGCCCCCTTACACTAATAGGTCTTTTAAATAACGAAGGGTTTTCAAACAGATGCCTCAATGTTTTCTTTCCCTGTATGATAACTTATTAATAAATAAACTAATGTACAGGAGGAACATCCAATTGTGAAGTCATTGGAGGACATTGTTTGAAAAGTTGCCCCCAGACATCAAAACAGAACAGGAACTGCAGCTGCATCGAAGTCCTCAAATCTTGCTTGAGGTAAGGACTTCTACATCCTACACTTAAAGCGCTGTTCTCGTGCACTGTGTTCACAAAGCAATCAAAAGCACTTTGCCATTTTTGTCCTCCTTACTGTCTATCAGAAGTCCTTCCTCTGTTTGTGCTTTACACTAAACTAGGAGGACATTGTAACTACTAACTACCATCCTGCTTTGACTCTCACAATTTATTCATAAAGATTATTCGGCTTTATTCATAAGGTTACCAGAAATGCTCGTACTCTTCGTGCTACTTTTCCCACTTTTTAAAGGGGATCTAATGTCTATTTGTTGGTTACATAGCTGTTTATATACGCTGAGCGCCACTTTTTAAACGAAAATGGGAATGTACTCACTTGTGGTGTAAACTTTAGAAGAGGCTCACAGGTATCCTAATCATTATGTTTATCGTCCAAATTTCAGGTGTGTCTTAAGGAACAATCTTTAGACATAGCGAAACAACACACATTTCTGGGGATTACACTAGACAGACAACTTTCTCGGAATTGTGACATTGAAGCCCTCGAAGAACAAACTAAATAATAAATGTTCTTCGCCACGTAGCCAGCACGACGTGAGTAGAGTCAGCTTCATCTCTACTAAAAGTATTTAATGCACTTATAAAGCAAAAGATTGCATATTCTTCACCTGTTCTGCATGGTTTCTCCCGTTCGTCGGAAGAGGGACTTCAAGCATTCATAGCTTAGTGTCTTCGAGCTTGCTTAGGCGCTCAACCTCAAATTCTTTAGTATTTGCAGAGGCACGTCAGCCTCCATTTCCTATTATGAGGACGGTTCAAACCTGTAAACAATATTTTCGTGTTTCAGTGCAGTACAAAAGGCACCCACTAGCAAATGCACTGTTTGAGACACAGGGCGAATATCATTATACGGTGATTCGGGAGCACCAAAATCGACTACCACATCACAAATTTTGTTCTCAGATATCATCTCCCCTCCATGGCGACTTGTTTCTCCAAAAGTGTAACTTTCGGTTGAATAAAATATTTACGAACGATATATGTTTATGCTAGCAGCCCAACTAGCGTTATATCAGATGTACTTTCGATATTGTGACTATATTCAAGAGGAGGATTATTGCCAAAAAAACTATACAGCTGCCTTTGTGATCCCAAAATGGAACCAAACACTGACATTTAAACTATCTCACACACATTATCAGCAGCAGCAAAGCTCTTTGCAATATTGTCTTTGTTACCATACGTAAATTTAATGCAAAAAGGGGAACAATGGGTCATTCTTTGTGACTCGCAGGCAGCTTTGTTTTCGCTTCATGGTGACATCAGCAATGCACAAAACAGGGCGTCAGTTTACGAGACACTAAAGAAACTCACAAAAGCAAGTGAAGAGAATCACACAATAATGTTCCAATGCATACCTGGCCACTGCAATATCTCTGAAAATTTGTCAGCAGAAAAAGCAGCTGGATAAGCGCATGTAAATAACGCCATAGGTAGTCTCCCTCTAACGCAATGTGAATTGTGCCAGTCGCTACGAGAGATCTCAGCGTGTCATTGCAAGGCGACCTGGTTTGATCAGAACTCGAAATCTTCAGATTTATTTCACATTGACCCGTCACTTCAATTTAAAATCCCGTCCACATCATATACAACCAGAGTCCTTGAAAAGCTTATTCACCGTCTGCGGCTGGGTACCGCGTACGCGAGAAACTTTCTACATAAAACATCTAGAGATGATAGCGCCGAATGCACTTGTGTCCCCACAGATGAGGATGTGCAGCATATTCTTGTAGAATGTCCGCGATCCGATAGATGCAGACAACGCTTAATACGTGAGTAGACGGGACATTAGTGAAATAATAAATAATATTAAGTGACAGTAGATTAATACGTGACATTAGACCGCAGGCCCTTCAGCCTAAGGAATATCTGAGGTCGAAGGCCAGCATACTCATTGCGAAGACGAGCGTTACAGGCCCTTCAAAGATATCTAGAAGCGATCAATATTCTCGGAAACTATTGAGTAGAGCGTGTATATGTGATAAGCTCATTCTATGAGATTTTTTAACCTGACTTTGACCACTTCGATGCCTGGATTAATGTACCATCATTCATATCTAATCTGTACTTTCTTATAAGCCCTGACTTCAGTCTTATGTGACCAAACGTTTTTCTTTAGTTTTGTGCACATATGTGACTGGATGGACTTTGCGTTGCCGTGTTTCTGAGTTGACTCAGTTTTAGCGTGGCTTTAGTGTAATTAGGTGAGTGGACTTTGTGCTACTCTAATTTGAATTTTACGTTTAGTTTAAATGCATTTAAGTTGATTATTTTTTAAATGTCTATGTGAAAAGGGCTAGCCCGCGCCAACTAAAGGTGACATCTCCTAAGTACCACATAATAATAATAATAATAATAATAATAATAATAATAATAATAATAATAATAATAATAATAATAATAATAATAAATACAATACTTAATTCCTTATTATATCTCTTCTAAAAAGACCGCTGCAAGTCTGCGCCTGGCTCCATGCAAATCACATGCCTCTTGCTTGCGCACCTCATTCCTTTCAAGTTTCCTGTACGAATGGCATATGAGAATTTCTCGCGACATTCCAACGAAGTATTATCACGCTATTCCGTAGACGTCTATAGGGCCGACAGGACTTGAATTAGGTCAGTGCGGTTATGATGCGCAATGAGCAATTTTTCCCTGCCGCCTTTACATTTAGTGCGACACATTAGGTTATGGTCCAATCATAGAGCGAATAAGAGTGGTTCTTTTCTACGCGTTCGTTGGTATCTGCTCGTGACATTGCCACACTAATCTGCAGTACATAATCCGCATGTAACTCACTGAATTTGTTGCGCATGTTCTAACGGATGTAAGCGTGTTTTAAATGATGTTTCGAGCTATGCGTTTCATTTTTTGTTCCTATGCATCGGCAAACGACAGCCGATGTAGCGTAGTTTATCAAGCACTTATCAAGAATCAAGACGTAGAGGCACCAAAAAGATTAAAGAACGAATCCCATCACCACCACCCCGTTTCATATAAGAGGTCCAAGTTCTCCAAACCTTCAATATTACCGTCATAAAAACAGCGTATGGAGTCTGGATGAAAAGAAGGGGAACTGAGAAGCCCATTCTCGTAAAACACACCAATATGAAGCCAGCAAATAATGAAACCGCAAAGACTTTGTGTAATGATGTGTAAATGCGCGTAATTTTCGGTGAATCAAAGTGTGACGCGGAGCAATACGTACCACTGATGATGGTCTTGCAAAATGCTCATCTTTATTTCATGTACGTCTTGTCCGCAGGACAGTGAAATGGTGGTTCACCTGACAGCAGGTACTGTTCCATTCAAGGGATTATGGCAGCAGCCTGCACCAATGAAAGGGGTGAAATTCGCCGCAGCTTCTTGCATTATTACAAAGTATGCCGGCCGTAATTAGCCGCACTAAACTCTTCGGTAGAAACCTCCAGAAAACTTTGCCGGCAAATGGTGCGGTATCTTCCATACCGCTAATTATGAACAACGGCAGGCGGTTCCATTGCCATTTAGCCCTCTTAGAAATTTTACATGAAATACGTAGTCTTTAAACTCAGATGGTTCCACTGTAGACTTCAGTTTGTTCCAGCTCCTTCGGTAGGCAACATATGCTTCGTGAGGCATTTCTTCTCCGTGCCTCCCTGCTGCAAGCTTGATAAAATAACAGTGCAAGGCGAGATGGGTTGGGCCGCGTTTGAAATAGATGCCAAGGCAAAATGAGTTTGGAAGAAAGACTTCGAAACATGGATCAAAATAAATGGTTGGCTAAAGTGCTAGGTGTCTCTACCTGAACAGCGTAGACAAAGAATGGAGGAAGAGATAAAAAAAGTTGGTAACCAAGTGCAGGATAATTGAAAGGATTTATCAAAAAGAAATTGAGAGAAACAGAGACCACGAATTGTATGCAATTAATGCAAACATAAAATACCGTGAAGATTTGCAATAGTAAGAAGAAAGAAATTAGAAGGGGTAACATCTCAGGAGATAGAATGGAAACTTGCCTCAGGACAATAACATACCGGAGCAAATATTCGCGGCAATATGAGGCTTGTGTATGCTGCAGTAAAATACGGAGACAACTCTGCATGCCTTAGAGTAATGCGAATGGCATAACTTAGTGAGACCCGTAGGTAACGTACTCCCTCCAGGCCGTACAAAATTCCCTTCATAACCAGTAATAACAGCACGCTGTGCAGCATTTATGCATCATTTACCATGTCTTTGAGTAACCCAATGACTAAGACGTTGCAGTGCAGGGCTCGAGGTTGCCGGTTCGTTCCTAACCGCGGTTGAATGCAAAATCAGTTGTCTAGGTAAATTAATGCGCGCTTAAAGAACCCGAGAGGGTCAAAGTAACCGGACTCTCCCACAACGGTGCGTCTCATAATCAAAATCTCAAGTAGAACTTCACGTATTTCTATCTTGGCGCATATTTGAAGCAATGCTTAATTTGTCAGCGACGAAACAGACCCATCTGCCTGGCGGAGGACATGAGACTGTTTACCAGCTGCAATTCTACCCTTTGGCACAGAGACAGAGGGAAGGGGGGCGTATAGGGAAGGCAGGGATGTTAATCTTTGAAGAATCCGATCGGCTACCCTAGGCTGGGGGAAGGGAGAAGGGGAGAGCTGGTATAGAGACGTGCATATGGACAGTACTAGATTCAATTCCGCTCGTACAAACCAAACGTTCTCAGAAAGCACGAAAGTCACTTCAATGTCTTCTGAGCCGATGATCGGTGTGGACGGTGTTCTAGTATTGTCTGTTTACTGAGAGGACGATCATCTAGTTTCCTGAATGTGTTGGACATAAATTGGACATAGACACAGGTTTTAAAGAATGCCTACAAAGAGCGTACACGGATGTCTCCTTAGGCATCTAGAATTTCAAAAGATTTCATTCCAATCATTCCAAAAGATTTCACTCGTTGCGGTGAGTTTTGTATTTATAGGCAAAAGCGTCAGGGCAAAGACGTGAATTTCAGTGACGCGGCTCGCAATGTAGTCTCTTCTTTTCGTCCTTAAAGAGAGCGACAACGCAACTGGTATGTCCGCCATGATTTCTACTGAATGTAATGGCGGATGAAATGCACCTGTCTGTTGTGCGCCTTCGTTCCAACGCTTTCGTCCGAGAATTAGAAAGTCGCTGGACTGAACAATAAACTTGACTACGCGCAATGTAAGACAGTCCATCCCAACTTTATACAGTTACTGCTGTAACAAAAAATGGCGTCAATGAATTTCATTTCATTCTGCAATTTCTGGCTATATGCTTTTCGCCGCACTGTGTGTACGCCAAAGTAGCTAACACGCCCGTGCGACCCTCATTTGCGCTGACTTGAACAGCGTGCTCATTATGACAGAAATAATTTGCATTTGTAATGACGGTGCAAATTTTCTTAAGTGACCCGACTTTTATTGCGTTGTCATAGTACACTACAATCGCCTGCCTTAGTAGCAGCGTTTGAGGCAGAATTATGAGCGGCACGCAGTGCTGGGGCTAACTAGAAACACGGAAGGAACGACTAGAGTACCACCAGAGAATAGCTGAGAGTGACCGAGCGTGTGCCGGGGACTCTGAGATGGGGACTCTGATATGCATGGCTGCCCAGACGAAAATTAAAGAATACATACAGTATGCTCATAAAGAATGGAAGGAACGACTAGAGTACCACCAGAGAATAGCTGAGAGTGACCGAGCGTGTGCCGGGGACTCTGAGATGGGGACTCTGATATGCGTGGCTGCCCAGACGAAAATTAAAGAATACATACAGTACGCTCATAAAGAATGTTTCACTTTACGCATAGACATTTGTCCTTGTTACAAATGGAATACCAGCGCAAACATGGTAGGAGTTCTGAGGCTGTCTCCTAGCATTAACAGTCCATACTCTTTGTGGCTATGTTCGTGGCCAGAACAGGCCCCGACATAACAGCGGCCTTGTTCCAAGCTACGCAGTTAACCGGGAGCGCTATTGTTGCATAAGGGCAACCAGTGATGTCACGTATAAATATGATGGATTCATCGACAGTACAAATCATAAAGTCAACATTAGATATAATTCCTTGGTGATTTCGCTCGAGCCTCCATTTGTAATAACGGTAGAAATCACTTCCGCTTTCATTGTTTCTTTTTCTGTTCACGTGACAAGTGTCCAGTCACTTCCTTTGGGCCTAGGTAACGTGTTCAATGTCTTGTGCCATACAGCTGCGCACACAGTGACTGCTGTTTAATCATGCTTTTGATTACTTTTAAAGCTGTGAAATAAAATATAACTTCATTGCAGACAAATAATAGTAGGTGATTTCAAAGAATGAAAAGCGCATAATATCATTTTTTAGTTTGAACGCAATCATCAACAAAATGACGTATACGTGGAGATAACTATATGTACAGAATTTTCATGAGCAATGAAAAAGAGAGAGAGAGAGAACTGCATGGTGTTGTTTTTGAATTCAAGCCAGCCGGCCAACATCTAGCGATGCATCACCGATGTGGCGCAATGGGAAAATGACGACCCAGAAAAATCGTAGGCTGATCCTACCTTCCGGACAAACAATCCTACTTTGTTTTGCCCCCAAAAAATAAAAACATTGTGTGTTGTCGGCAAAGCCGTCGGTGAATAGCATGTGATTTTAAAAAATGATAGCCCTAACAATTGTGCAATTCGTGTTGCATATCCGCTGCGCGTAATAAATTAAGACTGTTGAAACGTTCGCACTTCCAGAATGTGGCAATACATTCTGGAAATGCGAACCTATCAAAAAAGTGATAAAAAAGCGCTATACTCGCCTGCCAGCAATCTCCTGCCTTTTCACCTATTTCTTGATGACCAACCACTAGGAACTGGGGCCCCACAATGCATCGGATTTCCAGTTCACAGCATTGAAGAACGCAGTGGTGAGGACGCACAATAATAAGCCTGTAACCCTGCAGCCAGCCATACGGCTGCCTTGAACGACGGCAGTATCCGCGTTTTATCATGGGACCATTTGCTCTACTAGCGATACTCTGGATAGCTGTTTTCTCCGGTGAGTCTACCTATTTTCGTCTACCTATTTCGAACGCACATGTGCGAGCGCGTCGGCTCCCGTTTCTACAAACCTTTTGGACCAGGTTTCTTGCCTCAACCCACAAGAACTGTGCATCAGTCGACGCAGTTTGCTCCAAGGAAAAAGCGGCTACCGAAATCTTACCAGTGGGTGGATTTTTCGGATTTTTCCGCGACTTTTCCACCGCACGCCACGTTGGCGCGCAGCTACGCCTAACGAGCCAGACCATACGGGGCGGTCAGGCAGGTGTCGAGCCTAGGCCCAACGCGTCGTCGAGCTAGAAAATGGCCTCCAACCCCAATACCTCGGTTGTAGAAGGCATGGAAATTAATCCGGAGGAAGCGGAGTGCTCTGGCTGGATCGAAGTCATGAGCAAGAAGAAGAAACTTGCCGAGCGGTGTGATCCTAACGCGCCCACGTCAGCGAAAGGAAGCGGTAATGGCGGCGCCCGCACTGCCGCAGCACAGAAGGTATTGAGACGAGTCGTCGAAGCTTCCAGAATCGCAAACCTTCCTAGGAATCATTTTAAGACCATCATAAGGGCTCGTGGAGGGCTGGATGTTAAGAAGACGGACCTTATTATTTTCAAGCGTGCGCTCGCCAAGGCGGCTTCCCTAACAACGGAGCAGGTTTTCGACGAAACGTTGTGCACGAACCCCTTCCAGAACATTGTCGTGGTTGCCACACCGTTCGAGGCAAACGCGCGCGCCTATGCCAAGGCTCAGCAGATTTGTATGGCAAGTGTCGTCATAGAAGTGGCGGCGAACGTGGCTGCGTCGGACGACACATGTAAAGGAGTGATCCGCGGAATCAACGTGGACATCAGTGACGCAGTACTGATGGAGACGATGGTCAACCGGAGAAACCCCGGTGCTCTGGGGGTTCGAAGAATCAAGAAGACCACAACAGTCATCGTGTTGTTCGACGGACACAAGGTCCCCCTAAACGTCGTATGTGATGGTGTTCGCTACCCTTGTTCCTTGTATCGCAGGCAAGTAGACGTTTGTTATGCGTGTGGGGAATTGGGTCACAGGTCCGACGTTGGCCCTAAGGGCGAAGACCAGAAAAAATGCCGCGGATGTGGCATGCTCACACCATCAGAGGATCATCAATGTGATCCCAAGTGTGCCATCTGGGGTGGGGCACACCAAACGGCAGATCGCAAGTGCAAACAGCGCTTCCAGGTGCCATACATCGTGCGCCAAAGAGGGTGGCGCCGCAGGCGCGCTCAGCACGCTCAGCTGGCGGCACGACCGCGTGGCTTCGACACAGCTAGCGGCGGAGAAGCAATGTCGGAAGAGAAACCCTTCTACTCCCCCCGCCGCAACATATCGGCATCGAGCGGACGCTCCCGCTCCCGTTCCAGAGGGCACCCCGGCAGCAGATCGCGCTCTCGCTCCAGAGGGCGCGACAATAGCAGCAGACGCTCCCGTTCGAGAGGACGATCGGGTTCCAGGGTCCGAATCCAGGAACCAATGTCCTGGGCAGACAAGGCCAGGATGAACATCTCAAGCGGCAAAAAGGTAACACAGGGCATCTCGCCGGAGCATAAAAGAGAGCAATCTGAGATTTTAATGCTTAAGAAGGAAAATGCAGAGCTAAAGGAGGCACTACGAACGCTGAGGTCTGAGTTCGAGCTCTTCCGTAACTCGCGTGAACCCCGCGAAGTAGCCTTACCCATCCCAGTTCAAGCAGAAGGGTCGAATAAGCGCAAAGCTATTTCCCCCCCCCCCTGCGACCACGGAAAGAGAGCCCATGCAAACTGACGAGTCCCCCGCTCAGCACCCTAAGCCAGAGCCAAACCTACTCGCGTCTTTTAAGGTAATTGAGGAATGAAAGAGGCCTTGAGGAACGCAGATGAAAGAAGCCTTAGCCATTCAATCTAGCACTGTCGAGCATATGGACAGTAACATCTCCCACCTAACACGTAGAGTTGGCATCCTCGAGTCTAAAATGAAGATGATGGACTCTAGGAAAATCAAAAGCATCACCACTGGCACCATTGCAAAAGCTAAAAAAGTACAGCAGGATCCCGATAACACGAGTTCCCTGCAGGCTCTGCTAGTTCAATAGAAATCAAAATGGTGGGACAAACCGGAAACCTAATTATCTGGCAGTGGAATTGCGCCAGCTTCTTAAGGCGCAAGGCTGCTCTATTGCACCTCATCAAAGCACAAGCGATAATGCCGCACGTCCTGCTCTTGCAAGAAACACTTAGTGAAATGGTAAATTTATCGGGCTACCATTCGGTTAGCCAAAAAGGAGAAAATGGCAGAGGTATCGCCACATTCGTCAGGAAAGACACATCTTTTCAGGAGCACGAAGTCAAAATTTGTAACTCGGATAAGAAATCCGGTCTCAAGGCACAGTTAATTGAAATCATCCCCCACGGAAAAATCCGACGTAACATTTTCATTCTCAATTTCTACAGCTCTCCTTCCGCTTATAAGCATAATCTCCGCTCACTACTAAATAGGGTCGCAATCGCTGCGAAATCACAGCCCTTAATAGTCGCAGGAGATTTCAACGCTCCCCACCCGGTTTAGGGTTATGTAACACGAACAAAGAAAGGGGCCAACCTAGTTGCAGCGAGTACAGACTTAAACCTAACGCTGGTGTCAGACCCGCGTTTCCCCACGAGGCTGGGAAACTCGGTCGCCAGAGACACGACGCCTGATCTCAGCTTCACTAGAAATGCGGTGGCCACGTGGTCCAACTTACAGGAGAACTTGGGTAGCGACCACTACATAATAGAACTCAGGACAGAAATAATAGCAGCTGCTCCCAAAACCTATAAATACACAGACTGGGACCTCTTTAGGAAAATAAGAGGTGAAGATGAGGCAGTATACGGCACGTTCAGTGAAGTGCTTGTACAGATTCAGAGGGATGTCGAGAAAGCCACCAAGGAAATAGTTTCAGATTTTGATGCCCCAGGGATGGACGCAAGGTTAGCGCACCTCCTGGAAGCCAAACGCTCTCTTCTCGAGAGGTAGAAGACACAAAGGCTCAATCGCAGGCTGCGGAAAAAGATCGCGGAGCTCAATAAACTCATTGAGGAGCATTGCTCCGAACTTAATAAACAGCAATGGAGAGATACCTGCCCGGCAGCGGATAGAAAAATGCGGAAAGGAGTCAAATGGACCCTCTTCAAACATCTCTTAGACGATGGACAATCCAAATGTAATGAGAGACTAGTCATAGACCGATTATTTAATAAGCAAAAAATGGAAGGCATCTCAGAGGCCTCCATAATTCAGAAACTAGCGAACAAATACCTTCCAATTGGCCAAAGCCCAGGTTCTCCCCTGCCTCAGTATGAGGGCGCGCTTGCCCCAGATCTGGACGTCCCCTTCTCGGAAGCTGAGATCAGGGAAGTGCTGCACAATTTAAACGGAAGGTCTGCCCCAGGCCCCGACGGAGTTACAAACCGGCTCTCGCGAAATTTGGACGACAAAGCAATTCAAGCTTTAGTGAAGGAGATAAATGAGGTATGGGAGGAGGGCGTTGTACCGGAGAGTTGGAAGAAGGCCACGGTGGTCCTAATCCCCAAGCCAGGTAAATCACCCAGCTTGGAGAACCTCCGTCCTATCTCCCTTACTTCTTGCATTAGCAAAGTAGCGGAACATGCAGTGCAAAACAGGATATCGAGACATATCGAGCGCAACGAACTATTCCCGCATAATATGGTTGGTTTCAGGCCCTTGCTTTTAACGCAGGATGTCATGTTCCTGCTCAAAACACAAATATTCAACTCTCAAAGCAAAGATGTAAAAGGGATCCTCGCACCGGATCTATCCAAGGCATTCGATGCAATTGCACATGACTGTATCCTTCAGGAGATATCGGCCTTGTACTTCTTTTTCTTCGTTGCATCCTTCCTCGAGAGCAGCACGGCGGCCATAAAGTTGAGGCAATCAGTCTCGGTATATTTCACACTCGGAAAAAGGGGTACTCCTCAAGGGGCAGTTATCTCACCCCTTCTGTTTAATATAGCAATGCGCAAGTTGTGGGAAAGCCTTGCAGCAATTCCTCACGTAGGTCATGCATTATATGATGACGATATCTGGCGTCCTGGAGGATCGGAGGCTATGGTCGAACAAGCTCTACAGGAGGCTCTGGATGTTACAGAGTCTTTCTTGGAAGGTACGGGACTGGCACTCTCGCCTGGAAAGTCGGAACTCCTGCTGTACAGACAGGCTAGACGAGGTGCTAGGGGACTCACTCCACTCGATCAGGTGCCCATTAGCGTTCGTACCAGAGAAGGGCACACCATCATGAGAGTAGACTCTATCAAAATCCTAGGGCTTTCGATAGACTCAGAGGGGTGCAACGCTAAGACTAGAGCCCAACTCACCACGGAAACTGAGAACATTATTAGATTAATTATGAGAGTGTCCAACAAGAAAGGCGGCATAGGCGAGGATATACTCCTTAGGGCTCACCATGCTTTCCTCATCACCCATGTCATTTACATAGTCGCGGCCCTCAATTGGACGAAAACGGAAATGGATAAATTAGACACGCTTATGCGTAAAAGTATCAAAAGGGTGATCGGCGTGCCAATCACGGCTAGCGCAGAGAAACTTATGACATTGGGAGTACACAACACAACTTCGGAATTAATAGAAGCACAAAGATCAACACAAATTATTAGATTATGAAACTCCAAAGCAGGCAGAAGACTTCTGGATGCGGCAGGCCTCCGTCCTAGCTTCAATCAGGGAAATACCACGCAACTCGATATTCAAACAATGAACTCCTTTATTGTAGACCCTTTTCCAAGAAATGTCCACCCCCAACACAATAAAGGTCTAAAGTTGGCGAGGGCTAGAACTTTCTTAAAGAACATATCCGGAAGAGAGACCTTTGTTGACGCGGCGCGACACGCCAGTGCCAACAAGTTCTCCGTAGCCATAGTCAATGACAGGGGATAACTCCTCTCGGCAGCCTCGCTGAAGACCTCCTCGTTCGATGTGGCGGAACAGGCTGATATAGCTGTCGCATTACTGGACTCAAAACGCACTACGGTGTACACGGACTCCCGAGCAGCCGTTAGAGCGTTCGCATAGGGATTGATAGCCAAAGAAGCAGCCAGGATTCCAGACGGCAAACACCCCTCTGACATTGTTCACCGCATAGTCTGGTTCCCAGCTCACATGGGAGCAGACGTACTACCAGGTCACCTGAACCCCGATGAGATAGCCCACGACCGTGCGCGAGGTTTCGTATGCTGCGACGGGATGGTGTCTCGGGTGAGTTCGGGAGAGCTCGTCGACAGTGATCCGCTAGTTACTTTTCATGAAGTCACCTCTCATTACAGAGGGAATAGGCAAAGTTTTCCTTTCCCCCATCATAAGCTCAACAGGCCACAAGCTAGCATGCTCCGCATGCTCCAGACGGGGTCCTACCCCTCCAGGGGCTTTCTGAATATGCTCCACCCGGAGATTGACCCACTCTGCCCAGATTGTGGCACTGAATTTAGCTCATCAAATCACATGCTCTGGCAGTGCCCTGTGTTACAGGATTTTAACAAAGAAGAAGACTGGACGAAGGCCATCACAGACCCGAGACAGGACGTCCAGCTCCTGGCTGTCCAGAGGGCCCGTGAAAGAGCGGAGAGGCACGGCCTCTCTATTCCGACGTGGGATTAGCCAACGGCTGGGTAGGGACCTGCAGGCCCCCGCTTAGCTCCTCAGAACGCCAATGAAGTCTTTTACTACTACTACTACTACATAGAGCACGCAGCATTTCTCTCGCATCCTCCCCCTCCCCACCAAAGAAAGAAAGATGCATGTTTTATATCAGCAACGTATGCAGGGGGCCTAAGCACAAACGATAACTATGCGTACACTTTGCGAAAATATTACTAGCGCTATGTTCGACGCACCTCGAAAACTGTACAGCGATGAGGAGGGTTAGGGTAAATGTGCGAGCGCGTGGCTACGGGGGTTCTGCGGAGCGTCAGTGAAGCCCGCGTGACCATGCCTCGAAGCATACCTGCGCAGGCGCAGTAACGACTGGAAGCAGGGCTTCGTTTTGTTGCTCGGGCGCGCCAGAGCAACAACCTTGCTCGGGCGCGCCAGAGTTGCGGCCGGTGAATCGAACTGTATGCGCTACAAGGGTTGCGAACCTTCCCGAATTTATCCCGGTAGCCCAGATTTTTTGTAGATGTCTAGCAAATATCAATCACTAGAAGAAAATGTTTTATATACATCCTTACAGCTTGGTTGCTCATCATTCTCTTCTCCCTTTTGTTGAATTATGATGAACAAAAGTGATGCTAGGTGTTTTCTTTCCATCGGACACATTAGGGGATCTCGCATACAGCGCACAACAATGCGCCGTTTAGATATGGCCAGTTTGTGGATGTGCCGATCGCGAAGGACACTGCGCCGTGCCTGAAATGCAACGGTTTGTGTGACCAACAGTGGTTGCTTAGCTGGTATGGCGTTCCGCTGCTAAGCATGAGGTCGCCAGTTCGAATCCCGTCCCGACGACCACATTTATGTGGACGCAAAATGCCGAAACGCCCGTGTACCATGCATTGCGAGCATGTTAAATAACCGTAGACGCTAAAATTAATCAGGAGTCCTAATGGCGCTATGGCGTCCCTTATTGGTGAGATCGTGATATCTGTATGTAAAACCCTAGAATTACTTGAAAAAGCGTAGGTTAGGGCGTGTTGGTTCATAACTGAGGTTTTTTAGCGCACGAAAAGGGACGAAGGACAGTGGCAAGACGCGTTGTGTAGCGCTGTGTCCGCGTCTTGCCACTGTCCTTCGTCCTTTTCGTGCGCTAAAAAACCTCACCTAGAATTACATCTTTCATTGCGATTAGCGTTCCCAGGGTACTTCATGCACTTTCCGGTCGCTGTCTATCTATGTCTCTGGCCGTTGTTCCGCCAACTCGGGAAAACTTCCCGCCTGGGTTCGAAACCCGACACCGGATCAGCTTCGGTCACTGAGTATGGGACATAAGGTATGCGCTGCTCTTCAATCAACCGATCTGACGCAAACTTGAATCACTTCATGTAGGGAAGCAAACATGACGAGAGAGCATACCGCAACGAGACTGAAGCCGAAACCTGCTGGGGCAGTGGTGGCCCAACATGTGATTGCACGTCAAGGTGCGCGGTAGGTTTTAGTGTTCCCGTTCTGCAGGCACAGCCATGGCAGGACAGCTGAACAAGCGCGCACCGAATGAAAGCTACTGGCATAGCTACTGGGAACCAAACGCCTTAGGAAATCTAAATTCTTTCTTCGTGATCTCGACACAAGAGTTCGTGTGTTGGGCCACCACTGTGGCTTCACGGAGCGCTCCCTTGTCAAGGCTTCCTGCGTGAAGTAATGTTCCCTCCTATATTTTCTTTCCTCCATGGGTCACTTCGTACGTGCCACTGGGTAATGTGCCATTTTACAATGAACCCCTCTGACAGCAACTGGGTTAACTATGTGCCACGTAGCATGTGCCGCTGTACATTGGCAAAATAGAGCATGTGGAATTTATCCGATGCTGAGCGAAATCGAACCTGCATCATACATAATCAGACAATCTTGTCTGAATGTGCATTCGCACAAGTTCCACGCGCGGACTTTGTGGCGGCGCCGCCGTATGATGCAGCGTGTCCAGTGGGAAGCGCTAGAAAGGCTGCACATAAGTCTGATATGTAAGGAATGAAAGCAGTGCCACTGCTAGAGCAAAGAAAGTTGCTGTGGTACCATACATTCATTGCATTTCACATAATCTCAGAAGAATAGCAGCAAAATTGGGGGTGGACGTGGTTTTCTCTGCCCCTGAGCGTCTAACGAAGCTATGCAAACAGATTAATATACAGATTAACAAAAGGCACGCATGTTCTATCCAACGTCGCAAATAATTTGTAACATGCACTCATATACGTTGTCTATGCTATTCCACTTTCGTGCGGAAGAACGTAGGTTGGTCAAATTGGTAGAAGCATCAATGAGAAATTAAAATGAGCATCGATATAATGTCACTAGGGTAATCTCGGGTCATTTTGGGTATTCATTCCCGAGATTGTTACTGCAAACCCATGTTTGAAGGTACTTCCATTCTGTATAGGACTCAAAGCAGGGTGACTAGGGAGAATAGGGAGCATCGCAAAATTACGACAAAGTGCGTGGCCAAGCCGTCAGTTTCGCTGTCTGAAAAGGAGATACAGTTCCTCGGTTTATCTTTGTAACCATTGCAGTATATGTTTTCACCATGCCTTGCACACGTGTACGGTTCATCAATATGCACCGCCGAATGTTCTTTCCGCTCGTACGGTATATATATTGTCAAGAGGCGTTATAGTTCCATTGCTAAAACGCTCAGATAGCAGAGCACCGCAGCGAGAGGACACAGAGCTTCGGCGACACAGGAACAAGCCTTCCAAGCACTCGTCGTCGTCGTCTTTCTGTAAGCAGTGCCTACTGCTCATTCTTCTTCAGTACAATTGCCTCCCCGGGGAAGAGGAGCCGTCTCGGCGACCTACGGGCAAGATAGCACAGGTGGGTCAAAGTAAGGCTTGAGTTGCTGAACGTGCACGATTTCGCGCCCTCGGTGGCGCTTATCGGAAGTCGTCTCAAGGGGTTCTACCATATAGTTCACAGGAGACGTTTGACTGATGACACGGTAGGGACCCTGGTACTTGGACACAAGCTTGGGTGAAAGTCCAGGACTGGTAGCGGGCACCCAAAGCCAGACTAGTGAGTCAGGGGCATAGGGTGCCGGAGAAGAGGGAATATCCCGAAGGTGCTTCTGTCGCTGCTGATCTTCCGAAGTAAATGTGCGGGCGAGCTTCCGGCACTCTTCCGCGTGTGCAGCAGCCTCGGACAGGGTAGTAGCCTCCGTTGTGTCAGGGCGATACGGAAGGATGGTGTCCATTGCGCAGGAAGGCTCGCGTCCGTAAAGAAGAAAGAACGCGGAAAATCCTGTAGTGGTGTGGCGGTATTATAAGCGTACGTCACGAAGGGGAGAATTCGGTCCCAATTGGTTTGGTCAGATGCGACGTACATGGCTAACATATCGCCAAGAGTGCGGTTAAAGCGCTCAGTCATGCCATTGGTTTGCGGGTGGTATGCAGTAGAGGTACGGTGAATTATGTTGCATTCCTTGAGCAAGTCTTCTACAACATCAGACAGAAAAACGCGGCCTCTGTCGCTCAGCAACTCTCTGGGGGCTCCATGGCGAAGTATGATGCTACGCAGAAGGAACCAGGCAACATCCCGCGCAGATGCGTTGGGCAGAGGCGAAGTTTCGGCGTAGCGTGTGAGATGGTCAATCGCCACTATCACCCAGCGGTTGCCATCTGAAGTACTCGAAAGGGGCCCATAAAGATCAACTCCGACCCTGTCAAAGGCCCGTCCTGGACAAGGCAATGGCTGCAGTGGAGCAGCTAAGGCATGAGGGGTATTTTTGCCGCGTTGGCAAGCGAGGCAGGAGCGGACATATTGGTGGACGAATCGGTACATCCCGCGCCAGTAATAACGAATTCGCAGGCACGCGTATGTTTTGAGTACTCCTGCATGTGCGCATTGCGGATCGTCGTGAAACGCTGCACATATATCTGAACGTAGATTTTTTTCTTTATTCTTTATTCATCAATTACCCCGCAGCGCCCGAAGGCGTTGCAGCAGGGGGGTTACAACATGGAATAAAATACATCTTCGTTCACACAATGCACTTGCTTTTCAGTCAGCCTATTCCACTGCTTAATTGTTCGAACAAAAAATGAGTTGGCATACATGTTCGTCTTGGCAGGGTACTCGAGGATTTTGCAACTATGATCAGTTCGTTTTGAAATGTAATGAGGTTTGTGTAAGTAAATTTCCCTATTAATTCCTGTTTTATTGTAGTAAATTGAATATAGAAATTTTAATCTCAGTTTATTGCGGCGGGCAGAAAGCGATTCCCATCCTAGCTCAGCCTTCATTGCAGTGCAGCTCTCCTTTCTTCCGTACCGCCCCAAGACGAACCTGGCAGCACGGTTTTGTATTTTTTCCAGAGCGGCAATGAAGGTTACCTCGTGGGGGTCCCACACAACACAGCCATATTCTAAGAGTGGTCGAACACAAGTTGTATATGCCATACGTTTTAAATTCGCATGTGAACATCGCAGGTTTCTCTGAATGAAATTCAAAGCTTTACCAGCCTTGGCTATGATACTTTCTACCTGTGGTTTCCACGAACATTCAGACGACAGTAGCACACCTAAATACTTATACGTACTGCCTTGCTTCAATAGTACGTTGTTCAGATGATACTGTGACTGAATTGGTTTCTTCTTTTTAGTAAATGAGAGATGTACACACTTTGTTATGTTCAAAGTCATTTTCCATTTAGTACACCAATCATGAATGATTGTTAGGTCGTTCTGAAGTTCAATTGTATCATTGTGATGGGAAATTTTTTTGTACACAACACAGTCATCCGCAAACAACCGTATAGAAGATGAAATTCCGGCAGAGATATCATTAATGTACACCAAAAATAATAACGGACCCAGAACGGAGCCCTGTGGGACTCCTGACGTAACATTTGCATATTCGGAGCATTTTCCATTCAGTATTACACATTGCCTTCTTTGTGAAAGGTAACATTCAATCCATTTAAAAACAGTTGCATCAATGTGTAGGGTATTAAGTTTAAACAATAAGAGTGAATGTGATACCGTGTCGAAGGCTTTCCGAAAATCCAGGAACACACCGTCTACCTGTCCTCCTGCATCTACGCTGGATATTATGTCATGATAAAACTCAACTAGTTGTGTTGTGCAAGATAGTCCCCTACGAAATCCATGCTGCTC
This sequence comes from Dermacentor variabilis, assembly GCF_050947875.1. Taxonomy (NCBI): domain Eukaryota; kingdom Metazoa; phylum Arthropoda; class Arachnida; order Ixodida; family Ixodidae; genus Dermacentor; species Dermacentor variabilis. The sequence goes on from NC_134571.1 coordinate 134,521,229, forward strand.
GTTAATTAGTACCTTATGCTTATTTAGATGATTTAGTATTTGTTTGTATAATATATGTTCAAGTATTTTACACGGGATAGACGTAAGTGATATTGGCCTGTAGTTACCAACGTCTTTCTTGGACCCACCTTTATGTATCGGAACAACGTGTGCAATTTTCCAGTCATGGGGTAAAATACCTGTCGATAAAGATTTTTCAAAAATTAAATAAAGGTACATAGAAATCGGCCCCGCGCAACGTTTGAGAACACGTGGAGAAATACCATCAGGACCACTAGATTTACTCTCATCAATATCTTTCAATAGTTTTTCAATTCCATTAATACTAAGCTCAACAGGAAGCATAGGCGAAATATTAGTTGTAGGTTGATGAATATGACAGGTGTGGTTGGGTAAGAATACCGAATTAAAGAAGTTGTTTAGGCAGGCAGCTTTATCTTCGTCTTCCATAATTATCCTACCGTTATAATTTAACTCCTGTATTCCGAAGGAATCTGATCCACACTGTTTTAAGTGCTTCCAAAACATTTTAGGGTTTGATTTCATTTTGTTGCTCAGCTCGTTGAAGTAGTCATCTTTAGCTTTTCCTATTTTTAGCTTATATTCGCGGGTAATCGTATGTAGTTTTGTAAAATGAGCAGCTGATTTGCTTTTCTTGAATGCGTTAAATGCCCTCATCCTTTTCTTGATAAGCTTTAGTATATGTGTTGTCACCCATGGCTGTTTGCGCTTTTTAAGCCGTGAAGAATCAACATTGGGGATATGTACACTTACCAGCTCGAGTAACATATCTTTAAAATTGTCCCACATATCGTGCACATTACGCTCCTCAGATAAGCACTCGAAAACAGAAAAGAAATTACGAAGTTTCTCAGAAATTGCATCGTAGTCACCCTTCTCATAAAAGTAGACCCTCCTAGTCGTGGATAACTTCGCACGGTTCTTTTCTTTATGGATATCGGCAACAACAGCCAGATGGTCGCTAATTCCCGGAATGACATTCACATTTCTTATGAAATCCGGCGAGTTACAAAACAGCAAGTCTAACACAGCGCCATTGCGAGTAGGATCAGTGATGTACTGCGTCAGACCAAACGTGTCTACAATATTTTTCATCGCAAAGTTCAGGCGCCCGCCAGAACTTATACACGTATCATTGCACCAAGATAACCCAGGCAGATTAAAATCCCCCCCAAGAAGTATCGTCTGAGCTGACGCCTCTGTGAGAATGTCATATAATGTTTGCACTGTGCTGATATCTGAGTTGGGCGAGCGATAAACCACACCAACAATGAACGTGAAATTATCTGATAGGACTATCTTGCACCATACAGACTCCAGTGCATTGCACTTATAATCAATTGCTGAAGACTGTAGTGATGAATGAACAAGCAAAAAGACGCCCCCACCTGCAGTGGGCCTATCTTTGCGATAGACGACGTAGTTTTCTGGAAACACCTCACTATCAGCAATTGAAGGCTTTAACCAAGATTCGGTGCCAAGGACTATGTCAGCGTCAACACTTTCTATCAACCCAGAAAGTTCGGCTGTTTTATTAACGACGCTTCGGCAGTTCACGACGACAGCAACGAGTCGTCGACATCGGTAGTTCTGCTTTTTTCTGGTCTGTCACTGCCTACGCAATGGAACGACCTCTTCTTTGTCTTCATCCCACCTGAAAGCCCTGCCGTTGATAATCAGTTTGTCAAAATTCAGTTTTACTTTATTGTTCTTATCCTCTCTTTTTGCCTTAGCGTATTCCCATAACTTCTTCCTAATACTTCTTGTTTCAGTTGAGTAATCTTCGCCGACGCTGTACTGCGATTCCTTAAATTTTTTAGCATTAAGAAGCACTGCCTGGCGGTCTTTGTACAAGGAAAATTTGACAATAATCGGTCTTTTTCTATTTTCTTTATAGCGTCCTAAGCGGTGTGCCCTTTCCAGAGACCCGAGCTCAATTCCAAGGCTCGTTTTACAAATGTGCTTTACCATAGCTTCGGATTCATCCCATGATTCTGAGGGTTTATCTTCAACCCCATAGAAAACAAGATTTTTCCGGCGACTTCTGTTCTCTAGGTCGTTTGTTTTCTTCTGCAAATCTTTTACCTGTTGCATGAGATGCCGTATTATAGCTGCCTGTTCTGTAGCAATCACACTGATGTCCTTTATCTGGTTCTGAGTTTGGCTGAGATTATTTTTCACTTCCATCAGCATGTTCTCATTCCTTTCGAACCTGGCTTCGATGCCGTTTAACTTTGAAATTAAAGTTTCCTGCCCACTGCGCAAACATTGCAGCAGTTCCATCTCCGGTGCGTTAGTAGGCCCCGGATTTAGTTCAACGTCCCCCGCGAGTATTAACAACAAAATCAAGTAGAGCACTCTGTTGGAAAATAAACGGAATCCCTTCAGACGCAATCTGTGCATGCTGCATCCGCGATTTTTGTTGCAAACACTTGGCATCGTGGGAGGAGCCGGCAACGCACACACTAGCTTCTGAAATTCAGATTGATAGTAATGACTAACCTGCACCAGCAACAGCGGCATTAGCGTCATGTCGGCAAGTGTGCCGGCTCCAAATCCCACGAAGCCATCGCGCCGAGTGTCTATATAGCCTTGATCGGCATCACGTGGGTCCTGTTGGTCGAAGTCGATTGGTCGGTCCTCGCTGATCCATCCATGGTTCGCACCACGCATGCTGCCAACGATAGATGACGATTCATGCACACGGGTGGATGATAGCCGAGATATTGCAGACGTTATCCAGGGCTTCGACGAAAAAGGCCATGCCCCGTGTTCCTCTGCTTCGAGACGAACCGCCGAGACAAGGACCAAATGTACCTGCACCAGCAACAGCGGCATTAGCGTCATGTCGGCAAGTGTGCCGGCTCCAAATCCCACGAAGCCATCGCGCCGAGTGTCTATATAGCCTTGATCGGCATCACGTGGGTCCTGTTGGTCGAAGTCGATTGGTCGGTCCTCGATGATCCATCCATGGTTCGCACCACGCATGCTGCCAACGATAGATGACGATTCATGCACACGGGTGGATGATAGCCGAGATATTGCAGACGTTATCCAGGGCTTCGACGAAAAAGGCCATGCCCCGTGTTCCTCTGCTTCGAGACGAACCGCCGAGACAAGGACCAAATGTACCTGCACCAGCAACAGCGGCATTAGCGTCATGTCGGCAAGTGTGCCGGCTCCAAATCCCCGATTGCCGAGGAACCACGAGTAACCATTTGCGCACATCCGAGAGGTAGTTACGGCGGTATAGGAGCCCGTCACGAACAGCAAAGTGGTGTGCTTGGCGACGCAATGCACGGCCAGTAGAAGGCCCTGATGGGTCTGACAGAAAAGCCAGCATGGCAACAATCCATGGATCCTTCTGCTGCTCCGAAAGCATATCCGTGGCGGTGAGGGAGGACTGGCATATTTGTACTTTCTGATGATTGGGCTGGCCTGACACTGGGGAGCGAGACAAGGCATCCGCGTCCGAGTGTTTGCGGCCAGAGCGGTACAGCACTCGAATATCATACTCTTGGAGGCGAAGCGCCCATCGAGCGAGGCGGCCTGAGGGATCTTTCAAGGACGACAGCCAGCAGAGCGCATGGTGGTCCGTGATGACGTCGAACGGGCGGCCGTAGAGGTAAGGACGAAACTTAGTTATGGCCTAAATGATAGCCAGGCATTCTTTTTCTGTAACGGAATAGTTTGCTTCCGCTTTTGTGAGTGCGCGGCTAGCGAAGGCAACAACGTATTCATCGAAGCCAGTCTTTCTTTGTGCAAGAACAGCGCCAATGCCGACGCCACTGGCATCCGTGTGTATTTCTGTAGGTGCACTTGGGTCAAAATGTAGGAGTATGGGGGGTGAGGTTAGAAGACGGCGCAGCGTCGTGAATGCGGCATCGCAAACTGGCGGCCAGGCCAAGAGGTCGTGGTTACCCGCGAGAAGCTGCGTCAAAGGCGCTATTATGGTGGCGAAGTTTCGGATGAAACGACGAAAATAGGAGCATAATCCGATGAAGCTGCGGAGTTCTTTTGTGGTCTTTGGTCGTGGGAATTCGGCAACGGCTTGGAGTTTGGTTGGATCTGGGAGCACACCATCTTTCGAAACAACGTGGCCAAGGATGACTAGCTGCCGGGCGGCGAAGCGACACTTTTTTAAGTTGAGCTGGAGTCCAGCATCGGCAAGGCAAGTGAGCACGCGTTTGAGGCGGAACAGGTGAGAAGAAAAGTCATGGGAAAAGATGACAATGTCATCTAGATAACAAAGGCATATGCGCCATTTGAGGGCCCGGAGGATGTTATCCATCATTCTTTCAAATGTTAAAGGTACATTACAGAGGCCAAAGGGCATCACGGTAAATTCATATAGGCCATCAGGCGTAACAAATGCTGTTTTCGGGCGGTCTGCGTCAGCCACGAGGACCTGCCAATGACCGGATCGTAAGTCTAAGGACGAAAAGAATTCAGCGCCTTGGAGGCAGTCGAGTGCGTCGTCGATACGGGGAAGAGGACAGACATCTTTCCGGGTTATCTTATTTAGACGCCGATAGTCCACACAAAAACGAATAGTCCCATCTTTCTTGTTGACCAGCACTACCGGGGAAGCCAAGGGACTGTGTGATGGCTGTATCACGCCGCGTCGAAGCATGTCTCCTACGTGCTCATCGATGACGCGGCGCTCCGTCTCGGACACACGGTATGGACGTTGGCGTAGCGGTGCGTGGCTGCCGGTGTCGATGTGATGAACGACTGTAGAGGTACGTCCTAAACATTATTTTTGGAGGTCGAAAGAAGTTCGAAATTGGTTAAGGAGGTCAACGATCTGCGTGCGCTGACTCGGAGTGAGGTTAGGGTCAATAAATGGAGCAAATGTTCGGTCACATGCAGGCGCAGGCGCAGAGGCAGGGAGAGCCATAGCGTCAGAGTGAAGAGGAGTCGAGTCATCAGGCACATTGTACACAGTGCTCGTGTCGAATTCGTCAGCAAAGCCGAGGCACTCGCCACGATGTAAGCTTGATGGACACGAAAACGGATTCGAAACGTATAGTGCGCTGCAGCCGTGGCGAAAGGGAAGGAGGGCAAAGGGAAGCAAGAAGGGATGACGGCGTGCAGCAAGTTGAGATGGCGTGAAAAGAACTGTGGAATCACAGAAAGCAGCACAGGAAACGGGTACAAGGGCGGCAGAGAAAGGAGGGATATCAGCGTCGGTGGTGACGAACACCCGAGCAGAAGGTGGAGGCAAATCTTCAGAAGGACTGCCGCAAAATGGAGTCAGCGCAAGTTCCGCACGGGCACAATCAATAACAGCGTGATGAGATGAGAGGAAGTCCCATCCTAGAATGATGGCATGAGAGCAGCGGGAAAGAACAACAAACTCAATGTGGTGTAAACTGTCTTGTATGGCGACACGGACGGTACATGTTCCTAAGGGCTCAATTGGCTCACCGCTTGCTGTACGTAGCGAAATGACAGAAAATGGCGTCGCGACTTTTCGGAGCGTACGGCGAAGCTGGTCGGCAATCACGGACACTGCGGCACCCGTGTCGACAAGCGCGTGAACGGCGACACCTTCAGCAAAAACTTCAATGATGTTCGTAGGCAATAAACGAGGGCTTGAGCAGTTCGAAGAGATCGCAGTTCTTGCCTCCGGAACTGCGCCTTCTAGTTTTCCTCCACAGTTGGAGGGCGGCGGACGATCGGGGAGAGGGAACATCGACGGGGAGATGGAGACCGACGTGTGTTGAAGCTTCGGGGAACAGGAGATGAAGGAGCGAAGTGCGGAACTGGTGGCGAATAGCGGGACTTGGAGTCAGTAGTATCCCCTTGACATCTCGCAGTATCAGGAGGATACCAGCCCCGCCGGCGGCAGAACCGTGCCACGTGGCCAGCAAAGCCACACGCGAAGCAGATCGGCCGGTTGTCTTGGGTACGCCACGGATTATTATCAGAGGGCCTAGGTAGCGGTGCACTGTATTGAGCTGGGCGTAGGGGCCGCGGAGGCGCTCAGAAGCCGTTTCTGGGCAAGTAGTTCGCAGCTGGAGAAGGCGAGGCGTAGAAGCCGCTTGTGGGGGTGTAATTCGCAACTTCAGGAGGTGGTCTTGGCCTGGCGACGATTGCAGCGTACGTGAGCGAAACCGGCGCTGAGGGTGGCTGATTAGCGAGAGGTAGTGCATCGCTGACTTGTTCGTGTATGACGCGTCGGAGTTCCGGGGACAAAGAGGACTCAGACGACTGGGTAGCAGGCAGCAGTGACAGTTGGCGCGCTACTTCGTCGCGAACGAATTGCTTTATTTGGTCGAGGAACGAAGAGTGGGCGGGAGCAGCACTGGAAGTGCCAGTTAAAGCCTAAATCGTGTCGTCGGGCGCGGCTGCTCGGCGCGTAGTAAGGCGTTGTTCGCGGAGCTCATCGTAGCTCTGGCACAGTGTAATGACCTCGTCAATCGTTTCCGGATTCTTCGCCAAAAGCATTTGGAAGGCGTCATCCTCTATGCCCTTCATGACATTCTTGTTCTTTTGAGAGTCGGGCATGGCGGGATTAAGGCGCCGGCAAAGGTCAACTACGTCCCCAATGTAGCTTGTGAAGTTTTCACCCTTTTGCTGAGCGCGACTATGCAAGCGTTGTTCTGCGCGAAGCTTGCGCACAGCAGGGCGACCGAAGACCTCTTTGAAAGAATGGGTAAATGCTGTCCAGGTGGCGAGGTTGGATTCGTGATTCCGGAAACAGAGATTAGCGACTCCAGAAAGGTAGAAGATGACGTTAGTCAGTTTAGCTTTGTCATCCATTTGTTATGCGCACTCACGCGATCGTATGACGACAGCCAATCCTCCACGTCATGGTCGTCGTTGCCGCTGAAGACCGGAGGATCTCGTTGGCGTAGAGCACCGGAGCGGACGACAGGCGATGCCAGGGGAGGATCGGGCTGCGCGGCGTCCTGAGGCATCACAGAGACGGTAGGGAGCGTCCGGCTGCGGAGTTCCAGGTTTGGGAAGGGCCCAAATGTCAAGAGGCGTTATAGTTTGATTGCTAAAACGCTCAGATAGCAGAGCACCGCAGCGAGAGGACAGAGAGCTTCGGCGACACAGGCACAAGCCTTCCAAGCACTCGTCATCGTCGTCTTTCTGTAAGCAGTGCCTACTGCTCATTCTTCTTCAGTACAATATATATATATATATATATATATTGTACTGAAGAAGAATGAGCAGTAGGCACTGCTTACAGAAATTTTTTTTGTTGGTCAGCCGGTCGAAATTTTATTGTTGGTCAGCCGCTCGAAAGTTGGGGCCGATAAGTTCGGGGCTGCAGCCTTTCCAGGAGTGCAGCCCTAACTGTAGCATAAGCGGCCAACGAAAGGATGTATTCCCACAATATACCTCGTGTACCTCATATAAAATCAAAATAAACATCTGCATCTGTCATACGCGTGCGAATTCCGGTGAAAATAATGCATTTCTGTGAAATGGACTGCTGAGAATGACGCTGCTCCAAACAATTCCTTTCAGTTTACAGCATGGGTAAACTACACCAGCATGCGAAACTTTCACACCTGTCAACGAAACCGTGCCCCCAAACTTCAAGTAAAGGTCACCACAGACATGCATCTCACACACGCTGCAACACTGGTAAGTTGCTGCTGCTAATGCCAGTGCACTGGAAAAGGGTAAGGTTTCCAACACCGCTCTAAATAATTGTAAGAAATGGCGTGATGCGCTCGCTCACAATACATCCATAAACTTGTTCTTTGAAGTGCATATATCGGTTCACGAAAACGCCTGTCATTAGAGCATGATAGAATGTTACAGCCAAACATAGCAATTAAGTGAATGCACGCACTAAACGCACCATTGGCATCGTCGTCGTCTTCGCTGATGTCATTGCGTCTAAAAGTAGGCGCCCGGTGAGAAAACCCTCCTTCTAGTGAGGAAGCTGCATGTTGTTCAGCGGTTATATTGGCTTAAAATAGGCGTCTTGTACGGAGAAGCGCACTCTATGATCGTAGGTCGTAGGTTGTGGGTTTTCTCTCAGTCGTCCCGGTGCACCGGTTTAAGACGATCGATGAATACCGTGTCTGGCCCGTAGACCAGAATGGTGAAGTGCTTCAGTGTGGGCCTTAAAACTTTGAAGGGACCATCGTATGGTGGTTGTAGCTGAGCACGTGCGGCGTCACGGCACCGGAACGCATGTTTGCCGTCAATAAGACGAGAGCTGACAAAGATGTACCGACAAGTTGAGTGAGCAGGTGAAGGAGCAATGGCACTGCGTCATTGCTTGAAGCCGACTTGCGTCGTCTGTGACGTCAACGGATGCGGGTAATGACGTTATGTCGAAGGCACCGCAATGAGCTGACAAGGGAAATCAAGGAAGCATCTGAGATTGCACGGGCAGGTGATCTATGCGTCAGCAGGCCGTCTGTGGCTTTATCATCTACAGAGCTTGATTTCATGGCATGACGGCATGTGGAGTTTTTTGTCAAGCTTTTATGTATTTTCCCTTGGCAATACATGGCAACCAGCACAGTTTTTGTCGCATAGGTGCATTACATAACAAGGCAGGCAATACGTGCACGAAAAATTGAAATGCCTAATTGGCAGCACCCGAACCAGTTACATTGAGGCATGTCTCAATTGAATCACAGCTCTTTAACTTGTCTGGCACACTCACGTCACATAAACATGAAATCTTGCACCATCGTTGAATTAACACTCCCAAAGGTTGCAGTGAGTTGTATTGGTATTAAATATTATAATACCAATGCATTATACATGCATTCTACAAAAAAACACAGAATTTATACTGCTGCCATGGCAAAAATTAACGGCAATTGGCATCAACTTAATCAAAAATGGTTACAGGGGGAACAATATGACGAAGTTTATGTCGTCGGATTACTGTCTGTGTAAAACTGCATTAACAAGTTCTGGACAGCATTCCATGCGAGCAAGGTCTTAAACGAAACAACCATGTAGGGGGTCTTCAAGTATGTTATTTAACTACAGGTAACTTTCAAATCTTACGGCAACAGCGAATAAGAAACAGCTTCACTAGAAATTTGCTCATAATTCTTGCAAGGTCACACTGGTATGCTGTTTGAAGAGAGGACGCCGAAAAAAAGGTAATACAATATATAATCATGGCATGTACATGTAAGGTGATGGAGTTTCTGTATTAGAAATATAGCATGTAGATTAAGTTTTCTCGCTCTACCCGTCATTCGTTTCAATAGCATCAAGCTAATGAAGCCTTCTATAGCAAAGCTAAGGAAATATGTAGGGGTTAAGAATGCAATATAATATTATTTAGGAAATTTGAAGCTGTATTGTTTCGTTTTTGTATAATATATCAATTATCCATTCCCAACTTAGTACCTTGCTTGCCGAAACTGCATGGCCACTTTCTGCAGCAGATCGAGAGTATGGATACACAACTGACACTGTTATTCACTCGACTGATATCCCCAAGTAAAATCATAGATCAAGGATTCATATGCACTAGCTGACCGAGCTTTTAAGCATTCACGATTATTCAAATGTCCTCATTGCACAATGCACCGACAGAAATTGCGGACGCCGTAAGCTGACCGGATCAATTTTTAACATGTGATGCACGTGCGTGACGTCGGAAAAAATGGCAGCCCTGAAGGCAATCGACACCATTTAATTAGTTCTGTATGCCCTCGCTAAATTTAATTGGCAAAGTGGTTTGCCCGCATTCCAAGAGCCGTCGGGCAGCAGCAAATAGATGAATGCTTGACTCCCATCGAAGAGAAATTTCGGTCGCGTACACTGTGCGAAGCAGAGCTGTTTGGGCCTAACGTGCAAGTACGACCGCGACGGTAATTTGCTGCTAGCTGGCGTAGCGGCCGTCGGCAGGCTATCATTAGAAGTTTGCCAGAGTACGTTACCGATCGGTGACAGGTCCTAACATCGCACGCATGGGCTCCACTGAGGGTGATAGAAGTGCCGAATACAGCGACCTTGCCTACCAAGTTGGCCTGCGCGCCACCTGGACGAAAATGGTTAAGCTTGTCTGGAGGCCATAAACCATAGAGTTTAGCATACACAACACAGGCCAAACTACAGGTATCGCGCAGTCTATGTGTCTCACGGGACATGTGCACTTCGTGACATATCGACGATGTACGAAACAAATTGGGCTTCTCGGCTGACGGCTGCTGAACGCTGCCCGCACTCTCGAGGATAACGAAACTTCAAGAAGACTAAGCTGCAACATTTAATAAATGACGTCAAAGTTGCTTTCTCTGCCGCTGGTGTTTGAACATTTTTGTATTCGAAATGTGAACAATGGCACTTAAAGTAAAGTGATTCTATACGCGTGAATAAACACCCTCCACCCCCTCCCCATCCTCGGTGTTCTTTTTCCTTTTTTACATTTTTCAACTACTGCGGCTGTGTCCGAGTTTTATACAAATGCTACGCTAAACAGAGCTGTTCACTACAAAATCAATGCAAAGCTAATTGCTATTTGTTTCAAACTACAAAATTCATATTCGCACATGCACATTCCACTAAAAATTGAAATTTCAAAACTTCCATTCGGCATGTCTTGAAGTTGATGTCACTGTTTTTTAGAAGTTCCGGGTTCTTGCAACATGTCTGATTGTTCTCTCTAAACAATAATCTGCTTGTGGAAACGCTATACAACGTCGCTTTATTTGCACCAACCACTTCGGGTTATATATTCAGCGCGGAAAATATATTTCTGAACTTCACATGCATTTACAGAGAAAAGAAGAGATGTGAGGCATGTTTGCCTCTTGAGGCTGCAAAAGCCACCCTTACACTGATGTGCCTTTTAAATAATGAAGGCTTTTTCAAAGAGATGCCTGAATGTTTTCTTTCCCTGTATAATACCTGTTAGTATTACAGGTATTATTGTACCTATTAATAAGAGAACTAATGTGCAGGAGGAACACACCATTGTGAACTCACTGGAGGACATTGTTTGACAAGTTGCCCACAGGCTTCAAAACAGAACAGGAATTACAGCTGCCTCGAAGGCCTCAAATGTTGCTTGAGGTAAGGAACTCTACATCCTACACCTAAAGCGCTGTTCTCGTGCACGGTGTTCACAAAGCAATCAAAAGCACTTAGCCACTTTTGTCCTCCTTACTGTCTATCAAAAGTCCTTACTCTGCTTATGTTTTACACTACACTAGGTGGACATTGTAACTACTAATTACCACCCTGCTTTGATTGTCACAATTTATCCATAAAGATTACCGGGATTTATTCATAAGGTTACCTGAAATGCTCGTACTCTTCGCGCTGCTTGTCCCAGTTTCTAAAGGGGACCTCATGCCTATTTGTTGGTTATATTTAGCTGTTTACATACGCAGAGCGGCACTTTTTAAACTAAAATGTGAATGAACTCACTTGTGGTATAAATTTTAGTACACACTCACACGTATCTTATAGATTATCTGTATCGTCCAAATTCATGTCAAATATAGAACAAATTACTATTATATTCATATATATTTACCACTTTCTTCGTTTACCTGATTCCATTCCATACCTAGAAGTGTTATTGGTAGGTGTACCAACTTGTCTTCTGCTTTGGTCGACCGTGTTTGCGTTCCCTTGGAACCAATTTTGCAACTCTAACAAACTGTTATTTGTTGTATGCAACGCATAGTCTGTCCAACTACGTGTGTTTCTGTTTACCTCCCGTTGAGTACCTACAGGCTCGTTTGCCCTGTAGTCCACATCGTAATCTTACATTGTCCTAAAGCTATGCGCGTTACCTTCTTTCTATTGCTCTTATCGCGGTACTTAGCTTGGTCTCAAGTTTTAATGTTAGACTCGAAGTTTCTGATGAATACGTTACGGAGGGCAGAAACATTGCTATGAATGCAATGGACGTACAAATTTTAAAGAAAACGTTAAACTGCCAGTCAACGTTTGGTAGCACCTGCACTACGACCTGCATATATAGTCATACAATTTCTTTCGCACGTTAAGAGCAACCTCTGACTACTTGGCTTAGATAAATGACTCTTCCGAAGCTTGTAGAGAAGGACTTCCAAGCCAGAATTCTAGCCAATTTATGAGGCTATTGGACAATCATTTATGTATTTGCTCAGTTATCCCGATATAAGAATACAGCGAAATCTACTTAGGTTTCTTTACATTAGGCCTGAGACAAGTTTCGTTAGGGCTCTCACTCATCTTTCATTTGTTGCAAGTCTTCTCCAGCATTGCTGAGCAGAATTATGTCAGTTGCAAACTACGTTTTGCTGAGATCTTTCCTGTTGATACCCAAACGTAATCGTTCCCTGCATAACAGTGAGGATACGCCTTTTAAGCATATAGTCAATGTCATAAAAGAGGTGTCTCCTTATCTGACATCTTTATTAATATTTATAGCATTACTTCTCAAGAAAAGGGATTTCTACTTATTTTTTGTAAATATTGCCTAAGATGCTGACGCGTGTTTGCACCAATATAGAACACCTTTTCCTGCAGTACCATAGGACGACTTCCGTCGTCTTGTATTCGTTTTAACGTAACAATCAATAACACCTTATTTTTGAATAGTTGCAGTGATAATGTTGGTATATACCTATAAAAGGCAGAAAGTAGTACCTTCTCCGGTAGTGCTTGAGCGGGAGCACCATATTTCCCCGTTCCCAACTAGCACGCATCACAGCAGTATCCTGCAAGGATACTACTGTTACGAATATCGCTGGCTATTAGAAAGGGTGAGCGGCAGAGGAATTTTGTTTATCCACGCATTGAATAGTTTCTGCTCACAAGCAGTGGTTTACAAGCTTACTATGTTATCTTGTTTATTTCATCTTATTTATGCTCACTTTATATGTGCTCAAACCCGTTTCTCTCTTCTTCAGCTTTCTACAATCTTTTTAGCCTTTTGGCAATTTTTACTTCCGAGAACGTCTAATTACAACTCAGATTATTTCTCTGTCCAATTTTGTTTCTTCGCTGTCCCTTCATGGGTCGTTTTGCATATGTCCAAATGTATAATTTCTTGCCGCTTGTTTTGCGGAAAGACTGCGCCCGCTTATTGCCAGCGCCTACGTGCACGTCTAGATTCGTCTCCCTTTTTTTTTCGCGCCTACTTCTTGCGCGAATTAAAAAAAGTGCCCTGGCTGTTGTCTATCTTTAACATCTAAATATGCCCTTCCTCTGTGTTTCCTTCTTTTCTTCTTTTATTCGAACTGTTAACCTTCGCCCGCACTTCTGTGCGCACCAGCTCATTCTCCTTCTGCTTTCTCGTTGTGGAGGAGAGTGAGCGGGGAAGAGCGAGCTACGCGTACATATTCGCTGCTAAGGAAGGAGAGTCTTTGCCATGAGGAAGACAAATGTCCTTGTCGAAACGTTGGCTCTCATTATATTTCTTCATCGAGCAAGGTTGGATCAGTCACGGATGTGTGTAGAATCACCATTGATATTGATATATGCCTGAGATATCTTTTTTTATTTGCGATAGCAATTATATGGACCCTCGAGGCAAATTATTGCCGTCGGCATCGCCGTGATGTTCAACGTATAGTTCAAGTGCCATAACATCGTGTCCCCGTGAACCGCGAAGCAGGGTGGCTCGATCTGACGCCCGCGAGGGAGCAAGCGCGCTGTCATCCAACGCGCGCAAGGCAGCAGGGCAGGGGCGTTCTAAAGCCAAGACCACACGCACGCATGCGAACGGGCGCAAGCTCACTTCTACACGCATTGCGCGTGCTGCGCCTCGCCAGGAATGGCGGTTTGCATCCACAGAGAGGCGCCACAGAGAGCGCCAGTGCGGGCGCTGACTGGCCTCACTCGTAGACGCCTTGGAAGACGCCACTTTGTACTTTGTTGTTGAAGGCGTTTCAAAATGCTTCGACATCTATAAACATAATTGTTATAGAGTAGAGCTGGTAGATCAGCACAATCAGGAAATATTAAGCCCCTTCTTGCACGATATAAATCTTGCTTCACTGAGAGTGGAATGTACCGCGCCGTAGCTGCGTAGCCAGGCGCGCCGACGCGGGGCAGCCCAAAGTGCGTGATAACAGAGCGGAGCTGTTCAGTGACATCGCGCCGAGTGTCGACGCGTATCAGCCGTGTTGCACTCTCCGCGCATCCATGGGTGCGGACGCAAGCTTGCGCGCGTCCATGTGGTTTTGGCTTAATCCGGCAGCGGCTGCGCATGGCCCGCCTGAGCTCGCCTACTTTGGCCCTGTCTACAAAGCGATCTGCGGCGGATACAGAGTTCCGGCGCGCCGAGGGATGATGGCTTCCTGTGCGCTGCGTTCTCGCCGCTAAGTTAGCGTTGAAGCAAGACTCTGCACGACGGGCAATTCTATCGCAGCTGCTGCCGTTTTTCCTTACGCAAGCGGCTTGCCGGCGAGTGTCCACGTACATATAGTGAGATGTGTTCATGTTAGGCGGTGGGCAACACACCGTACTGCTTAATTTAGTTAGTAATCGAATCTTTAGAAGTTTACATGGCTGATAAAAGTACTATACTTACTTGGTATATCAGTCTAATAGATAGCTATTGCAATAGGTGCTTTAACTTTCAGCCAGAAAAGCGACATTTCTTATGACGAATAAGAGATTCCATTAGGCCAGTGTTGCTGTGATTGCTATGTGAAACCAACGTCGGTCGCCTGGACAAGAACACGCGCTTCCTAGTTTTTTGCCTAGATTTACTGTCATATTTAAATTCGGGGTACTGTTGCGATTGCGACATTGGAACGAGTGGATAGACGGCGTTTCATCACTTAACAATCGCCAATGTTCATTTCAGTACCTCTTAAGGCAAGAACTTGTATCTCCTACGTAATAATAACCAGATATATAATGAATTTTATCGACTACTCGGACACGACCTATACCGCGAACATGTTAGTATGCGTTACGGAGCCCCTGTAAGCTCTTCTGTTGCGTTGTTCTTTCTTTCTATGTACGGCAGCGCATGTCTTTCTCAATTGACTTACCAGTACCGAACAAATACTATGCTTTCTACTAATCGGCTTTCTACTTTCTTAAGCCTGTGGGACCTATAACGTATGTGAGCCATTCCAGCGAGTGCATTCAGCATGCTTTCCACGCTTTCTGCTTCGTTGTACAAACTAAAAGTGGCAATTCGCATACGATGCGACAAGTTATTTCATGTTATCAAATATGCGTTCCTTTTGAATATCCAACCGATAAGAACATTTATTGGAGTCTTCAGGGAAGCAGAACGACGGAAGGGACTATTTCTAAGGATTCTGCTCCATGAAACTGCAGTTCTTTCTCAGAGGCCCCAGTTACTGAGCGAACGCATGGAAGAGATAACCTTTGCTCAATGATTTCTCGTTGTATAGTAAGAGTGCCTTGCTTTTAGGAAGCCCGTATACATATATGGTCCGAATCATTATTTGTTCAATCTCATCATGCTCGGATCCTTTTAGAACAATATGCCGTTCCCGTGTATCGCGATTCCCTCTGTCAGCGAACACAGCCCTGTACGAGCACCTAGAAACGTGCTGCTTCCTTGTCACACCATTGTCATTTCCCGGGCGTCTCAAAAAATAAGAACAGTAGTTTGTCGTTTACAAGCTCCTCAGTTAGTTGTCCGGAAATCTAATTGTGTTGGTATTGTGTGCATGTGTTAGTGCATGCATAAGCCTGATTTCACGTTTTACTAAACGCATTTTCATACATTTGTATTTCATGTTCCCTTAGATATGAGAAAACGTTTCTTATTTATTGAAATTTTCAATGGTAGCGTTCTTTCTGACATATTACAGCCGGACTAAATCTTTTTTTTTAAATTCACGCTTTCTAACAGGCTTAATATAGCTCCGGTACGCAGACCAAGTGGCCGAAGTCATCGAGAATCAGGAAGAGATGTTTGAGAGAAACGTGGCTCCAGGAGTAAAGGAAGATCACTGAGTAGGCCCCAAATAACGGTTACTGTTATAAAAAGACCAAACAGTTGGCTTACTCAGTGCCTTTTCAGAAAGCTTTAAAGATTAAAGCAGCGTACCGTTATGGCAATTAAGGTACCTTTATTATGCATATTATGAGAAGCCTTTCAGCATTTGTACTGCCTCGTATAGCTGTACTGCTCTTGTCGTTTCTAATCATCATCATTATAATTCATGAACCGTTAAAGACCCCTTTCTTGCTATTACATAAAGGGTGCGGGCAAAAACAGCAATTCAGCGTACTCATGATAACAAAAGTTCTATTAACGTTAAATGCAATAAAATAAATAAATGAATAAGGATATATAGAAAGTAAAAAAAAAAGACGCGGCACAAGTGTGAGTAGGGCTATTAGGTTTGAAAATGGGCTTTCAGTAATCTTCAGCAGGAAAGATTTATGAAATGCGGTGGTAGTTCGACGAAGACGCTCTAAGCTTGAGCTGTTAAAAAGTCGGTGGTAAATGCGCTGAGGAGGGAAAAAAGTGTGTTCCGCAGCTGGGGAAAACTGTAGTAGATATTGTGAAAAAAAAAGACAGAATTCTGCAATCTTGCGGCGAGTACGTTGACAAGGCCGGGAGGTTGAGAGCACATTTAATTCTACTGTTACTCGTGTGCCAATCGTCTTTTGAAGTTATAAATCACGCAGTCAGATTCTGTACCGATTCTAATCAGGTAAGTTACTTGAGTTAATCAAGTAAGTCTGGTGGAGACTCCGAATAGGTATTCCACATTCGAGTTGAGTGCGGATGAATGTTTCATGCGCAAGCTTGCGAGTAGGAGCAGGTGACATTGATTAGGACCTTTTAATTAAACGGAGCGATTTGGAACAGTCAGCCGCTAGCGCCAAGATATGCTCAGATCAGGTGAGTTTGTTCGGTATTGTAACGCCCTAGCAGCTGTAAGTACCTATACATGAGAGGACCAGTGAATTGAGGGAGTACACTTTCCAGATATACACACGAACTTAAATTGTGAAGTGTCAAGTACCATACGCCAATGTAAGAGCTAGATGGTTATTTGCTGAGGTCATAAATGGGAAGCTACATGAGAGTATGCAACAAGTTCTAAGAGTATAAAATCTGTGCATGTCATTTCTATATTAAGTTACGCTTATAGAGATAGTACTAGAATTCAAGAAAAGCCACGCGAACCTGAATCAGTACACTTGAGTGACGAATTTGAATATAGGAGCTACTGTGAGATCGCACTTTCTTTTATTTGCAGCTCAGCAAAGCGCCACTCAAAACATCGCTGACGGAGCATGTACTGCATCTGCTGCAAGAGTCGTGTGAAATCTGAAGCGAAGACGACATAATCTACTCGGCAGCACAGGAGAACGTATGGGACTTAAGGATACCCGAAATTTTATTCTAAATTGTTTCTAGTTACGGTGTACGGTCAGAGAATAATAAAAAAAATAAGCTTCGCATCTTATTCAGCAAACGAAAAAAATTCATTTTTCATATCTTCTGAATCATGTTACCATAATCAAACGGTCCCTTAGCGTATGCATAATTACAAATTTTACTCAAATAACAATGAAATCCTGCGCGGGATGGCCTCAGTGACTTATGTGCCACTGACCGAATGCAGAATATATTGAGAAATTTTCTTTTCTTATTAATTACTACGATTTGTGGCCTATTTCACTCGCGTTCGGATAGTTTTCTGGCCTACACACAACAGGAGGTTAACTGCAGCATCGGGGAACATGGCACTGTGGGGCCCTACTGAGGATTAGGACGCGGATAAGTAGGAAACTATACTTACACGAAGCACCATCTTTAAACTGTTTAAAGGCAGCAACAAAATGAAACAGCGAGCATAAGCAAGGTGCACGTTGTCACATGGCATTTAATATTTACGTGAAGCTGTATGTGAGTGAAATCATTTTTTGAGAACTTTCACTTTATTGGCCAGTTAGCGCCACAGAGAGTCCGTTAACACAAGTTTGGTTTCATTACGGTAGCCCTAGGTGGCATCTATCTTCTGAACAGAAGAAATTCACGTTTGTACAACTTGAATGACACAAAACATCGTATCACTCCTTGCATCTCACTTATTCTTAGGAATAACTTCCTGCCATTACCTTTATTAAACAGTTCATTGTCTGTGCTTCATACCGCTCCGATGTACTAGTTATTTACATCCCTGTTCACAGCTTTCCTTTGCAGCGCAGGGTTCCACCATACTACAGCACGAACTGGCCCCCCTACAACATATTGTTATTCCGGAATACTTCGGTCCAGACTATGGAGAAGTTTCTAAAGTATGTTGTCCATACATTATAGATAGATAGATAGATAGATAGATAGATAGATAGATAGATAGATAGATAGATAGATAGATAGATAGATAGATAGATAGATAGATAGATAGATAGATAGATAGATAGATAGATAGATAGATAGATAGATAGATAGATAGATAGATAGATAGATAGATAGATAGATAGATAGATAGATAGATAGATAGATAGATACTTAGTGTAGAACAAATTGTGATTACGATTCGAATACAAACCTGCTCATCAACTGGGTTGAGACACGTGATTTTGAACTGATGCTAAACTCATACAGATGTCTCATTATTAACACTCCTACAAAAGGTACCTGCCTCGTGTCCACATATATTGATTTGCTTCATGCCATCTGCGGATAAAAAGTTATTTAGGCAGGCTGTATTGGAGACTCAAGCACGATGGAGTACGTGAAACTTCTGCGTGTTGCAAATTGTGTATGTCCCTAGGTTACAGAAATGACGTAACCAAATGCACAAGATACATTCACACTTTAGAAAGCTAGTATGCATATCTTACGTAACAGCTAGTGGACACATTACGGTCTAATGCCATTCGTGCTCGCTCCCTGTCCGTAGGGAGCCCGTCTGATTGCAGAGCGCTTGGGCACTATTGTAAAGAAAATGCAGCAGATCGAATGTGCCCTGTTGGAATATCTATGCAGCGAAGCTTTCTTTAATACATAAGGAGTGCTCAAACACGGGTTTGTGTTTGTTCAGTTTGAGTGCAAAGCGAAAAGAATGCTTTGTTCGTGTTGGCGAAGAATGTGATGCACTCTTGATCGCAAGGAGCATATGGGGGTTGAAATAGGGAATTTGGCTTTCTGCGCCATTTTCGAGTACCCTACCTCGCCTTGGAGGCGCAGATGCGACCGTCCACGCGGTTTTTAGGCGGCGCAACGCACGCGCAACGCGAGGACATCTCCTCCGATACGCTCTCTTTTGCTTCATTGCGCATCTCCGCATCGCGGCCAAGAACCCGAAATTTGCAGGCAGGCTTCCTCCCTTTACCTTCCACTGCTGGGGGTGAAATAGTGTGCGCCGTCGCACCTAGATGGCTCCGCCATCCCGCACCCGAGCGTAAGCTACTCAGCGAGGAGACACTAGCGGCAGTGGGTAGCCATGGTTTGCAAGAGGGGTGTAGGGAGGTTCGCGAAGTAAGCTTCGCTGTAAAATTGACACGCCCCCCACTATTGGCGCCCGAGATTGCCCTGCACCGCTCGACACGGCGACACTCGTACATAGTTGGTGCTCCGGCGCTTGCTTCAATCTTCTGCACTTGCGCTCCATATGGAGAGAGACGGACACGTCCCGCTTGGCAAAACCGTTTAGATATTCGTGTGTCTTGCTTACCGAGTCTCCACACGCCATATCTGGAGCGCACGTCTCGAGCGAAGAGGTGCGATAGTTGAGCAAGTGTGAAGTTTCCTTAACAAGTTGCGCACTTACAAACATTATAACTCCTTTCGACCTTCCTAAGGTATACCTACTATGGCACAGTGAGCGTTCTCAAACTCACCCACTACCGCTCGGATGGACAAATGTATTACCGAGCTATGCCTCTTTGGACGCGGAATGAGAGGTTGAATTTAGCCCAGATTGCGTCACGCGTGCTGCTACAACGGCGCCATCTCTGTACGCGACACGCGCACGATCGAGCGCTGGCTCTTTACCTCTACGCAACGATACCACAGTAAGCGCGCGGATAGTACGGTTACAAACACATAAGTAAAAATGCTAGAACATGTATTCGTTACATGCGGTTCTAGCTGGTGACCCTCTCATACCGATCTTAAAAACACTTCACATCAGCAGCGTTCAATGTCGTAGGATTGCACATAGCTTGCGGTATCACATGACTATATTGTTAACCTTTATTAACAAAGTTAGAAAGACCAGAGAACGACTTTTCTTCTCGCAAATAAGAATGGATTACAGGCTTGTGCGTTTTCACAACGACTTACCTCACGTAGACTGATCATGATTGTGATGATGATGGCATGGCGCTTTTCCCTTTCTAGCGGATGGACCTGCACGCTTCGTCGTAGTAACAATATTCATAACCGTCAACACAAAATATGCAGATCCCACGCACGTTGAGACTCTACTTATGCAAAATATTTTGCAGGTACCTGGCTATGCAGCATTCGTTGGGGTTCTGCAAAACATTATCAGGTGGCCCAACGTATTCCTGTAAATTGAGCAGAGCGTGGATTGCAACCGTAGGTGCGTGTGACGTCAGCAATACCACGACTACCACGTTGCATACCATCGTACGACGGCAATGGCATGATTTCCACGTCACCCGTTCGACGTGAGCCTACGACAAGGCGATTGCTGGGTTCTGCATACGTAGTGCACGAGCGTAAGCGAGAAAAAGACGTATTATGAGGGCATCAGCAACTACGTCTTATAAAATCGTACGTACATATGGCTATTTCATGTGGTGTGTAGTAAAACGACGACGACGTTGGTACTTCGGCAAAGAAGCGTTAGAACATCATCACCTTTTGCGATCATGAAATCTGTACAACATTGCGCAGATTGTCCATAGTGTAAGCCGCTGCGACCAAAGTACTGGGCAATATGGGCCGGTCCCGGAGATAGTCCAGTCTAACATGGCGCCTCAAAGCACGAGCTGTCACAAGAAATGAATATGTCGAAATGGCATGGGCTGCACGCGCCGAGTGTTTCGAAGAGCTGAGTGGCTTTAGACAGAGGAAGTCATGCGTAGTAGTATGGCTCGCCATGTCAAGTATGTTCTCCAGTGGAAACACCGCTGCTTTCCGTGCAGTTCTGCCACGACTTCCGACAGCAATGCCGTTTTAAACACAGTATTTCTTCACGCAAACCTCCGTAGTCACCTGCACTTGGCTCTTCATTTCCATGATGCTTTCAAGCAGGATGTTAGTCTAAAGAGCTTGCTAGTTCTAGGCCAGTATCAGATGAGTCACGTTTGTGTAGTTACGTGCGCCAATGAGCTGACTAAGCAGAATTTGGTAAAGTGTAGTGAGCTCCTTTTTGAAGGGACTTATATGACTTGTCGTAAATCCTACCTAAAAAAATATTAAGCTGAAGCTACTCTGCCTTCCTGGACATCTAGGGAACAGGTGCGTCTTTGATGTTTTGGAGAGATTTGAAAGGTGCCGTTGGTTGCGAAAGACAAATGGTGCGGCAACATGGATGAAATGGGTGCTGGAATTCGTCACGTTGCCCTCACTTTTACATTTTCGCAGCTATTCACCCACGTCTTTCCTTCATTTGCAGGTTTATAAAAACAATTATTGGAAAGATTTTTGAGAACCCAATCGGCTATATTTCGTTCTAAACAGTTGCCTTGTAAACAATGGTTTACACCGGTTACATACAGAGTTCATGTTCCCAACCAAGACTCAGATGTTAGCGTTAAGAGAAAAAGCCGGCAATAACATTACTAATATGGATGAGATAGTTGAAGTGGCTGAGGAGTTCTATAGAGATTTATACAGTACCAGTGGCACCCACGATGATAATGGAAGAGAAAATAGTCTAGAGGAATTCGAAATCCCACAGGTAACGCCGGAAGAAGTAAAGAAAGCCTTGGGAGATATGCAAAGGGGGAAGGCAACTGGGGAGGATCAGGTAACAGCAGATTTGTTGAAGGATGGTGGACAGATTGTTCTAGAGAAACTGGCCACCCTGTATACGCAATGCCTCATGACGTCGAGCGTACCAGAATCTTGGAAGAATGCTAACATAATCCTAATCCACAAGAAAGGGGACGCCAAAGACTTGAAAAATTATATACCAATCAGCTTACTGTCAGTTGCCTACAAACTATTTACTAAGGTAATCGCAAATAGAATCAGGAACAATTTGGACATCTGTCAAGCAAAGGAACAGGCAGGATTCCGTAAAGGCTACTCAACACTAGACCATATTCACACTATTAATCACGTGATAGAGAAATGTGCGGAATATACCCAACCCTTATATATAGCTTTCATTGATTACGAGAAAGCGTTTGATTCTGTCGAAACCTCAGCAGTCATGGAGGCATTACGGAACTAGGGTGTAGACGAGCCGTATGTAAAAATACTGAAAGATATATATAGCGGCTCCACAGCCACCGTAGTCCTCCATACAGAAAGCAACAAAATCCTAATAAAGAAAGGCGTCAGGCAGGGAGATACGATCTCTCCAATGCTATTCACAGTGTGTTTACAGGAGGTATTCAGAGACCTGTATTGGGAAGAGTTGGGGATAAAAATTAATGGAGAATACCTTAGTAACTTGCGATTCGCTGATGATATTGACACGTGTACTTATCTTTATCGGGCAACTACGTTTCGCCGCTTAACAACTATAATCCCACAGCGAGGCACGCGCCTGCATGTATCCGACGTTTCTGGAAAGTTATCTGTTGGAAAGCGTGTCTGTTGTCGCCGAACCTTGTGTTATCAGATTTCATCGCGTGACACGAATGGTGTAGAACTTTGTGGAAGACACGCGGGTCCCATCAGTTAATCTGGAACATTCGACGACTGATCTATAAAAGCCGACGCGCTTGACCCGCTGATCAGTTTTCCGACGATCGCCGACCGTGTTCGCCGCTATCGTTGTGCTATAAGTGTAGCCTGTTTTTGTGGGCACAGGTTCGCCCAATAAAAGCTAGTTTTGTATTCCACCGTATTGCTTCTTTCTTCACCGTCACTACCACGTGACATCTGGTGGAGGTGCTTTTCGTCCATGTACAGGACGCCCCCGACAAGCCGTGATCCCAGCCCAGACCGCAAACAGAACACCAACGTAGTCCCGGACCACCGAGCAAGCCGCCGTCTTCAACAGCTGCCCCCGGAGCACGGACTTTTACCTGAGAAGACCGAGAAGATTGTGGCCAAGGCAACCGCAATGGCAGCCCCAGCGTCCCCCATCGTGCTGCAGCAGCCGAGGGAACCACCGACGTTCCGCGGTTCCACATTTGAGGACCCGGAAACCTGGCTGGAAACGTATGAGAGGGTCGCTACGTTTAACAACTGGGCAAGCGACGACAAGCTACGCCATGTCTATTTCGCACTGGAGGACGCCGCCAAGACGTGGTTCGAGAATCGAGAAGCCACCTTGACGACGTGGGACCTCTTCCGAAGCGGCTTCCTGCAAACATTTCAAAGCGTCCTGCGAAAAGAGCGAGCCCAAGCTCTACTGGAGACAAGAGCGCAGCTGCCGAATGAGACTATCGCGATTTTCACTGAGAAAATGAGCCGTCTGTTCCGCCAAGCCGACCCAGAAATGTCCGAGGAGAAGAAAGTACGTCTACTGATGCGTGGTGTCAAGGAGGAACTTTTCGCCGGTATGGTAAGAAGCCCACCGAAGACCGTCGACGAGTTTCTTCGTGAGGCGACGAGCATCGAGAAGACACTGGAATTGCGGAACCGGCAATTTGACCGACGCACCAAGCCAACAAGCTACTCCGGAATTCAATCACTGGCCATGGACGATTTATGCAAGACCATCAGGGCCATCGTGCGCGAAGAACTGCGCAAGGTCTTGCCATCGTCGCAGCCTCAAGTGGCCTCGATCGCCGACATCGTGAAAGAAGAGGTCCACCGATCGCTAGGAGTTCCTGAGGTGCAACCACAATTACCGCAGCCCCTGCCAGAAGCGATGACTTACGCCGCCGTCGCACGCCGTCAAGCGCCCCCTCCGCGACAACGCCAGGGCCCTGTAACGCCGCAATTCCGTCGTCCACCGCCGCCGCCGCCAGCACGCCCACCCGTCGCCCAGCGCACCTACGCGAGGAAGACGGACATTTGGCGCGCCCCCGACCACCGCCCGCTCTGCTACCACTGAGGCGAAGCCGGCCACGTGTACCGCCGATGCCCATACCGCGACCTGGGATTGCGAGGCTTCGCCGTGAACGCACAGCGCCCGAGGGAAGGTGAACGCCCCCGTGACATCGCCGACTACCTCACCGCTACTCAGTGGAGCCCTCGACGACCGTCCCGTTCGCCGTCACCAGGCCGCTACCTGTCGCCGCAGCACCGACCATACACCGGCCCAGCCCGGGGCCGCTCTGCGAGCCCATATCCGGAAAACTAAAAGCAGCAACCGATGGAGGTGCGGTTGCTGTTCGTCGAACTGACTAAGATCCTCCGCCGCCGACGAAGACGACGAAGAAACCATCTCGACGACCTAATGACGACACGCCGCCGTCCCGACGAAGTCAGGAAGCCAAGACTACACCGACGAAAGACGACTTGAAGAAGCGACGTTCCAGCTTCAATTCAACACGACGCAGCCGTGATCCGACGCCACGACCTAACTGCAACGCCAGACAAAGAGCCACCGACCTTGACGTGCTTCTCGACGGCCACGCAGTCACTGCCTTAGTCGACACAGGGGCCGATTATTCCGTAATGAGTGGACACATCGCCGCCCAGTTGAAGAAGGTTAAGACTGCATGGGAGGGCCCCCAAATTCGGACCGCTGGAGGGCACCTCATTACGCCGACTGGAATCTGCACGGCAAGAATTACCATTCATCACCGGACTTACCCTGCCACTTTCGTTATCCTGCAACAGTGTTCACGAGACGTCATTCTCGGCATGGACTTCCTGAACCAACACGGCGCAATCATCGACCTGAAGTCGCAGTCAACAACGCTGTCGGAAGATCAAGCGATACCATCGGAGAGCCCTTGTAGTCACCACGCCTTGAGTGTGCTCGAAGATCAAGTGAGCATCCCGCCTCGCTCCAGCATCGTTATTTCGGTCGGCCCCGAAACACCCGCTGACGTAGAAGGCGTCATCGAAGGCGATCAACGTCTACTACTCGACCGTGAAATTTGCGTCGCAAGAGGGATCGCTCGACTGCACTGATGAAACACGAAAGTGTTGCTGACAAACTTCAGCCAGGAGTTCAAGCACATCAACAAGGGCACGACGATCGCATTCATCGAGGAAATACAGGAAACCAGCGATGCCTTTGTCCTCTCGGATTCTGTTGCATCTACCCCGACGACCGTAGTTCCCGAGCCAGACTTCAACATAAATCCAAGTCTCCCCATGATTAAGCAACAAC
Source organism: Dermacentor variabilis (assembly GCF_050947875.1). Lineage (NCBI taxonomy): Eukaryota > Metazoa > Arthropoda > Arachnida > Ixodida > Ixodidae > Dermacentor > Dermacentor variabilis. The sequence continues at coordinate 134,546,530 of NC_134571.1, forward strand.
AGCTCAGAAGTCTGCTTCGACGATACAAAGACTGCTTTTCGACGTCATCAAGGATTCGACAAACACCAGTCGCAAAGCATCGCATAATCACCGAAGAGAGCGCTCGACCACTACGCCAGAGCCCTTACCGAGTTTCGACGCGAGAACGCGAAGCTATAAGACAACAAGTCGACGAAATGCTGCGCGACGACATCATCCAGCCGTCGAAAAGCCCGTGGGCGTCTCCAGTTGTTTTAGTGAAGAAAAAGGACGGAACCCTACGTTTCTGCGTCGATTATCGTCGACTGAACAAAATCACGAAGAAAGACGTATACCCCCTCCCACGGATAGACGACGCATTAGATCGGCTCTGCAATGCTAAATACTTCTCATCGATGGACCTCAAGTCTGGCTACTGGCAAATAGAAGTCGACGAAAGGGATCGCGAAAAGACCGCCTTCATCACGCCAGACGGCCTCTATGAATTCAAGGTTATGCCATTTGGACTGTGCTCGGCGCCTGCAACGTTCCAGCGCGTGATGGACACGGTTTTAGCAGGATTGAAGTGGCAGACCTGTCTTGTTTACTTGGATGACGTCGTCGTCTTCGCCGGAAATTTCGACGATCACCTTAAGCGGCTTGCGACAGTATTAGAGGCCATCAAGTCATCAGGGCTCACCCTGAAGCCGGAAAAGTGTCGCTTTGCTTACGATGAGCTTCTATTCCTAGGCCATGTCATCAGCAAATCTGGAGTGCGCCCCGACCCGCAGAAGACAGCTGCCATCGCAAAGTTCCCGCAGCCAATCGACAAGAAGGCAGTGCGCAGATTCCGTGGCATGTGTGCCTACTATAGGCGCTTTGTCAAGGACTTTTCGCGCATCGCGGAGCCGCTAATACATCTAACGAAATCTGATGTCGAGTTCAATTGGGAAACGCCGCTGGCCGACGCATTTCAAGGACTCAAACGACGCATGCAGTCGCCGCCGGTACTTGCACACTTCGACGAGGACGCCGATACTGAAATCCACACTGACGCCAGTAGCCTAGGCCTCGGTGCCGTCCTAGTCCAGAGGAAAGAAGGACTTGAACGGGTGATATCGTATGCTAGCCGGTCGCTGTCAAAAGCGGAAAGCAATTATTCTACGACTGAAAAGGAATGCCTCGCCATCATTTGGGCTACAGCTAAATTCCGCCCTTACCTCTATGGCAGGCCATTCAAAGTCGTCAGCGACCACCATGCGTTGTGTTGGCTAGCTAACTTAAAGGACCCTTCAGGACGACTGGCGCGGTGGAGCCTCAGATTACAAGAATATGACGTAACGGTAATATACAAGTCCGGAAGAAAACACTCCGACGCCGACTGCTTATCACGCGCCCCAATCGATCCCCCGCCGCAAGACGCCGTGGACGACGACGCCTTCCTTGGGATAATAAGCGCGGAAGACTTCACTAAAGAGCAACGAGCAGACCCGGAGCTAAAAGGCCTCGTCGAGTATTTGAAAGGGAACACCGACGTTGTCCCTAGGGCATTTAAGCGCGTGTTGTCTTCGTTCACGCTACGAAACAACCTGCTCGTGAAGAAGAACTTCTCACCAGTCCACGCCAGCTACCTTCTTGTGGTGCCGTCAGCGCTCCGTCCAGAAATACTGCATGCCCTACACGACGATCCAACCGCTGGGCACCTCGGATTCTCCCGGACGCTGTCGAGGATACAGGAAAAGTATTACTGGCCGCGTCTGACCGCCGACGTCGCCCATTACGTCAAGACATGCAGAGACTGTCAACGACGCAAGACACCACCGACAAGGCCAGCAGGATTACTACGGCCGATCGAACCTCCTCGTCGACCATTCCAGCAGATCGGGATGGATTTGTTGGGGCCGTTTCCGATGTCAACATCCAGGAATAAGTGGATCATCGTGGCGACGGACTATCTCACCCGCTTTGCTGAAACCAAACCTCTACCAAAAGGACGCAGCCGAAGTGACGAAATTTTTCGTCGAGAACATCTTGCTGCGACATGGTGCGCCAGAAGCCCTCATCACCGACAGAGGAACGGCTTTTACAGCAAAGCTCACCCAAGCCATTCTGCAGTACAGCCAGACGAGCCACAGGAGGACAACTGCCTACCATCCGCAGACGAATGGTCTCACAGAGCGCCTGAACAAGACCCTCGCCGACATGCTAGCAATGTACGTCGACGTCGAGCACAAGACGTGGGACGCGGTCCTGCCGTATGTCACCTTCGCCTACAACACGGCGGTGCAAGAAACAACACAGATCACGCCATTCAAGTTGGTTTACGGCAGGAACCCGACGACGACGCTCGACGCCATGCTGCCGCACGTCACTGACGAGGAGAATCTTGACGTCGCTACCTATCTCCAGCGCGCCGAAGAAGCCCGACAGCTCGCCCGCCTACGGATCAAGACCCAGCAGCGTACCGACAACCGATACTACAACCTCCGACGACGCTTCGTCGAGTACCAGCCCGGCGACCGTGTTTGGGTATGGACCCCGATACGCCGGCGAGGACTCAGTGAGAAGCTGCTGCGACGCTATTTCGGACCCTACAAGGTCATCCGACGTATTGGCGCACTAGACTATGAGGTCGTGCCAGACGGCATTTCGCACTCACAGCGGCGCCGCGCACGATCTGAAGTGGTCCACGTGGTGCGCCTTAAACCATTTTACGGACTCTGATGAACTACCTTTAGTTTGTTGTTTTCTTTGCTACGGGTGCTTTTCTTTGTTACTTTCGTTTATTTACAGCATCGGGTCGATGCTTTTTAAGAGGGGGGTAATGACACGTGTATGTACTTATCTTTATCGGGCAACTACGTTTCGCCGCTTAACAACTGTAATCCCACAGCGAGGCACGCGCCTGCATGTATCCGACGTTTCTGGAAAGTTATCGACGCTTCTATCCGCGTGTCTGTTGTCGCCGAACCTTGTGTTATCAGATTTCATCGCGTGACACGAATGGTGTAGAACTTTGTGGAAGACACGCGGGTCCCATCAGTTAATCTGGAACATTCGACGACTGATCTATAAAAGCCGACGCGCTTGACCCGCTGATCAGTTTTCCGACGATCGCCGACCGTGTTCGCCGCTATCGTTGTGCTATAAGTGTAGCCTGTTTTTGTGGGCACAGGTTCGCCCAATAAAAGCTAGTTTTGTATTCCACCGTATTGCTTCTTTCTTCACCGTCACTACCACGTGACAATATTGCCTTGCTTAGTAACTCAGGGGACCCATTGCAATGCATGCTCACTGACCTGGAGAGGCAAAGCAGAAGAGTGGGTCTAAAAATTAATCGCCAGAAAACTAAAGTAATGTTTAACAGTCCCGGAAAAGAACAGCAATTTACAATAGGTAGCGAGGCACTGGAAGTGGTAGGGGAATACATCTACTTAGGGCAAGTAGTGACGGCGGATCCAGATCATGAGACGAAAATAATCAGAAGAATAAGAATGGGCTGGGATGCGTTGGACAGGCATTGTCAGATCATGAACAGCAGGTTGCCATTATCCCTCAAGAGAAAAGTGTATAATAGCTGTGTCTTACCAGTGCTCACCTCCGGGGCAGAAACCTGGAGGCTTACGAAAAGGGTTCTACTCAAATTGAGGACGACGCAACGAGATATGGAAAGAATGATAGGTGTAACGTTAAGGGATAAGAAAAGAGCAGATTGGGTGAGGGAACAAACGCGACTTAATGACATCTTAGTTCAAATCAAAAAAAAGAAATGGGGGGCATGGGCAGGGCATGTAATGAGGAGGGAAGATAACCGATGGTCATTAAGGGTTACGGATTGGATTCCAAGGGAAGGGAAGCGTAGCAGGGGGCGGCATAAAGTTAGGTGGCCGGATGAGATTAAGAAGTTTGCAGGGACGACATGGCCACAATTAGTACATGACCGGGGTTATTGGAGAAGTATGGGAAAGGCCTTTGCCCTGCAGTGGGCGTAACCAGGCTGATGATGATGATCATGATGATGATGATGTTTACTTCTAGCCCTTGTATGCACCACTCGCATGCATTCCCACAGAGCGTACCCTGGGCGCCTTGGGCCCGTATCGTGGATATGAATGCACATGTAGTCGACTGTTTGGGGGAAAGGGGAAGGAGTGTGCAGACGGCGCCTGTGCGCGTGGCCAGTGCTTCTGTGTTTATGACGTCACGCGCATCGGAGGTGCCGGCGAGGCTGCAGCAGCGGTTGCGGCCGATGCATGGGTGGTGCGGTGACTGCGGCGATGCTTGTGTCTGCGTAGTTTCGTGTCGCATGAAAACAAAATGCATGATTTCTTAATTTACGCACCATACGTATGCATGCAATGTATAAAGCATAAACAGCTTCGCTGGTAATCCGTCCCCCTATGTTTGTAGCAGCCCTACGAATGTTCGTATAGTTATCAATAAACAACTCAAAAAGGCGGCACATAAGAAAGTAGTCCCTGCTTTGCATAAGATTTGCATCAGCAATCTACATTTTTTCGTAAAGCTGTAGGTTTTGTTACTGTTCAAATCATGCTGTCGAACTCTCTCGACGTAACTTGACGTCTTTCTTAATCCAATAAAGGTCTGTTTCCGTAATACCTGGCCTATCGCATTTCCTGCATGAAATGTGCCACAAACCTGTCAAGTACGGCAGCGCCATGACTGGTAAAAAGCGGCTGTATTAATATACTGTGCAGATACAATCAAGTGATGCTGCATCTACAATAATCGTCAAAACACCGCGGCGTCAACATCTGGCGCACCATTCATTGGTTTAACAGCCTCAAGAACGGAGGCTGAGGCGTTTCGGGGAGAAAAGATGGCGTCGCTATTAGTACAGGACGTGCGGGCCCTACTTTACAATGGCAGTGAATGACTGCGACAGCAGTCGCTGCATATTAGTAGCACGGGAAATACTGAACATGCGTAACACAAGGGTATTTTCCTGAGGAACCTCTTATAGAGTAGACTATCGATAAGCGAAAACCACTTAAAAGGGCCCTGAACCACTTTATCGAAGTCGAGAAAAGCATTTGAAATTGAATTAGACTATTTCAGAAGTTCTTTGGCGCAAACAGTTCTTCAATGCGTTCAGCAGAAGCTGATCGTTACTGGCAATGAAACATACCCTTCGCGGTGGTTCCACTCCTTCTTCAATGATTTGCAGTGCGAAGGCTACGGCGTAGCGGGGTGTCCCCACAAAGCTCCGCATACTGAACGTCACAGCGGCGCGCAGTTCAAATTTGACTTTTGGTGCCCGACACGTACCCGCCACTATTTGTGCTTTTGGCACCTACGACGCGTCAAACGCGGTTGTCGTCATCGAGCCCCAGTGCGCTCAGCCAGCGGACTCGTCGCGGCACCTCGCGGCGGCCGCGCAATCTACATTACATCGCAGACCTCAGCTACGTGGAACTACAGCGTTTGCTTTGGACACGACAGGGCTAGAGTGTGCGCTCGTGCTCGTATGCTCCTGTCTGGCTGCGCTACGCGGTGCGGGCCGACTGTGTCCTGCACCAGCTTGACAGACGGATAGTAGTCACATCCAACTTGCCCATTTTGCAGTGCTATCAGTAGCTCATTACGAAGTGAAATCTTCTAAGCTTCTTCCAAGGTGTCTAACAAGGAGCGGCCAATAGTGAGCGCGCGCCGACAAGCGTGCATATGGTATGACCTTAAGTTTCGCGTGGTTCGAGGCAAGTTGAGTGTTCGAAACTAGTCAATGTTATCGAAACCCGACGGCTACTACACCAACTAGCAGGAAGGCCATTGTTTAATTCGCACGTGGGTAGCTGCGGCCCAGCATGAGCAGACGAAAGTCGGCTTCTTCCGGAAGTACGTAATTATTGTCGAAATTCCAAAGCATATCTACATTTACGTCAGCCTGTTTATTAAACTGTGTCAATAAATATACAAAGTAACCGTAGGGAGAAGTACACTGGTCCAAACTCCCTTCTTGATTGAATTTAGCCATTAGCCAATAGCAGCCCGGCATGGAATCTGCCATTTTAAGAAATCAAGCGTCCAGAAACGAGTGAGGAGCAGGCTTCTCTTTCTAAGAGAAGTTATGAGAGAAAGGTGACTTCGCACCCCGATGGCGAGATCAAAGCGTTGCGCCAGACTGCCAAATTTGGCTGAATTGTTTACCGCGGCATATGCTATCCGCGGGCTGCGTTTTTCACCAAGCCCCTTTAACTGGAATTTTCCTTAAGAGGAAGCTTCAGGTCGGGCCCAACTCCAATGTCTCCAATACAAATACGCGTAAAACGCAGACACTGGTGTCTGAGATAACCACTTGGCTGATTTTTATAAGTTTAATGGCATTTGAGGGGGCAAACTAAATTCTGTGAGTTCAAAGCGGAATTTCAATTTCAAGTTTCAATTTCTTAGAAGGTCAAGAAAGGGTTGACAGATGGAATAGCACACTGTGGTATAAAGGTTATAAACAGGGACAAGGTGCCTCAGAAAGGCTGGCGAACGTATCGATAGGAGGACCTATCTTTGACAAACGTGGCCTCGTCATCCTCGGCATTTTAGTGATGTCCCTTTCCGTTTTTGTCAGTGGCGGCTGGTTGTAAAGGGAGAGACTTCGAAAATAATGAGCGCTGTCGCCTGACGTGTGTGAGCGTGGTTCCCAAGAGGAGGGGACAAGACCGGGAGAATGGGAAGGCGGGGAGAAAAGAAAAGAAAGAAAAGAAGAGAGAAAGAAAAAAACAAAGGAAGGGGACCCCGAAAAGAAAGAAAGAAAGAACAAGAAAAGAAAAAAACGGGCATAGGGGGGTGGGTGGAAGGCGTTGCGGAAGCGAGAGTTTAGTGAGCATCCAGGGGTGTCGTTGGCGGCATGTTTTTATGGTTTTAGAAGAGCCGGTTAGGCGGTCAGTGTGGTCAGTGACTTTAGTAGCGTGGCAGCAATGAATCGAGCAATTTTGAAAGAGTTAAGATGGCAACAAGGGGTCTGGGGTGCAATTCATGGGGTAACTGGAAGGCAGCGTCATGGTCTTTCAAGAGACCTTAGCCAGAGTAGCTAAACATAGGTGTCGTTACGGCGGTATACAGAAATGGTGATACCCTGTGTGGCTGAGGCGCCCGAAAATGTATAATGGCGTCTGCGACTTTGGAATGTGTTGGTGAGTGTGCTTAAAACCATATATAACAAGAAACATACAAAAAACAAGGGGGGGGGGGACCGAAACCGGAATAACAAATGGGACGGTGACGTGCGCAGAAGCGGACAGGGGCAGGTGTTGTTGGGAAAGGGGGCTCGTACAGCTAATATAAACGTAAAAATACGAAAGAGTATATTAAATTGAGTAGTAGCCAAGAATTCTTTTTTTTAAATGGAGGAATAGGTGATGCTAAGAATTAAGGTTAGCTGGTGGCATAATGTGTTTTGTGCCTTGGTTGATGATATGAGAGTTTCAGATTTAAGTTACCGCTTTTAAAGATTCTAAGTTGCCACGTGCCAAATTAATTCCCGTCGGGAGTAGGCAATTAAACTTGTGTATGAGGGAGGTATGATTCCGTATATATTTCCTTTCGCGAGGTGAACGGAAATTTGTTTGTAATATATAGAGCCTTGCTTCGTAGAATATATAACCCTCTTCATTAAAGTAGCTCGCTACTGCTTTCGGTAAATGGTGTTTTGTATCCGCGCGGTGACCGTTGAGTCATGCATTAATTTGTTGTCCAGTCTCACATATGTATTGTTTGCTACAAGCGGCACATCCTAGACAGTATACTATGTTGCTTGATGTGCAGTTGCAGCCCGAAGTTACCTTGTGTGAGTAATTCGAAGCTGTACATTTTACTGTAGTAGGATGATGAATATGTTTGCATGTCGAACACCTGGGGTGGCCACGGGGACCGGTTCGCAACTTCGTCTTTGTTCTTAGTTGGGCATGCAGAAGAATGTCATTAAAAGCAGTGTTGCGTCGGGAGGCTACTCTGAGCTGTTACCTAGCTGTGGCCCCTATCACAGGGGCAACAGCTAGGTAACAGCGTACGACACTCTTCACCGCACCTTGGCACCTACTGTCTTCCTAAGGCCATTGTAAGCACCACGTTCACCAGTCCTGAAAACGGAAGACGGCCGGGAGATCAGGCGGTCCCGAGAGCATCTACATGACGTGGTCCCTCAACCACACGATGCGCTAGAGTCTGATGTCCCAGACGTCGAACCGCATTTCCCAGAGCTACCACGAAGCACGCGGCAACGTCGCAACGCCGCGGCCCTGTCTGTGCCCATTGCCTGAGAGACGTTGAACTAATTGTTAAAAATGAACATGTAGCAGAGCTGAGTCACTCTGACGTCACGCTGCCAGCGACTCAGCATCGTGACCAGTGACGTCATGCTCCTGCTTACTTATATGCCAGAGTCCCATTGGTAATAAACTTGTTCTTCACAGACAGCCGGCCTGCTTACAAAGAAAAGCATTGCTTACATAGTCACTATATTCAGGCAGATAATGTGTCCGTATGTGTCCCTTTGTTCGATTTGCCTACATTCATAGGTCGAATGGGCAAATAGCCTACTTTTCTTCCTCACCTTTTGCGGGTGCCCGCCTTCTCGCCCCCCATCCCCTTTCGCTCCCGTCTACTTACACCTATGTTCTTGCCACAAATTGTATTACGTAAGAGTTCCCAGTTCAGGTTAGTTGACAAAGATCTGCTCACTGGAGTGTTTTAATTGAATGTGTGCGTAATATCAAGTGGCTGGTATTTATTTGTGAGATAAATATATTCTGTCTTTCTTTTGCTGAGCCTTATGCTCCATATTTTTCCCCTTCGTAAAACTTGAGATTGCTGCTTAGTTAGTATTATTTATTGTGTGGCTCAGAGGTCTCCAATGACTACTAAATGCGTCTTGAAGTGAATACATCAGTGGATAATAGTGATGTAAATAAAAAAATATATTATGGGCACTAGAAGAGATCTATGTGGTAGACATACACGTAGAGAAAGCATGCAATTCTTCGAAGGAGAGCAATGACATTTACGCTACGTTTTGTGATAGCACGATAACGGCTGATCATGCGCACAACATTCTTTTTTTATGTTATTAATACCGAGAGACTAGAGTTAGTGTAATTGAGTCGTAACGTGAAAAGCTCGAGAAAAATCACTGATGTGGCATCAGATTGACCTATCCTACTTAAATCTTCAGCGATGCCTTGCGGTACATCTGCTCGTTGTACTAGGTGTAAAAAGCCAGACCTGAATGATGACAAATGCTGGGATTGTTAAATTCCATGTTGGCATCCGTGTCTCTATACGTAAGTGCTCCGAAATCGGCGCCTGCTTCTGAGTGACACAGTCAAATGTATATTCATATGTTACGTATAATCTGATTGATGGATTGATAATAAATTTGCACGGCGCTAATCATCAGGGATACGCGACGTCTGCACATAGACGTCGAAAATGTCATGAAAGTATTTCGATGCACATAAAGGGCTTGGTCCAAAAAAGGCATTATAGATGAGGCGACCAGCACACACGTTGATGAGGAGTTCGTGCCGGATGCTGAAAAATGCTGCTGTATTCATTCTAATTTCCAATTCGGAGTCTCTTAAATTCTATGTTTAGATTACTGAATAAAAAGAAGCATTAATTTTTTAGACATTTAAGTAATCTGGCTTTCATATTTGTCTTGTGGTAGATTTTCTTTCATTAAGGAAAGGCGTCAGAATTTGAGTGGATTACTATGCATGAGTTAAGCTAACGTTATTAATAAATGTGTTCGCCTCTCTCACTATTCCCTTACTATTTCTTGTATCACTCTCGTCAGAGCGAATATTTTTGTTACCGCGACCCACTTCCATTTACCCTGTAATTTTAAATTATTGATATCATTTCTAACCCAAACATTTTGCTTGTTCTTCAGCTTCTTTTTCGGAGGAACACTCTTTCATGGAGCATCCTACTCCGAACCTCGCGACGGCCAGTGGACATCCCCACATATACAGATAATATAAGAAAAGCATTTCCAGGAGTAAATCGGGCAAAAAAGAAAACGAGCAGCGAACGAAACATGCTGCAGGCTTTTTCGCGTACTCAGATATTCATCGGATGTTAAACCCTGTACTTTTCTTCCTTTATTAAAGCAGCGATGTACGGCGGATGTTAAAAGTACCGTACCTTCTTCAACTGGTATATTCAAGGCACGTCCATCGGACGCGGCATACGGATATCTGATGTTTATACGAACTCATGGGACGCTATTTGTCTGTTTGATATTATAATAGTTGAGACAGCAATTTTTTAATCTTGTCTCCTTTGCATGCTCCTGTGCAGAGTTTATATTCATTATAAAATATAGATTGTTAGTCGTTCGGCGGTTCCATGCTAAGTTTTCTTTTATTTACCTCATCCCAAGCATGAGCTGTTCATGTCAATATACCCTTGAACTGCCTGTGCGAAATCCTGTGGCAGTGTCAGGCAGCCTTTCTGGGATTTCAAGTACCCTGCTGCAGCTTACTTGGATGTCAGTAGAGATTCAAAAGGCTGCATCTCAATGCCTTACACTTCCACAGGCGCTTCAAACGTAAAAGGAGCTATGCACCTTATGCTTAAGCTCAAGCAAAGTAGAGAAATTAGCATGCAGCATTCGGGGTACTGGACAAGCTATCTATAAAAAACACAAGCATAGCCGAGCAACACGCACGAGTTACTTCTAGTTTCTGTCGCATAGAAATTGCTGGAGATTACTGTTCCTTTAACACTCCAAGAAGAATATTGGCACATTGCAGCACAACAGTGGCATTTGAGGAACACTGCTTGCTGAAATACGCCAAGAAAAATAATAGTACATTGTAGCACAATACAGGCTTCAGAATAACACTGCTCGGTGAAAAAAATATGCAGGAAGACATAAAGAAAGCATTACACCAAGCAGGATCACCTGAACTTTATATGGGCCCAGAAATTTGAGCGAAAGCTCAAACAATTAATCCTTCATACAATTTTATTGTTACATTCACAAGATGTACAACAAAATAAAGTGAAGGCACACATATAGTGAACCCGTAAATATAGAAGTAACAGTACAAATAAAACCGCTGATCACAAAGAAGAACACCAGCGGCAAATCGCTCACGGTGTCGTTCTAAAAGTATCTGTACAACAGAAAGAGGTGATAATCAACCTGACGTCAGTGCTCCGCTAATTATGTTTCCACTAAACCCACTAAAATAACCAATAGCTTTACGGGAATATTCGTTACTTCGCAGCATGAAAATCAACAAAAAGGATACTCAAACTATATATTAAACTAACAATGAATAAAGTGAAACTAGCACACAAAAAGGAGACCACGTCTTAGGAATAATCACGGCAAATGACAACGACCAGCTTTCGAATACAAATAGCTCCCACAAATCACAAATAAGGGCCAGCAGTAGTGCCCTTATTTTGACGACATCGCCCCCTTTGATGGCTTGTCTGTCCTACATAGACATAAACGTCGGCTAAATATGGTGTTACCATTTCTGTGGTTAAATAAGGAAAAGTGAAAGAGAGGGGCTCGATTTTTGTTAGTCGCGACCATATGTAGCCGAGCGGCAATGAAGCCAAGGAAACCGGGGTTCCGTTCGTCTCCCACCAGGAACAAATTATCTTTCCGTACATTTTCATTTTCCCTTTTCTTGATTATTTTCTACATCATTTCAATTTCAGTCACGGTTAACTACACTTATTCTTCCCTTGACTTCGTTGCCTGTTGGCTTTACATTATCTCGGCGGTTGCATCACACAGTTCATGCAACAATCCTACAGGCATGAAAAGCACTTTTGAAGTCCGTTATTGGAAACAACCACTGCTTCCTCGCAGAAACTCCTGCACAGCACAGCACAAAAGCCATCTGCGTCGAAAAAGAATGGAGTGCATGGAGCGCTTAAAAATAGAAGTGCACACAAAATATTTCACCTGTTTACTTTTAGCAACTGACCCATAGCCAGTTTATTTGAATCATTCGTTGCGTAAGAGCACCAAAAACTACTCGTGCACGATGAAATTATAATAAAACAGCATGGTAAGCGATCTAAAAAAGAAACCTTCTGTCTTTGTACAAACAAAACGATACGAAAATCTATCCATACGAAAATCTATCCATACGAAAATCTATCAACATGAAACCTCATCCACGCATGATAGACAGAACACTGAGATTGAATGTTGTAACTGCAATAAAAACGTAGTTTACTATGTTTGCTAATGCTTATTTCATATCCCTTAAACTTGCTCTTAATCTTGAAAGCAGCTCATAGATTTGAAGCTCTCACTTCAATAAATGAAGAATTTCTAGTACAATATTTAAAACAATTGTTGCGTGTTGCGTGTTGCGTGCTCTACTTGCCCCGACTGTGGGGCTGTTAGCAATCTCGCACACATGCTCTGGCGATGCCCCTCGTTACAGGGACCCAATCGCATCACAGAAGACGAATAGAGCTCTGCCATCCAGAGCTCAGACCTTTCACGTCAAACCTGGGCTGTCCAGAGAGCCCACGATGCGGCGGTTAGGCTCGGCCTACCCGTCCCCACGTGGGAGCGGCCCGGAGCTCTGCCCTAGGGCAAAGCTTCTCAAGACCTTGTAATAAAGTTCTTTCTCTGTCTGTCTGTCTGTTGCGTGTAACTTACCTGAGCTTTGCAAAACAAGAGGTGAATTAGCACACTTCCAAAAAATATGCAATAAGGTCAATACCACTGAAAAGTGCTGTAATATTACTGAGAAGAAACATTAAAAACAGAGGAGAGCACAAATAGATGATAAAATAATTAGCTACAGTAATAAATTGGCCGCGTAAAACGAGGCACCAGTAAAGCTAAACGCCAACGTGCTGTCTAGTGTACTTCTGTTCCATGTGGATCTTTGGTGCCAGTTATCTAAACAACGCCTATATCGTTCCCCTACCTTCCAATTATATTCTTTATTCTCACAGTTAGTCTACAGAGCGCCGATATCGGTTGGCTGACTCCAGGGCCGTACGCAGGAACCTTTTGCGGGAGGGGGGGAGGGGAAGAGTCACCAACTTGACCGGGCACGGAAGGTCGGAGGAAGGAGGAAGGGGCTGGGAAGGCCACATGGTGACAAAGCAATTTGGGAGGGGGGAGGAAGTTCACGCGCCCTGTGTGTCCCCTCCTGGCTACGCCCCTGGCGAGCTCCGTAGCGTCGACGCCTGTCGCACTGAGCTGACGCCAACAGTCGTCAGACGGATCGCCAATGGTCGTGTCGCCGGCTGGTTGGCGGGAATGGACACGCCGATACACAGTCAGATGATTTTGTTGTCCCACTGGAACAGCAGGGTCACACACGACAGTTAGGCGTGAGAACCATGACGGTACCTACAAGTTTACAAACCGGCCGCTTCGGATTTATCAAGTACTCTTTCTGCACTGTTTCGTCCTGTCCTCACCGAAAGATACGTCTACTTGCTTTAGATTTTATTCATGATGCTTCTACTGTAATAGTAACAAGTGGGCTCTGTTTTCGATATTCTTCCTCTGTTTCGTGGCCCATCAGGCTTAACAACAGCATTTGTATTATCTGGTCATGGCCTTCGAGAATTTACGCCACTCAAGGCAAGGCCAGGTGGGTTGCCAAATCTCAGACGCCATGCATTATGAATGTTTGTTTCTAAACTCAGTGGCGCCAACACTTTTCGCGTTTCAATAGCGATTTGCCAGAGCGGTGCATTCGTTTACTTTTGAAGGAATGTGGCCGCCGCTCATGCGCTTCAAGTACATTACAAACCACCCAGCGCTGACATCAAATTATGACGAAGTGCTGCAAAGTATACAGATGTGCGCATATGAGCATCGCGCATTATACCGAGACGAGCCGATATCAGCGGACAGGCTTCGTAAAAGACTGACTGCTGGTTTCGGCGGTGGGTTCTCGCTTTTCGTGCCGCGTCGCCACTTCTGGCTCATTTTGTGTGCCCACAGTATGAAGTCAAGAGCAGTTCACTTCATATCTACATGGCTACAACTGAACTACACTGAACTGGGGTGACCGAAATAAGCGCCGTGTCGGCCTAGTGTGACCTGGCCTTCAAAATTCGTCGGCTGCAGGCAGGTCTTCTGTTTAAAAAATCCGCATATGCTCCATAACTCTATACTGACGTCTGTCAAGGGCTGACGATCATTTCATTCAACTTTGGAACCATGTTTCCATTCATTCTCGGGGGTTATAAGTACATAAACAAACGCAGATACAGCGGGAACTGCGTTGTCGGCGCCATATGTTTACGCTCTGCAGCCAATCTCGTAAACACTGGTCGAACGACAATCGGTAGACTACCTTTTTGTCAGCGCCGGCATCCAGAAAGTCAGTCACACTGCTCTGACTCCCTGTCGTCAGTCTCGTCGGCAGCATAGTCGGCTTATAGTCTGACAAAAATGCCTCTCAGCGACGTAGTCTACAGACTAGTCGGCCGATCGTCAGCTTCGACGTCTTGTCGGCATTCACTTCGACATCGTATTGGCCTAACATGACCGAGCCTTTAGAGGTATACGCTTTTGGAAAACTGTTAAGCGGAATGCCAATGTACTTAACCGCACATTTTAAAGCAGTGTATTTAAAAATGACGCTAGTTTTGCATTTTTGCTACGCCGATGTGACTTTACCAGTCGATGGCTTCAATTTGGAAATTACAATGCGGGCCATAAAGTAAATCATTTCAAAAATGCTATCACCCTTTAGGTTATTAACAAACTTATTGCAAAACTTTTTTATGCTTATGTCCTTTTGTAAAGTACCTGCAAAGCGGTGGGAACCTAGAATCCACAGTATCGTTAAAACTAAAGGTTTCCGCAGAAAAAAGGCGTCTGATATACATATTCACTTGCGGAAGAAGCACGTGCTAGTGCGAAATGGTAGTTGCTGGCAAGCTCAGCTGGACAAAGGCTGGCCTAATACGTACTTATTTCGCAAGGTTATCTTCATGCGCACCAGATGAGAGCCTACTGATGGGCTCTCAATCATAAACCAGGTTTTGTAAAGGTAACGAAATCAACTTCATCAAACCATTACTGCTACACCGTAACGGCGCGATGCCAATAAAAACAACGCCAGTGACGCACATTAATCGAGACATGCGTCACTTACGTTCTCTCTTGTTCAGTCCATGAACGCATAACGCTCATAGTTCAAGTGCGCGCTAGTGCAGTTCTTAGAAATAACACGCATGCTTGCCGCTCTCCAAAACAGTTGTGAGTCATTCAGCAAGGCATTGTTCTGTCACTGCGTCAAGGGAGAACAACGCGATGTCCGTGAAGCTAGGCACTAGAACATGAACCGAGAAACATTCTAAGCCTCGTGTAGAAATATGCAGCGGTAAATTGCAGAAGAAATGGTTCCTCTTCTGATAAGGACCACCGATTTCGCAGATTATAAAGAAGGCTTAGCATTGGTGACATTTAGTAAACGACCGCGCCTGTTTCACTGAAATCGATAACGCCCTAAAACATTGCGAGAATATTATAATAACCTTACTTGAACATATTTGCAATTTTTTTTCTATGGTACAATGTTTACCGTTTCAGAACGTCCTTTTAAGATGTGGCCAATCATATACATGGCATGAATCGAACATTAACCAACGGTAAATTTTGTACATAATATGCTCAAGCCCCAGATTGCTGCGCTGCATAATGCCTATGTGGTTATTTCGGCCATTGTAGGCTTGTGTGAACAAGAAATAAATATTTGACTCGAGTCGTCTTAGATCGCAAAGTAAAGAACAACGCTTCCTGCTTTATTTTCCGGTACCTACTTGTAGTAACCTGCAGCAATAGTTCCTCGCCCTTCATCACCGAATAATGACAATGCTCCGCTTTGCCTACCTGCGGGCATGCAAAATATCCAACATGTCTCTGCTTCTGCTGAAGCACGCCGTGATTAGAGTACATCGTTGACGCTTTGCTAGAGAAAAGCCAAACAATTTATTTGCGCATAATAGCATTGCGGCCCACAATTTCACTCTGCGGAACCTAAAGCAACGCGATTTTATATGTTGTCATGTCATTGATACCTTTCCTGTTTGTTATGTGCTTTTGTCCAGGCACGCTAGGTGGGTATAAATGTTTGTTATATATTAGGCATGGACGCGAGTAACTTCAGTAGCGTTTATCTGTAATATTTTCTTGTTGCACTTCAGAAATAAATGGTATCACGTTGTCGCGACGTTCAACTATTAGATGACAGGGCAACAATCCTTCTCCGATGGTTTATATCATTTGTGCCATAGGTTTCCCGTTGCTCTGTGTCCTAGTGTGTGGCATGTATTTAGAAGAGAATGCAAAAAATTATATAGCGCCCGATTTCAGTATCCAGGCTTCATCCCGGTAGTCTAGCCTATGACGTAAGCTCGCAAACCGTCCCGAAAAGTTGCACTAGTACAATTCTCAACAGATATATTTTGTGCGCACGTTGTACATCAAATAGCAACTTCATATCTTTAGGAGCAGCAGGGAGTGTGTACTTAACATACGCAAGTTTTTGAAGAGGTTTATTTGTTACCATACGTTCGTGCTTTCATGATGACAATGTATGCGTAAAAAGAAAGAGTGACGTATTGATACTTATGCGCCATATTTAAGGATGAGATTCTGAAAGAGCAGCCGAAAGACAACGGTGATGCAGTAATAATGAATAACATTACTGCTCTTTTAGTGAAATTATTGCTCATGCGTAAGATGTCAAGTTTTTGTAGTCCTCTAAAGACCTGATTACATCGCTTAGCACACAATCGTCAGCATATAGTAGGACCAGGGAAGTGATGTTATTTGCTGTATCAATTATTTAGGCGGGAAATAATAAAAGGCCAAGTATTCAGCCTTGTGAAACGCGTCGCGATACATTACCATTGCCGGAATCTACAAAATGAAAGCGAATGTTCTGCAAGTTATTTGTGAGGAAACTGGACTAGTAGCGAATTAGCCGAGGAATCTTGCGGATAGCGCTTAGTTTTAATAAAAGTTTGATGTTAAATATCATGGTCACCACGGCGGCTTTAGAATACATTTGATAACACGTTCAACAGGCATTTCTTTCCAACGCTTTTTTCTTATGCGATTCTAGGTACCATTACATTAAAGCCTTCGATTAAATCTAGTTGACGTGTGAAATAATAAAACAACAAGAATAGTTTGTTGAATAATAACAATTTCGTAGTAGACGACTGCAGAAGAGGGAACGCCATCGAAAAATTTGTGCTCTGGTCACGGGTGTTCTTTAGAAGGTGCTGCGCAGCATGGACAGTGTCGGTCCATGGCTACCAATGCGAATTTAATTTCACTTTGTCCAATTTTAGTGCGATTACCATCCTGAGGGTAATTCATGCACTTTCCGGGGACGACTAATATCTATCTATCTATCTATCTATCTATCTATCTATCTATCTATCTATCTATCTATCTATCTATCTATCTATCTATCTATCTATCTATCTATCTATCTGTCTATCTATCTATCTATCTATCTATCTATCTATCTATCTATCTATCTATCTATCTATCTATCTGTCTATCTATCTATCTATCTATCTATCTATCTATCTATCTATCTATCTATCTATCTATCTATCTATCTATCTATCTATCTATCTATCCCTTTTATTTATTTATATCCACATATTGTTCAGTGTGCATTACAGTAGGGTAGCGGAAGCATTACGAGTACATGGTTGCGCAAGCGCACACGAAACCAACAAATCACAAAAAGTGAAGAGGATACGAAAACGTAGAGCAACCAGGGTCGAATCGCGCGAATACAAGAGTTTTTCCAAATATTTAAGCACGCAATGGGACAGAAATCCAAGTCTCTGCCATAAATCTAGAGCACAACGGCACAACTAAAATTAAATTCAACCGAAGATAAAACAACGATAAACAGTTATTACGATTAACAACAACTGCAGCAGCACTCAGAACAGCACAGGATGAAAGCGTCAAAATCACTGCAGAAACTCCCTAGTGGGACTTTTCAGGTGTCGCGTAATCATTCTCTCCAGTCGTTCATCTTTCACACATACGCCTCTGACGTATCCGAACGTGTCTGGTCGTACGATACATATTCATTTATTTATTTATTTATTTATTTACACAATACTGCAGGCAGCAATGCTGCCCAAGCAGGAGAGGGTTTACAAAAGATGTTGTGTCAACATATTTTCAAATGAAACATAAGAAGTGCATGCAACAACACATTCCGGTAAATGATTCCATTCTTCGCTCGTAAGTGGAAAAAATGATTTCCGAAAGATTTTAGTTCGAGCAAAGCATGACTGAACTACTTTAGAATGAAACATACGCGACGACCTTTGTGGAGCATGGGTAATATATGTGGCATTTGCTAAACCAGTTTCATTATGATACAACGAGTAAAAAAATTTCAACCTGGCGATTTTGCGGCGCACGTGGAGCGGATCTAGTCCAAGTTGGCCTAACATGCCAGAAACTGATGAAGTTGTTTTGTAATTAGAGCAAATAAACCGTGCAGCCAGGCGCTGAATTCGTTCAAGTTTGTCAATTTCCTTTTTAATGAACGGGTCCCACACTATGGAAGCATACTCTAGAACTGGGTGTACGAGGGAACGATAAGCCTGTAGCTTGACAGATGAAGGGGACTTATTTAGCTTTCTACGTAGAAAGCAAAGTTTTTTGAAAGCTTTGTTGCATATGTTGTTAATATGGGTGTCCAATTTGAGGTTGCTGTTAATTGTTATGCCTAAATATTTAACAAAAGTAATTGATTCAAGGTTCCGATTGCCAATGTGGTAAGTATAAAGTAGTGGTTTTCTTTTCAATGTTATTGTCATTGAAACATTGAGACACACACACACACACACACATATATATATATATATATATATATATATATATATATATATATATATATATATATATATATATATATATATATATATATACACCTTTCTCGAAAGAACAGCAGTTTACGATAGGTAACGAGGCAGTGGAAGTGGTAAGGGAATACATCTAGTTAGGGCAGGGCAGATAGTGACCGCGTATGCGGATGATGAGACTGAAATAATCAAACGATTAAGAATGGGCTGGGGTGCGTTTGGGCAGGCATTCTCAGATCATCAACAGCAGGTTGCCATTATCCCTCACGAGAAGAGTGTATAACAGCTGCGTCTTACCAGTACTCACCTACGGGGCAGAAATCTGGAGGCTTACGAAACGGGTTCTACTTAAGAGGAAGCTTTAGCTCGGGCCCAACTCCGTCGCGGCCTATTCAAATACATGTAAAACGCAAACACGTTTCTCTGAGATAACCCCTAGACCGATTTTAATAAAATTTGTTGCATGTCAGAGAGAAAGCTAAATTCTAGTGACAGTTGGAAGCAGAATTTTGATTTAGGTCGTGGATTTTTTTAAAAGAATTTGCAAAAATTCGGAAGTTCAAAAAAAATAGAAGAACGAAGTTTACAAATTCATAACTCTGCGTCAAAAATAGATATCATAGTTCTGTAAACGGCATCCATTAGACCATTGAAAGCGAACAAATTTCATATGTCATTTTATATCTTACGTGAATTTGTTACGCTGTTTACAAAGGTTCTGCAAAAGCTCTATTTCCATATTAGTAAATATTTTTAGATTCATGTGTGTCATATCAGTTTTGTCCGCTTTAGATGTACTATTAGTTGCAATTCACAGAATTCTATTATCGTTTTTGGTTTCTGAGTTACAGAGTTGTAAACTTGATAGTTCCTTTTTTTGAAGATTTTCAATTTTTTCTAATTTTTAATAAAAAATTAAAGACCTAAATCAAAAATTCGGAACCAACAGTCACTAGATGTTAGGTTTTTCTTTTAAAGGCAACAAACTTCGTCAAATTTGGTGCAGTGGTTGCCGAGAAAAACGAATTCTTCTTTTACATGTATTTAGATAGGAGCACTCGAGCTAAAGCTTCCTCTTAAATTGAGGACGACGCCACGAGCTATGGAAAGAATGATGGGTGTAACGTTAAGGGAGGGGGGGCGTTATAAGAAGCGAGCAAATTGGGTGAGAGAGCAATGACGAGTTAATGAGGCCGTAGTTAAAATCAAGAAAAAGAAAGGTAACGTTTATATATATATATATATATATATATATATATATATATATATATATATATATAGAGAGAGAGAGAGAGAGAGAGAGAGAGAGAGAGAGAGAGATGGATAACCGATGATCATTAAGGGTTACGGACTGAATTCCAAGAGAAGGGACGCGCAGCAGACGGCAGCCGAAAGTTAGGTGGGCGGATGAGATTAAGAAGTTTTCAGGGACAACATGGCGACAATTAGCGCATGAACGGGGTAGTTGGAGAAGCATGAGAGACGCCTTCGCCCTGCAGTGGGCGCAGCCAGGCCCTCACTATATATATAACGTTATATGGCTACGTCGCCTAGAACATTCCAGAACGGCAGTCGAGTCAAGAACAGGGTCGCCAGGGCGTCCCGAATGCCATACTTGCCGAAAGATCACTTTAACATCATACCCCGACCACGCGGCGGACTCAATATTAGCACGGTTGGCTCCACTGAGATAGGTAAAACCACCGTTGAAGCAGCTGGTCTAAGCTCGGACCATATTGCATCAGACATCATATGCCTGAACGTCAACCAAAACATAATTGTGGCGAGTACGCCGCAACGAGAGAATGCTGAGAAATATGTGAGAATAAGGTCAATTAACCTCAATGGATGCAGCTTCGAGATCAATGCATATGAGGCTGCACCTCACAACACGTGCAAGGGAGTGATAAGGAACATTGACTTAGCAAATGTCCCGACGGAGCTGGAGAAGAACATAGTCAACACAAGAAGCCCTTTGGCTCCCGCCGTTAAAACAATCAAGAATACCGGTAAGGTGATCATCGCCTTTGATGGACACAAGGTTGCGAATTTCGCCAGATACGGCCGGTCCTTGTAAGGTGCTCACTATACAAGAAACAAGTCGACGCATGCTACGCTTGCGGTCGGCTCGGTCACAGAGTGGACCTGTGCCCATCTCAGCAAGAGAGAATATGCCGAGGATGTGGTGCAGTGAATCCGACTGACAAACATAAGTGCCAACCCAGGTGTGAACTGTGTGGTGGCCCACACCCAACTGCGGACAAAATGTGTAAGCAAACTCCATACGTGGTCACAAAACGGAGAAACGAAAGAGCACTAGAAGCCAACGTCAACAAGGACAATAAAGACCCGCAGCCAAGGTCAAGGTCCCGCGGCAGGTCCAGGTCCCGCAGTCGCTCCAGATCCAGATCCCAATCCAGGGCGCGATCCGGATCAAGAGATCGGAGTCAACAGGCTGCATCGAAACCCGGGGAAGGAAGAAACGGATCCACATGGGCCGACAAAGTCAAGGGAACGGCCATAGCGGACAAGACGCCTCCTCACCGGGACACCAATAAAACAAGACTTATCGGGGCCGACGACGCGCGTACCGATCCGCTAAGTGCCATGCTTTGTGACCCACCCTCAGAGCATAGTAAGGATCGTGAAATAGAAAGACTTAAGAAAGAGAATGCAGAACTAAAGGAAATGAATCAGAACACAATTAGAGAGATGACGGCAAGAAGGAAGCTCTTAAGTGACGCTAAACAAGCATAAAACAAAGATAGCACTAATACACGCAAAGAAGCCCCAGTCCCCGCGCCTTCTGGTGAAAGACCCATGTTTATGGCACATGTTTATGGACAGTGTCTCACAGTTGACAATGAATGTAGGCCAAATACAGACGGCACTGAATGACCCTAAGGTGGGGCTGAAGGCTTTTGGCGAAAGAATCAGAACCCTGGAAAGGATGACTAAGTCACTGGACGTAAGGTAACAATGCGGGCCGTCGTTCCTCAGAGCTACACTAACTCCCCAGGCGGGGGAGATGAATATGCAATATGGCTCACACTAAGAGGCAGTTTCGAATATGGCAGTGGAATTGCGGAGGGTACAATAACAAACGTACCATCATCCAGCAATACCTTAGGTCACTTCAGTCTAAACCGGATATTGTCGCACTTCAAGAGACGGGATAAGGATATGTCACACTCACTGAATACAGAGCCATAGAGTGTCAAACGTTCGGTAGGGGCCGGTACGTGCTTGTAAATAAGCAGCTTACACACATCTCACATCAATTAGGCATCATAGGCAAAAACCTAGAGTACCTCATGGTTGAGGTTGCAGTACCAACTTCACACAAAAATCAAAGGAACAATACCTTATTCGTACTCAACATCTATAGCAATCCGAAACACCATAAACAACACTTCAAGACATTATTGGAAAAGGCTACTAATCTAGCTGGAAGCAGACCTCTGATTGTATTAGGAGACTTCAATGCAGCCCACGAACTATGGGGCTACGTTACGACGAATGCCAAGGGCGGGAATCTGTGGAACCACGCGGATGAGCTAGACCTAGT
Source organism: Dermacentor variabilis (assembly GCF_050947875.1). NCBI lineage: Eukaryota > Metazoa > Arthropoda > Arachnida > Ixodida > Ixodidae > Dermacentor > Dermacentor variabilis. The sequence goes on from NC_134571.1 coordinate 134,568,938, forward strand.
CTTAATCACGGATAAGACACATCCTACCAGGGTTGGCGAATCTGTCTGCAGAGACACCACACCTGGCGTTACGTTCATTAAGAACACAGATCATGTTTCATGGACTAACACAAACATGAATTTTGGCAGCGATCATTACGTAATAGAAGTCAAACTGGAAGTTAAGAAATGCCGAACTCGAGAATTCGAGGTCGTAGATTGGGACCTTTTTCGTAAGTTAAGAGCCCAAAGCGGAAAAGGAACCACCAAGCTCAATCTCAGAGGCTGATGTGAAGGCATCAGAAGGGACATCAAAACAGTGTCCAAAAGAATTGTTACAGTCACTAATGTAGAGGCAAAGGACTCGAAACTTGCCCACTTAAGAGAAGCCAAAGAAGCCATAACCCGAAGGTGGCGGGCCAAAAGGCTAAATCGTAGGCTGAGAAAAAGAATCGCAGAACTTAACAAACAAATACAACAAAACTGTAACACCCTCTGCCAGCAACAGTGGGACGAGTTTTGTGAGTCAATCGATGGGCAAATAAGGAACGGCAAGGCGTGGCAATTGGTCAAGCATCTGCTGGATGAAAAAGGCACTAAGACCAACCAGAGACACAGCCTTGCCCGAGCTATACACGTAGCCGTTAAGGATCAGCCCATCGAAACAGTTACCACACAACGAATTGACAAATACCTACCAGTTAGAAATGAGCAGGACCAGCCACTTCCATTGGAATACAGGGGAGCCACTCCACCTGAACTCGACCAACCCTTCACCACATCCGAAATCCGGAGTGTGTTAAGTGAACTAAATCAAGAGTCAGCCCCCGGTCCTGATGGAGTAAAAAACAGATCACTTAGCAATCTCGATGAGCCGTCAATTGAATCGCTCACAGACTTCATCAACGAAGCATGGATCTAAGGCGAAGTCCCAGAAGAATGGAAAACTTCACAAGTTATACTAATACCGAAACCGGGTAAACCTCCAAGCTTGGACAACTTAAGGCCAATATCAGTTACATAATGCGCGGGGAAGGTCGCTGAACACGCAATCCTTAACAGGCTATAACACCACTTAGAGGACAATAATATATACACTCACAACATGCTGGGTTTTAGGTCCGCACTTTCCACGCAGGATGCTATGAAGCAAATTAAACAACACATACTCGACGCATATTCTAGAAATACTAAGGCCATACTGGGATTAGACTTCGAAAAAGCGTTCGACAGCATAAAGCATGAGTACATCCTCAGAACGATAGAAGACATTGGACTCGGGTTGAGGATGCTTAAATACATCAAATCCTTTCTCGAAGCACGCACGGCGAAGATAAAGGTCGGAGACACAAACTCGGAAGTAGTTGGGCTCGGAGATCGAGAAACCCCCCAAGGATCGGTGATCTCTCCCGTCGTTTTCAGCCTGTGCATGATTGGTCTGTCCAGAAAGCTGGGCAAGATTAAGGGCATTGACCATACCATATATGCTGATGATCTCGCTGTATGGTGCGCTGGTGGTGGCAGATACAGGACGCACGGAATGAAGCGATCAAGACGGTGGAAAAATACCTGGGACCCACTGGACTCAGATGCTCCCCACATAAATCGGAGTTGCTACTTTATAGGCGTGAAAAGGGGGACAGGCCTAAGGGCTGGAAACCTCTATCGGAATATACCTACATACAGAAAATGGTGCCAATATACCGAGAGTCAACGTGATCAGGGTACTAGGCTTTTTCATTGATGCAAACGGTGGAAACCATACCGAGGTCATGAAAATCTCCTTTATAACGGATAACGCGTGCAGGATGATCAGACGCCTGGCAGGAAGACACAAGGGCATGAAAGAAGATAACCTCATCAGGTTAATCAACTCTTTCGTACTCTGTCATATTTCATACGCCGCTGTCATGTACAACTGGACGCAGTTTCAACTCAAGAAGCTTCGCGCAGTGATCAAGAAGGTTGTTAAAAGCGCATTGGGGCTCCCAATTCGAACCATCACTGCAAAATTGCTCAAGTTAGGAATACACAACACGACCATGGCGATCGCGGAGGCTCAAGAAACATCACAAATAGTGAGACTATCTACAACCAGCACGGGAAGGTCAATCCTGGACAAGATCATGATCAACCACATTACGTATCTAGCACAGTATGTTAAAGTTAATCAAGAATTCGCAGACAACATAATTTTCGCACCGCTACCCAGGAATATGCACCCAAAACATAACATCAACAGGAGAGTCGCACGAGCCAGGGCGTTAATCGAGAAAAGGGATAAAGGGGGCAGTCTGCTTTGTCGATTCGGCTGCCTACAAGGATCGAACTAAGTTCGCGGCGGCGGTAGTGGATCATCAGGGCACTTGTTTCAACTGCGCCACGGTCTACACTAGCAAACCTGGAGCCGTTGAACAAGTTGCCATTGCATTGACACTAACAGACGATAGATTCACAGAAATATATAGCGACTCGAAAACAGCTATTAGAGTTTTCAATAGGGGAAAGATTGCCCCACAGGCTGCAAGAATAATTAAGAAAAGGCAAACAAATGTTACAGGTTACATTTATTGGTTCCCGGCGCATCTTGGTTCACATGATGGCATTCCTGCCAATCCAAATGAATCGGCCAACAGCGTCACCCGCGACCTTACAGACCGGGCCGCTTTTACATATGGTTTTGATTCTGCTGGATTGGAGAACTTGCAGAGAGATACGCTCGTTACATACAATGAAATTACAAAACATTACTACCTGGAAAGGAAACAGTTTCCACCACCTCACTATAGGCTAAACAGAGCACAAGCAGTTACACTTAAGCAATTACAGACAGAGTCTTATTATTCACCTGCACAAATAAAGGAATGGTATGACATTGCAGACACCAATATTATATGCAAAGCATGCAAAAAGGAGATATGCACGCTCGAATATCTGCTCTAGGAGTGTGGGTCGCTCGGCCCTGGCCTTTCCCGGAATCGGTGTTTAGGAATGATCAATCTCCAGATCATATCCCTAAAGTCCTGGCTGTCTAGTACGCCCGTGATAGGGCTAGGACGCTTGACCTCCCAGTCCCAACATGGGACTAGCCAGGCAGGTGGTAACAAATTGTACAGGACAAGAATAAAGTTTTTTCCGCCTCCTCCTCCTCCTCCAAAAAGAAAGGTGCAGGACATGTAATTAGGAGGGAAGATAACCGATGGTCATTAAGGGTTACGGACTGAATTCCAAGAGAAGGGAAGCGCAGCACGGGGCAGCATAAAGTTAGGTGGGCGGATGAGATTAAGAAGTTTTCAGGGACAAGATGGCCACAATTAGCGCATGACCGGGGTAGTTGGAAAAGTATGGGAGACGCCTTTGCCCTGCAGTGGGCGCAGCCAGGATGATGATGATGATGATGATGATGATGATATACCCTTGTAGGGTCCCATGTATAACTAAGGAGCACATCGTGCCACATGTCACAGACGGATACATTTACGAGGGAGGTAGATCACAAAGGCTCACAAATAGAAAAGTAATCCTCACAGTGGCGGCGAACAATTATGTAACTAATCCCAAGACCGGCAAACTGATGTCACCAAATCTGATAGCAGAAATAACAAGACCAACAGTGCAAGAAAACACCAAAGCAATATTGTTTCTGGTCAGGTTTGTAAATTACACCGGAGGGGACCGAGAAACTATGGATCAGAGGCTATTGCTATGAGATCGCGCAGGAGCCCATTCCACTGGTTTATTGTCCGTGAGCACAAAGAATTCATGTAGGAAGGGCGTGCGCAGATTTTTTTATCATGATAGGAATTATATGTACACTCCAGGTGCATTCCTGCCGTCGGCATCGCCGTCGCCGTGAGGTTCTGTATGAGTGAAAGTGCGTGACGGTGAGCCGGCGAATGCTGTTCAATCTCACGTGCGCAAGCGGGAAACGCCGCCCGGATGCGTGCCCTTCCCTGTCGTGCGCGAGGCAGGGGTGTCAGGCGAGGGAGGACGGGCGTTCTTCTCCGGCGGCTGCTAGGGTGCCTCGATGTCTTCCTCGTCCGCGGCTCCGTACTCAGTGGAGACAACCACGGCGTCTACTACGGCGCTGGCCACGCGAATCGCGGACGCCGTAGCAGACCGCAGACTCCTTTGGCGGCAGCGATATACTAGTACACACCATAGACGCCTTTGGCGGACGCTGTAGGGGCGTGTTGCCGGAGCTCGTGAGTCTCGAAAGCGATCTGCGACATGGCTAAAGTGCGCGCCCATGCGCCTCATCTTGACAGCGATCTGCGATGTTTGCAGAGCGCGCGTATTGCCGGTAGCTTCGTAGGCACACGCATCGGGGACTCAAATCAGGGCTACTAGCACATCGGCGCGTCAGAGTTGGGGGCACTTTTTGCGTGCGCCTGTGCTTACAGCGGGTACCCCAGACAATTTTTCTAATCATCGATAGTACCAAAGAGGAGTTGAAAATTTGCCAGTGGAACTACAGGGGGTACTCGAATAAGAGGGCTCCGTTGCAGCAATATTTAGGATAGCTACCTAACAAACCACAAGTAATAGCATTACAGAAAACCCTCGTCTCTGCCGCATCCTCTCTGGTTATCGTGCCGTCTCCCTGCACGCCGAACGTCGGGGAGTATGCACGTTAGTTGACAGGAAGCTTACACACTTGTCTCACGACCTGAAGCTGGAAGTTGCAAGGCAAAATACGTCATGGCGACGGTTCTGCTCAACATGAGACAACGCAACCAGCGGAGAAACAGCGTGTTTATAATCATCTACAGCAATCATAGGGACTCGCGACAGCAGTTCAAAACGATACTCAAGAAGTCCGTCGACCTGGCCGGCACCCATCCCCTGGTCGTCGTCGGAGATTTGAACGCATTGTACGGACTGTCGGGGTACGTCTACGACACGAGCAAGGGCCGGGGTCTGTGGCAGAACGCCAACGAAATGGACATCACGCTAATCACGGACAAGGCGTTCCCCATCCGAATCGGCATCTCGGTGAGCAGGGACACCACCCCCGATCTGGCGTTCGTGAAGAACGTCGAGGGAGCCGAGTGGAGTAACAGCGCAATAGTAGTAGTAGTATAAACTTTTATTTTAAAAAAAATCACACTCAGGTCCAGTGGGTGGGTCCCTCAGTCCAGGGCCCCACTGGCGATCGCGGCACGCCGGGCTTGGTCAAGAAGGGCCAGTTGGTCCTCCCGCACCGTGCTGGCTAGCCACACCTCCCGCTGCCTACTGTTGGAGTTTTGCCCCATAAGGGGTGATTGGATTTCTTGTGGCCGACTCTGGCACGACTATGTGATATGGTCAAGAGATGGCCGCCCTCCGCACCAAGGGCAAGTGTTGGGATACCGGGTGGGGTGTATGTGGTGTAGTAGGAGTAGGTGTGGGTATCTACGGGTTTATAGTCGGCGCCAGTCCCGCATTTGCGCTGAGTCCAAGGATGTGTCTGGAAAGCTATACCGTTGCCTTCCTCGTCTCTGTGACTCCAAGATATCTTTTGCTGTGATCGGAGATTCTACGAGAGTGCGTTCCGTTGCTCGGATGCTATATTCTCGATCGAGGCGGTCCGCCCTCTCGTTACCGCTCACTCCGGCGTGCGCCGGACACCACGTAATAGCGTGGTGTTCCGTGAGATTTCTTCCTAGGATTTTTACGGTGAGTTTGGGCAGGGTGCCTGCCATGAAAAGGCGACATGCCGACTGCCAGTCGTTTAGTATTAACGCAGAACGTGCTCTATTTTCAGCGTCACGTATAGCCAGAGCCACCGCAGTAGCCTCTGCTGTGGCCACCGACCCTGCTCTGACTGTTGCGGAAATAGTAGCTTGTGCGTTTGTGGCTACCACAGTGAAAGTGTTGCTATCCTGTTTGCACGCGTCCGTGTAATAAACCTCCGGATTTCTACCGAACCTGCGTTCGAGTGTCCTGGCCCGTGCAAGGTGCCGTTGTCTGTGGTATTTCTCGCTCATGTTTTTAGGGATTGGGGACACAGAGATCTGCGCTCATATGTTCGGTGGGAGTAGTTCTGTTTGGTCGTTACAATGTGCCGGTCTGAGTGGATACCCTAATCGACGGAGAAGTGTTCGACCTTGCTCCGTGGAATTGAGCCTTTCTCGTTGTGCGATCAGTGTTGCAGCCACGAGTTCTTCAAACGTGTTGCTAATACCCATTGCATTAAAAAGGGTCGTGCTAGTGCAAATCGGTATACCAAGCGCCGCCTTATAAGCTGTGCGTATAAGGGCGTTTATTTTAGTTTCCTCTGAGTTTGAGACTTTTTGGAAAGGAAGGCCAAAGGTTACACGGCTCATGATAAATGCCTGTACGAGCCTTATCGTCTCTTCCTCCTTGAAGCCTTTTCTGTTTCTTGCTACTCTGTTTATCATCCTAGACATGCTGTTAACCGTTTTCCGGAGGTTTGCGATCGTGTGCCCTACTGCTCCATTTTCCAGTATCCATAGTCCGAGTATATGAGTTTTAGATACCTCCTGTATTGTTTGACCTCCCAGAGCAAGCTTTATCGGAAGTCTATCGTCCTTTCGTGTATAAGGCGCTCTTACTCGGATTAGTTCGGACTTCTCCGGGGTGCAATTCATGCCAGCTTTTGTTACATGATCCTCAACAATGCCAATTGCCTTCTGGAGGGTTTCCTGACGTTCCCCTAGAGATCCCTTTGCGGTCCAGAGAGTTAAGTCGTCCGCGTAAATCGCATGTCCTAAGTTTGGGATCCGTTGTAGTTTCACCGCTAGTCCTTTCATCCCTATATTGAAGAGTAGCGGTGAAAGAATTGAACCTTGCGGCGTTCCTCTTTTGGGGGTCTGTAGAACATCTGAGCGGGTGGATCCTAGCCCTATCGTGGCTGTGCGGTTGTCTAGAAAGGATTTTATGTATTCATAAGTGCGCTGTCCGCAGTGCATGTTCGATAGTTCCGTTAAAATGCTTTCGTGCGAGATGGTATCGAAAGCTTTTTTGATATCTAATGCTACTATGAATCCGTCTGCATTTCCTCTCTCTGTGTTTAATACTTCTTCTTTCAATAGGAGAAACACGTCCTGTACCGACATATGCTGTCTAAAGCTGAACATAGTTTCCGGAAAAAGGTTGTTGTTTTCTATGTACCTAGTGAGTCTCATCTGTATAACCTTTTCGAAAAGCTTACCCAGACATGAGGTAAGGGATATGGGTCGGAGGTTTTTTATGTCCCTCGGTTTCCCTGGTTTCGGTATTAGAATTATCTCTGCATGCTTCCATGCCTGTGGGATTTGACCTCCTTCAGTCCATACATGTTTGTTAAAAACATCTGTTAGCCCTGTTAAAGCATTGAGGCTAAGATTGCGAATCATGGCGTTTGTTATTTTGTCCGGTCCAGGCACCGTATTTTTCTTGAAAGTTTGCGCTGCCACGAAAACCTCTGCCACCGATATAGAGGCATCTAGCTCCTCATTGTTCCTTCCTAAATATGTGGGAGTATCATGGTTTTGCGTGGAATTTGCTCCTATATGCATGTCTTCTAGTGTGTCTAGGAGATGGGTGTCAGCGTCTCGAAATTCGCATTCAAGCAATCGCAGATCTTGGTTCGTCGCTGTTTTTGTACTTGCAGGATCTATCATGCTTCTCAAAATGGCCCATGTATTTTTTGTGTGTAAGGTTCCTTGTAGAGATTCACAGAATTGGTGCCAATTATTGTTTTCTAGTGTTTGTGCATAAGCATTAGCCTCCTGTGTTAGTTGAGCTATACGTATTTTGAGCTTTCTATTTAATCTTTGTCTTTTCCATCGTCTCGTCAGGCTTCTGCGTGCTTCCCATGAATATATGAGGCGGCTGTCTACCGCTGTTATATCCGATGTTGTAGCAATCTCCCTCGTTGCTCTTTCGTGTGTTTCGCGTATTTGCTCCACCCAGGTTTCAATATCTTCTGGGAAAATGAGCTGCTCTTGTTTATCTCAATATACAGTCCAGTCTGTCATGCAAGCCCTCCCTAGGGAGTGACGGATTTTGGGGGAATTGATACCTATCGAGACAATGTTATGGTCACTGCCCAAATTTTCCTCCAAATTTGTCCACCGCGTCTCACCTGGATGGCTCGAGAAAGCTAGATCTGGGGTTGTATCCGCCGCTACACTATTGCCTAAACGTGTGTAACACCCCGGTGTTGTAATGAGTTCTAACCCGTATTGATCTGTCGTCTCAACTAGTGATTTTCCCTTCACTGAGTCTTTGTTGTAACCCCAGGCGGAGTGTGGTACATTGAAGTCACCAACCACTAGTAGCTTGTCTTTTCGCTCCATGTCTGATATTGCATAAATTAGTAGGGTATCGAAGCATGGTGCTCGCTCTCGAGGAGGACTGTATATATTTACGATTACAGTCTTGGCTTTATTTTTTTTTTTGCATGGCCACACCATTAGTATTTGATGCTGTGTCTCGTGCTGTGGCATATACGAGACGCTGAGGGCCAGGTCTTTTCTCGCAAAGCTGGCGACCCTAGGATAATCAGGATTGGAATACGTCTCGTATCCTTTTAGTTTTTGTGTAATTTGCCCAATTTCTTGTAGGCATATAATGTCGGGTAGGACTGGCGCTGACTGTATATATTGTGCAAGGGCAGCATGTTTGTTACGTAACGTACGGCAATTCCACTGCCATACCTCAAGGTTTTCAGTGTTTCTGTGTGTCGTGTCAGCCATGAATGGTACTATCGCTATCCGTCGTCTCTATCACTTTAGGACGACGGGTAGGAGCTCCTGGGCTATCATCAATGCGTTTTCGTGTGGTTACTTTGATGCAGCTTAGGGAATCGTCTACGTGTCTCTTAAGAGCACGCAATTCTGCGAACATTATCTGTACTTGATGTGTGATTGTTTCCAGTTGCTTGCCTATGGGCTCTTCTGGTGTTGGTGTCGGTTTACTAACATGTGTTGTAGACGCTTCTTTTGTTTTGTTTGCGAGGTCGTGTATTGTTTGCTTAAGGGCAGCCATCTCTTTCTTCAATTCTGCCAGACTGGCTTTTAGTGATCTATTTTCTTCTATAAGTTTCTGATCCGCTACCGATTTGTGATTCGTATGATGTTGTGCAGTGGGAGCTGCAACTTGCGCCCAGCTTACCTTTGGTGCCGCCATTTGCGGTTGGCCAATGGTTTCCCTGGACTGAGGGTGTTGAGGTGTTGCGTTCTTAATCTTGGACTTCTCTGGTCCCCGCCCGGTTTCTTGCCGGTGTACTTCCGGGAAATTTTCCTGGTCGAAGGGAATAGATCCTTCCGAGGTATATCCGTGCTCTTCTTCCTCCGACTCGAACCACCTTTGTTTACGCTTGAGGCTGCGTTCCTTTGATGGCTTCCGTTCTTGGCGTCCTGACGACGGTTGTGGTCGGCGGACCTGTTTTAGACGCTTTCTGCAGCTTCGGTCCCCCGTTAGGTGGGCTTCACCGCACGAGGCACACTTCGGGTTACATTCGTGTCCGTCTGCAGGATCTTCCGTTCCACAAATCCTACACACACACAGTTCCGGTTGTGGGCACACATCAGTTCTGTGACCCACCCTTTGACATGTTTTGCAGACTTGCACTGTATTTCGATACGGATAGCAGGCCATTTCGCCTCCCTCATAGTACACATATCTTGGTACTAGGTTTCCGAAGAATACAATGACGGCACTCTTAGTGTCCCCCAGCATTCGTGCGTGAGCGACTTCCACATTCAGCGTGCGCACTCTGATTTTCGATTTAAGGACGTCTGAGGGCGTATGTGGGGTGAGTCCGTGGATTACCCCCCGAACTGCTCCGTCCCCGAGAGCTACATACGCTTTCACCGCATGGGGTTTTCCACTTATCTTGAGTGATGTAATCTGGCGCAATGTGTAATTGTTTCAACCCCAGAAAAGGAAGTCGCAAACAATGTTCGATCCAGGCTTAATACGTAGGAGAAACTGCTCACCTTGGATCTTTTCATTGCAAGCCTCTATAATAGCACGGGCCATCACGGGAGTTGTAATTGCTCGAAGCGGGAGTCCTTGATGCGGTCTCACAATGACCTTGAAATCGTCCTTTGGTAAGGGTGGTAGTTTCTTCCCGTTGCGTCTCGTGCGAAATCTTGGCTTGCCTGCATTCTTTGTAGATTCGTTCTTCCGGTGCTCCTGCGCACGTTCTCTCCGTTGCATTTTTCTTTCCCTGACGGACACAATTGTGGTCCATCCCTCTTGGGCGTCTTGAATGCGTTTGTCGGTCGTATTCTCACCGCTGTTGATGGTGGACGGTGATGGGCTTATCCCTGCGTCGGTGGCCATCGGCTGGTGTGGTCGGATGTCCGTGCAATCCATGTGCTCTTCGGTGTTGGAATCATGGCTGGTCGAGGCTCTTCCCGCTGAACCGCTTTTCGCACAACGCGCAGGAGCTTGAGACGCCATCTGCGTCGGCGTCGCTGCAGTGGCGGAGTCGCAGCCGGCGTCGCGGCTGCCGCCGCTCGCTACTCGTCGGTAGGCCTACACTGGCTCACTTGTGGAGCTAGCAATCCCTTGGTCGTATTTCCGTGAAAAATGGTCCAAGGGCCAAAATTCTGGCCTCCGTGGCTGCCGCTTGACTTCCCGGAAACGATGAGGTGCACTTTTCGTAGGTTCGAAGAACTGGACCACACGAAAAACATGGAAATTGCGGAGCGTGATGCGAGTGCGTCCACACTCCTCGATGCCTTGGACGCGTCGAACAGCGCAATAAATTTCGGTAGCGACCACTATGAGCTGGAGGCCCGCTTCGAAGTCACCCGAAGTAAATCGGGAGAATTCACTCTCACGGACTGGGACCTTTTTCGCAAGCTCCGCGTCAACGACAGCGCACCCGTCCCCAAAGACCTGGAAGATTGGTGCGAGCGAATCAAGAGTGACGCCGAGTCTTCCACTAAGAAGATTGTCAGCGAATTGAAGGTAGAGAAGATGGACATTAGGCTGGCCCATCTGATCGAGGCAAAGCAGGCCCTGCTTCTAAGATGGAAGGGACAAGGGTTTAACCGAAGATTGAAGAAGAAGATCTCCGAGCTTAACAAGGCCATCGAAGATCGCTGTCGGACCCTCGGCAATCAGCAATGGGACGAGGTATCTGATTCTATCGACGGGCAGATGCGTAACGGCAAGTCCTGAGGCATGCTAAAACATCTCCTCGACGAGGGCAGCGCCAGATCCAGTCAGAGACACACGCTCGCCAGAGCCCTGCACGAAGCTACCACATCCTGTTCTGTTCCGGGAACGAGCTGGTTGCCAAGCTCATGGCCAAGTACCTTCCCATAAAGCACGGAGACGATGAATACCGGTTTCCCGACCACCTCGGCCCAGCCCGTCCGGAATTGGACGAAGACTTCACCATGGGGGAAATTAGAGAAGCCATTTTCGCGCTCAAGGGGAAGTGTGCGCCAGGTGCCGACAGAATCACCAAGATGCTGCGGAACCTTGACGATGGTTCGATCGCATGCCTCACCGAGAAGATCAACGAGACGCGGAAAAACGGCAGCGTCCCAGAGCAATGGAAGACCGCCAACGTCGTCCTGATCCCCAAACCCGGCAAGGCTCCGAACGTGGACAACCTCCGACCGATCTCTCTCACCTCCTGCGTTGGGAAAATGGCGGAGCATGTCGTCCTCAACAGACTAAACAGATATCTCGAAGAGAACAACATCTATACTCACAACATGATTGGCTTCTGTACCGGCCTTTCGTCGCAGGGCGCCATGAAGATGATTAAACATGATATCCTAGAGGGCAGTACCAGAGACACCAGGGCCCTACTCGAACTCGACCTCGAGAAAGCATTTGACAACGTTCTCCACGAATACATTCTGGCCTCCCTCGCAGACCTCGAGCTGGGCCCCAGACTATATACCTACGTCCATTTCTTCCTGACGGGGAGGAAAGCGAAGCTGCGGATCGGCGACTTTGGCTCCGACGAGGTGCTCCTCGACCCTCCGGGCACGCCGCAAGGCTCGGTCATTTCGCCTGCTCTCTTCAACATCTGCATGATCGGCCTCTCGAGGAATCTGGCCCAAGTTGAAGGTATCAAACACACCATCTACGCAGACGACATCACGATCTGGTGAACCGGCGGTAGCGAAGGGCAAGTGGAAAGCGCCATGCAAGAGGCGGTAGACGTCACGGGGCAGTACCTGCTACCCACCGGACTCAGGTGCTCCCCGACCAAATCTGAGCTTCTGCTTTATGGAAAAGAAAAAGCCGCAGACCCAAGGGCTATAAACAGGTCCCGGAAAGGGGCATTCACCTGTTCAGTCGGAGCGGTGACCCGATAACCAGGGTCGACACCATCAGAGACCTGGGTATGTTCATCGAATCACGCGGGTGCAACGGCACTGTGTTACGCAAGATAATTGCGAAAAACCGACAATGCTTTTCGCCTTGTGCGAAGGGTCACGAACAGACATCGTGGCCTCAAGGAGGACAATATGCTCCGGCTCATCAACGCCTTTGTGCTGTGTCACTTCACCTACACGATGGCCATGCACAACTGGCTCAGAGCCGAGCGGGAAAAGCTTAATGCCCTCACTAGAAAATTCGTCAAGAGAGCCCTCGGGCTACCCGTCAGAACGCATACCGAGAAGCTCCTTCGGCTCGGCATACACAACACCATGGAGGAGATAGCCGAGGCTCAGGAACGGGCCCAGCTAACTTGGCTGTCCACCCCGCCGGCCGGCTGGCGTATCCTCGAGGAGATCGGACTCGCAGCCACCAAGAACATGCCTGAAAACACCCATATCCCCAAAGAAATAGGGGAGAAGATTGTGGTCGGTCCCTTTGCCCCGCAGCGTTCATCCCGTTCACAAAGCAGGTTGTCGCAAGGCAAGAGCATTGAATATACTAAAGCAACTCAACAAGGACAAGATCGAAGCAAGCTCCGTGCGCGCAGCCGCATACCGAGACGGCAAGGCTTTTGCGGTTTCCGTCGTTGACACGCTGGGCAACGTCATCAACTGTGCTTCCGTCCGGACGATGAACACAGAGGTGGTCGAGCAAGTGGCCATTGCACTCGCCATGCAAGACGGTCGGAGAGAAAGGGTGTATAGCGATTCTAAAGTGGCCGTCAGTGCATTCCAGAAAGGCCGGGTAGCCCGGCAGGCAATTCGAATTCTGAAAGGCGCCAAACACGGCAACACCTCCATACACTCGATCCTTTGGTTCCCTGCACACGTCGGGGCGATTGAGAGGGTTGCTCTGAACCTCAACGAGTCTGCAAACGAGGCTGCGCGTGGCTTTACCGACCGCGCTGCCCTCGGTTCGGCCGACTCTCTCCCCGGACACAGAGACGCTCCTATCCCGCACAATGTAATCACTAAATTCTTTTACTTAGAGAGAAGGGTTTTCCCACCGCATCACTCCAAGCCAAGCAGGCCGCAGGTGGTCACACTCACTCCTGCAACCGAACTCCTACCCGAATCCGGCGTCCCTTAACAGCATATATCCCGAGATTTATCCGAATTGTTCTTGCGTGGCCTGTGGTGAGGTTGCTACTTTGCCTCATATGCTCTGGGTGCGGGTCGCTGGGCCTGAAGTTCACCAAGGAAGAATGCGACGCGCTCCTGCGAAGTCCCGTCTTTGAGGACCAAATCCTGGCCGTCCAGCGCGCCCGCGATCGGGCCGGCAGGCTAGATCTGTCAGTCCCGTCGTGGGATTAGCCGGGTGTGCGCTTTATTGCGCTTTGCTGGACAAAATAAAAGTTTATTCACTCACTGACTCACTCACTCACTCAGTCATTGCGCTTTCGGAGTTTCGTTCGCGTTTAAGTGACAGACGCACGGAGGTCAATTGGCTCGCGGCTACTGCCGCAATTCCTAACTTCAGCGTTTTCACACACAGTTTCCACTGTCTTCGAGCGATATGTGTTCACGTTTTGCCTGTGCGCGCGTGACGCTGTGCTGGTTAATTGAGTCAAGACACGTTGGCGGGCTAGTTGGTTTGAATCCATAATGTGTACGCGCGACTGAACAAGGACGTAGAAAGAAGCAGACACACAAAGACAGTGCTGTCTCTGTGTGTGTGTGTTTCTGCCGACGTCCGCGTTCAGTCACGCCTACATACTTTATCATTGTTAATTTAGTTAGTAAGTGAATGTCTACAAGTTCGCAAGGCTGATAAAACTGCTATCCTCACTCCGTACAGCTATCTACTAATTAGCTATCGCAATCGGTGGTTCGCATTTCGCGTGGAACTGCGAATTTTGTTTAGCTTCAGAGGATGATCACGGCGCCTAGATACGTAACTCAGGTGCTGCAGGTATGTGTCTTTATTCAATGAGATGCGATTAGAGTATGGAAGGTAAAAATTAACTGAAAATTACGATACTTCCTAACGCGAAATTTGAGCGCCCCTCTATTCGTGTTTTCATTTCGCAATGTATTGGCTGGCGTGAACAGTCCGTCTCGTGCGGCAGGCTGCAAGCGGAGCGAAGTGTGGCACGACTGCCTCACTAATCTGAAAATCGTGTGAATCAGCGTCTTGGGGACGTGTTGGCGCGATTTACAGTAGCCGCCGCCGGAAGACCTCCCAGGCGACACGCACTGCTCTGGCGCAATCTCGTAGCCATCGTCGCCGCACTACACTTTTCTTCTCACCATTTCACCATACCCTCCTCCTCCGCGTTCCTCCTCGCGTCTTTCATTCCCCGCTGCGCTCCGCGTTCGCATTCATCTTTCGCTGTGCTCGACCGTTCGGCTACGCCCATTCCGACGCAAGCCGCAGGAACGGGTGCCTGAGACCTAACTACACGTGCGCGCGAAGTCTTGCCAGCTTTCGAGGTGTTTGCCGCCCCTCACGAGGAATGGCGGTTTGTACCTCTAAGATGCGGGTCAGTGTGCGCGTCTTCGCTCACTATTTTCGCGTTGGTAGACATCTCTTCGTATACTTTGAGGCAGCCAGAGCAGCGGTATCCGTCTCGAGCAGATATCTATGATCGTTCAGCGTTTCGACGTGTACGATCAGTCCTGCACCATTTGCACTTGCGTGAGGCGCGTGGGCATGAGCTCTCGCGCGGCACCACGCGTATGTGTTGTTTGGACTTGAGGCCTATGCTTTAAAAGGTAAGGCGAAAGAATGCACGGTGGGATGGAACCTCATGTCTCTACCCATTTTCCCGCAAACCTCGGTCACTGCGTAGTCTATCGTCGAATGGGTAGCGCGTCGGGTTGCTGTACCAAGAGAACAGGGTTGAAAACCAACCATTGTGTCAACTTGTATCGCTGGGTAAGGGCCACTATGTATCAATGCGCCGCTCTTCAAGGAACCTCCCTGACGCCGCCATTGGTCCCTTTGGTTGCGGGAATGGGTATTTGGCCTGGGTATGTAGCGCTCTTCAGTGAATCAACCAGGAGCACTGTGTTTGTGACACTTTGTGTGTGTACTGCTATGCAGTGCACTTTGATATCAAATTTGGTACTGGGTATATGCCTTTAATATCTGTTACTCTTCGATTAAGGGCTCTAACACCAACTTCGGTAACCAGGTAATTGTTCCTGGGACTACGCCGCTAGTAATGACAACAAAAATTCTTTTAATTTCTGAGACGTTCGGTGGAAGCGAAACATCGCTGAGCGCGGACATTCCGGTGACGCTGATAAATGGCAATAAGGAGAGAGAGGTCATAAGGGAAAGGCAGGGAGGTTATAACTAGGCTGAGTCCGATAGGCTACCCAGCGCTGGGAAAGGGGTAAAGGGTAGATGGCGAAGCGCGTGCACTGGGAAGCGGCGTGCAGTAGCAGCAGTGGAGCGCGAGAGAGGCACGGCTCCATGTCGACCAGACGAATGTGGCATTAGAAAACCTTCGAAATTTTTTACTTGGCGGACAGAATTGAACCCACCTCACACGGGTTCCTCAAGGACAGCAGCCGGACGCGTAAGAAAGCTGCGCCACAATGCACTGGGCATGAGGCAGTTTAAAATAAACGTATTTCACGCCGCCGCTTTAGCGAGCTCCACCATGAATGTGTGGCAAACTTTTCTTCTTCTGCCACGTCGCTTGTTTTAGACATGAGCAAGTAATGGAGTACAGCTTCAGAGATAAGGAAGAGGAATTAGGAACTATGGAGTAAATCAGATGAATGGACGTACAAATTAAAGCTCTTTACTCTTATATGTGCTTGGTGGTTCCACAGCTAGTGGGGACCTGGACTATGAGCGCGACCTTCAGTGGATCAAACCCAAACTCCGGACGACCTCCACTCCGCTCCTACCTCTGCAACCGGTCAGGTACCGTCTAGGGGTGTTATAGGAGTTGTAGCTACCATTAGGCTACTAGAGGTACAGCTCGCCGATCCCACGTTATGGTTCATACAAGCTGAGAGCAAGTTCCGCAGGGGTCGCGTCGCGTCGGAGTTTCGCAAATATGAACTCCTGCTTGAAGCCTTGCCGCTACAGGCCATGGCGAAGATACGCCACATCCTCGTCCAGCCACATCAGGAAATGCCATATACGACAGTCAAAAAGGCTCTTTTTCGCCGTCTTTTCCCGCCTGCGCATCAGCGTATTCAGGAGCTGCTGAAGAACGAAGAGCTCGGTGACCGACGTCCAACTCAATTTCTACATCACCTTCAGCACCTTGTTTGTGACCAATTAGACTCCTTGGACATGGCCGTATTACGTGAGTTGTTTCTACAACGTCTTCCAGCAAATTTACGCATGGCTCTCGTCACAGCTAAGCATGAGCGCTTGTCCGAACCCGCCTAACTGGCCGGTAGTATGAGGAGCGTCACTCTGGCCGTCATAAATGCTGTCCGTAGCTTTCTACTTCCTGAAGTGGACTCCCTTCAGGAAACAGTAAAAGAGCTCGCATCTCAATTCGCCACATGCGTGAGGTATTTCGCAACAATCGCAGTTTCAATGACCAACCCCAACCCTACTCATCAGCCTCTGACGCCGCCTTCTATACAACGGCAGTTTCAACAACCCTAGCGCAGTATTTCTTCACAGGGCCTGTGCTACTACTACCGATGTTTTCGCGCCGAAGCTCGACGATATGCGTAACCCTGTTTGTGGCAGACGCGAAACGCTCAAGCCGGTTGTCAATAACGGCGGCGTGCGATCATCGCCAGACGTCAAGCCGCCTTTTCCATATAACCGACCAAACCACATGGCTGCGTGTGTTGGTGCGCACTGGTGCGGAGGTCAGCATAATTCCTGCGCCTAAAGCTGACCCGCATCTCCGCGCAAAGTCAACCTCCCTAAAAGCTATCAACTTTTCCGTCATCGCAACTTACGGACGGAGCTCTCTGACCCGCGATATCGGTCTTAAGAAAAGATTGTCAGTGCTATATTGGATAACAGACGTCCGCTATGCCTTATTAGGGGCTGATTTCTTGAGCCATTTTCATCTGATCCAGGACATGAGCCGCTGTGGCCTGGTGGGTAACATCACGGCTCTGTAAGTCAACGGTTTTCCGTCGCACGCTACTGATCTCAGCGCTACTTTCATCAAACTGCCTATCTCACCGTATGCTGCTCTACTCCACAAATTTCCGGAGATTGCTACAGTCTCCGATGGTTAAAACCCCTAAACACACTGTAACCCAAAGTGTTGTTGCCACAGGTTCGGCCATTCACTGTCGCCCCCGCCGACTCGATCCTGATAAGCTTCGCCTTGCCCGCAATGAGTTTCAGTTCCTTTCGAGTTTAGTTGGAAATGTTGCAACTAAATATCGTTCCTCCGCCATCACGCTTGTGATCGTCAGCACCACACATCGTGCCAAAAGAAAGACAATGACAGGCGGCCCTGTGGTGATTATCGCGCACTGAATGCAATTACTGTTCCCGACCGATACCCGCTACCCAATATTGATGATTGCACTGCCTTTTTAACCGGAACAAGAATATATAAATCGATCTTGTGAAAACTTATCCCCATATTCCCGATGAGCCAGCCGACATTCCAAGAACTGCCATAACTATCCAATTAAGAGTGTTTGAGTATTTACGCATGGCTTTCGGTTAGCGCAACGCAGCTGAAACCTTTCTGCGTTTTGTAGACGAAGTCACTAGAGGCATACCGTTTTCTTTTGCCTACATAGATGTCTCGTCGCCAGCAGCATTGCTGAAACCTACAAAGCGCATCGGCGTCACCTTTTCACTCTACTTCGTGATTATGATCTCGTCATCAATGTTCGTGAACATCAGTTTGGGTTTCTAGAGATCCATTTTCTTGGGCATTAAATAACCAATCATCGGATCACTCCGCTGCCTGAAAAGTCCAGGCCATAACCGACTGCCCGCCACAAAAGTCGACACACAGTTTGCGAAGTTTTCTAGGACTCATCCATTTTTATCGCCGTTTCAGCCCTGCATGCTCTATCTTGGTGCAACCTGTTCAAGCATTCCTTTCTGTTTAGAAAGCTGAGTCTACCGCACTTCCTTGGGACACGGTCGTTGATGAAACTTTCGCCGCCGTTAAGACCGAACTCGCACAAGCCGCCCTCCTGCATGATCCTTCACAGACCGCTCGCACTAGCCTTATGGTGGTCGCTTCCTCGGAAGCCGTGGGAACCGCTCTTCATCAGTGGGTAAATGGTGCATGGGCCCTCATCTCCTATTACCGCAAGTTACGCCACACTGAACACCGATACAGTACTTTGGGACGTGAGCTCCTGGTGGCCTACCTCGCAGTGAAATATTTCAGGTACTTCTTTGAAGGACGACAATTTATAATTGTTACCGACCATGAACCACTTGTCGGCTTTACGTTCCTGCAGAGCTCTAGCGTCTTGCTTTTATTACCGAATTGACGACAGACATACGCAGCGTCAAAGGCAGCCTAAACAGGGCAGTGGACGCTCTCAGACGTATTACCAATGGAGGTATTCTGTAAGAGTCCACCTAGTGGACTGTCTGTTTCAGGCGGTTTTGATTGGCTAGGGCCGCTCGTATACTCCTTGCTCGCACAGCTGCATCCAATCAGCAGCGGCCGAAATGGACAGTCCACTAGGTGGACTCTTACAGAATACCCCCCCCCCCCCCCTGCAATGTCACAAGAAGTTCTGTCCATATTTCCTTATTTTGACTGACGTGGCTCACGCACCCGACGTTGAACTTCCACGATTCCGATCTTCTACATCCTTCCGCTTGAAGCAAGTCAACTTCTCCGACCACGACGTCACACTCTGGTGCGCCGGTTCACCTAACAGTACCTGCATTTATCTGCTTGTTCTTCGTCGTTGCTCTTTTTGATACACGGCACTCAATCTTCCATCCAGGCGTACGTCCCACGCAACACCTTATCACCGAACTTTACGTTTGGCCTCATATACGTGCTGATATACGCGACTGGGTCTGCACTTGTACAGCGTGTCAACTTACCAACGTGCAACGACACACCAAGCCTCATTCGAGCAAATTCCCTCTCCCCGATGCATGTTTCGCCACCATTCTTTTGGAAATCGTTGGCCCTTTAGCCCTTTGCCACCATGCCATGGTCATACGTATTTGCTTACATGTACTGATAGGTGCACACGGTTGCCTGAAGCAGCTCCAATGTCGGACATGATGGCGGAGACAGTTACTTATACTTTTCTGTCTTCCTGGGTTAGCCGTTTGGTGTGCCATCAACGGTGACCACTGATCCAGGCAGAGAGAGTAGGCACTTTTCACGTCTGTAACATCCCTTCTTGGTTGTGTGCGCATTCGCGCAACTGCTTAACATCCCGCATCCAACGGAATCATCGAGAGGCTACGTAAGCACTTGAAAGCTGCGCTCGTCAATCAGCCTCACGCAGAGGATTCGGTATTGCACCTTCCAATCGTGCTGCTCGGCCTTCGGTCAACACTCCAACCAGAACTCGCCTGCTGTCTAGCTGAGATGGTTTATGGCTGCACCCACCGTCTGCATAGTGACCTCGTCAGCCCCGTATCTACGCTGAATTTTTTGGATCCATCTTCTTTGATCCGTCATCTACGCATGTTCATGCACAACTTGCGTCCATCGCCAACCTTTGCTCACATGAATAAGCACGACATTTTCCTACCCTCAAACCTGCAAACATCGTCACATGTTTCTGTCCGTGTTGACACCCCTCGGCGTTCTCTTCAGCGCCACTACGACGGTCCTTTCTCCATCATCAAATGTTCTGAACACCCATTCACAATCCTTCTCATTGGGCGTGACGACACGTTTGCTATCGCAAAGATGAAACCGGCTTCCATTATCAACACCTCTGTCTGACCACTTCTTCAAGTGACCACAGCCACTTGTCCAACATCAAATTCCATGTGTCGTTATATTGCTGCATTGCTAATCGCATTAACGTTGGCAATCATCGTGAGAATGGTTCTGCTGAAATTCTGTCTGCTCAGGCTGTGAAAAAAAATTGCTAGATCCCACCCATATATGAGAATCGGTCACATACGAAGATTTACTGGCTGTTTACGCAAATGTTAAAGGACAAATAATAGCAAAACGTAACGTGCAAGACGCAAGTACTCGCATATTCCAATGCATTACAATTTTAGGCAAATGTAACACTACAACGGCAAATGCAGTGCATTCTTCATGCCATCGTAACAGAAACACGCAAATGTTTAATGCGGGACGGCCTATATATCAACACGACCCGAATGTAAAATCTTCCTTAGGTGCGATGCAGGGGAACAATTTGCGGCCAAGCTTTTAATGTGATCGGAGCCGCCCAAAAACGTTATACATACACTCGTTACTGCACTCTCTTTTTTCTGACTCATTTTTTTTCCTTATGCGAGGTTCGTGGTAAGTTTCTACTGTGTTCTTGATGAGCTACAAAATGCACATTCTTTATATTTGTTTCAAAAAACAGGCACGGTATAGCCAATGTATAAACATAGTTCAATGTATGCGGACAAACTACAGACCTTAAAAGTAAATTACGTATTAATGTTACATCGATCGTTATAATGGTGTTTTAGGGAGAGCGTGGAATTTCACATGCGACACTGTTGAAACTCTACCCTCCAACAATATTTTGTCTAGTGAATATGGTAGGGATATTGTGGCCAATTTCTCGGAAAGTAAAAAGTGTGTGCCATATTGCTGCACTTATAATATCTCTTTAACAATTGCACAATTTGTTACATGCTGGTAGTTATCAAACGGGCTAGTCCCACAGGGGCAACATTTCAAATTTCTTATTAATTTAGAGCTCACAAATATTTTTCTGCACCGCTCATGATCACTTCACTTTGTCTACACTAGGCTGCTTCTGTTACTGACACCTGACTTTTTATTTGCCTCAACGCAAATAACTGCATACAGACTCTGAACCGATTTTGTTCATTGCACTTTTCCTCCACGCTCAGCTGCAATTGTTGCAGGTATTTTACTTTCTCTGTACCTCCACGCTCACCAGTAAATACACATTTGGGGCCCATTTTTGTTCGCTTCATCTTTACTTCCAGAGTCGACTATTTCTGTAGCTGACATCTGACTTTCTCTGTACCTGAACACTTATCACTAAATGCAAAATCTTCCCATTTTGTTTACATCATTTCTCAATCCGCACTAAGCCGCTTCTGCTGCCGACATTTGACTATCTCTTTACCCCAACGATCATCACTACATGCACCACTCTGGGCCCATGTTATACACTCCATTTCTTCCTCCACACGCAACTGCTTCTGCTAACAACTTCACTTTCAATCGGGCACTTAACCAGTGATACATGCCTATCCTGCGGCATTGCACAAAGACGGGCAATAATCAGTCGCACAAATCAGTGGCACCTGGCAAGTGGACAAGCAGCACAGCCAGCAGCGAATACCCATTACCCGCAAAGAAAAGCGGTGAAAGTCACAGCTAGCTTCGCTTTAAAAGAAACAGTTCTAATTTGTTGCCAATGTTGTACTATAACAGTTGGCTAAAGAGGGCTATAATGCCTCAGACACCCTTCAGATAGGTTTACCTATCTTCGTCAAAGGCGGCTTTGTTATCCTTGATCGGTTAGTTTTAACGCGTTAGTTTTCTTATAACCCGTCAAAAAAAAAAAACCCGGATGACAAGACCGGATTTTGCCAAGGAAGGTCCTCCCAGCAAACGTCGGCCAGCCATTCTGAGGCATTTTACCCCTTTTCATAGAACTTTTATCCCATATTGTGTTTGCATGTGCCAACCGCCCTCTTGACTTTTGATTTCCTTGCCGACGTTATCCCACAGCCTTCGCTTCGGTCATCTAGAGTACCGCCAAGACTGGACAACGCTCCACTATTTACAGAGCAACAACACCGCTTTGGTGATCATATTCAGCGAGCACTTTCCTTTTGCCGTACCACATAGATGGTGGGGAATGATGCTTTCCTGCAAAATTAATAGACAACGCCCGGTATACTGAATATGCCGTGTTTCTGTGAAGTTGCAACCGACAGCAAGGCTATTTGTTTAGCGTTTGCTGGTTGCAGCCCTATGGAAACCGAAATCCTGCCATGCAGTGGGCTATGCATGCACGCCCCTGCGACAATGTCCTCTACATTACAGGGTACTGCGAACTGGTTGTAAGGGGTTCTCTGTTTGCTGCAGCCTCGGTAAGATGTATTCATATTTCAGAATATTTAAGACGTGGCTGAGCAGTGTGTCATAAAGGAAGTATTTTTACCTCTGAAATTGTCACTCTGCCACCCGTTTACACAAAGATTTCAGACAAATATTTTGAAGTACTTTGTTGCCACCTGCACTGTGACAAAAGTGACAGTTGTCCACTATTTCATCCATGCCAACTTTCTCTTTTTGATGAACGACTACTGATGTGTTTGATAATTGCAATACGCTATATGCAAATGACTGTGTTTCGCGTGAAAGGCAGCACATACTTTCAGGAGTTTAAATTTTAATTAGTACGGCAATTTCCAACGTTCGAAAACATATTTCGATGCTTTTCAGTTATCACAATGCGAAATCAAGACATGGTTCTTACGTTTAGATCGCAGGTATTCGCCTGCTCGTAGGCAAGCATATTTCTCGATCGCCACTCAAATAATTGCTTACACTTGAACGAGAGTAGTGACTTTTCGGTGCTCAATGCGACATCACATCACGTTAGCATCTTTTGAGGAAGAAGATGGCTATTCTGGCTCGCGCTGCTTACTGCGGCGATATTTTGTAAGAATATACTCAGTCTTCTGTTAACCGTTTATTTGCAAGGAAATGTTCAAGAAAAGGTAGCAGTTTTGCCCAAAAGGCGAAGCATCGATTGCCGTAGCAAATCAGTAGGTAGCTATACAAAGTGAGGACAGTAGCTTTATCGGCCGTATAAACTTATAACATTCACTTACTAATTAGATGAACAAGCACTGTGTCACGCCCGCACAAGCAAACATGTACACATCTCACTCAATAACGGCACATACTTGCTATCAAATCACTGGAGTGAGGAAGCTTGGGAAAAGCAGCTAGGAAATCGACCTTCGTGCTGCGTCTCGCTTCAATACGAACTAAGCGTCGAGAACACAGCGTACACGAAGTTATCAGCATTAGTCACACTCTGTCTCTATAACAAATCGCTTTGAACATAGTGCCCGCCCGGCGGTGCTATACGCAGTCGCCGCCGCACTAGAACACCCTACCCCTCTCTTTCCCCTGGTGCTTTATAGTCGACGGAAGACGGCGCGCTTCCTCCCGCTTTGCTCCCCTGCGCACGCAGGATTGAGCCACCTGCATCGGCCCACACCCTAACGCTTTCACTTGCATGTACACCATACGGCCCGCTGCGACCATCGCCCTTAGACTTTACACAGAACATGACGTCGAAGCCTACGGCAACGACGACGGCAGAAATGCGCCAGGAGTGTCCATATAATCGCTGTCTCAATAAAACAATCGCAGCCCTTCTGTATGTAGACACCCGGCACTGCTTAAATAAATACTAGACAGCCTTTTGAAGCGCGTCCGTGAAGCGCAGCTCGAATATGTCGTTTAGCCATGACAACGTCGTCACAACGAAAAACATGAGGGCCGCTGTCCCTAGTAGCTCTTTGGCTGAATAAAGTATTTTTAAGCCATAAAACAATGCGAAAACGTCAAACAAACCGATGCAAACACGAGAGCGATTCTCGCGGTCAAGTCATATTCACCAAAAGAGCATTCATAAATTTTGAACCATATTGTATTGTTTGTGAATAATAGTTTCTGACATTCCTTTTCATTCAGGGGCGTTGAATGCCTGCTCCTTCGCTGGAGGAACTTGCAAAACTAGCTGTGAAGTGGAAATGAACCGCTCCCAATGCCCCAGACGCAAGAAGTGCTCTGCCATGTTGCATCTTTAGCCTTCTGTTCATCTCATAGCTGAAATCAATGCCTTCATCTGCACAAATGACAATAAAGTTTCAACACAATCCCAAATGCATCATGCTTTTACTGTTCCTCTGAGCGCAAGACAGATTTGTCTTGAAATTCGCGCTCACAATCTAAATATTACAGTGACGCTCTTGGCTTCTCGATGGTCGGCACTCTTTGTGTGCTGGTGTGAAAAAGAATTATCAACATCAGAAGTGGCTCATACCCCCACTAAACAGTAAAAATGGAATTGCTCATCCCCCTCATAACGCATAGGCTACAAGCACTCAGCAAAGTGAAGCGAACCGTGCATATATTCATTGGAATCACGCATACAACGTACAGAACAGTGTACGTTTCAATAAAGAACCAGCTAAAAACAAGCATCACTCATTATCAGCACTAGTTTATACCGCAGTAAGCAAGAGAGAGGGAGAGAAAGAAATCTTTATTCTTCGAAAGCGAGGCCCGGCATTACCGTGAGGTGGGAAGGCTCCTTCATCATCATCATCATCAACCTGGTTACGCCTACTGCAGGGCAAAGGCCTCTCCCATACTTCTCCAACTACCCCGGTAATGTACTAATCGTGGCCATGTCGTCCCTGCAAACTTCTTAATCTCATCCGCCCACCTAACTTTTTGCCGCCCGCTGCTACGCTTCCCTTCCCTTGGAATGCAGTCCGTCACCCTTAATGACCATCGGCTATCTTCCCTCCTCATTACATGTCCTGCCCATGCCCCCATTTCTTTTTCTTGATTTCAACTAAGATCTCATTAACTCGCGTTTGTTCACTCACCCAATCTGCTCTTCTATTATCCATTAACGTTACACCCATCATTCTTCTTTCCATAGCTCGTTGCGTCGTCCTCAATTAAACTAGAACCCTTTTCGTAAGCCTCCAGGTTTCTGCCCCGTAGGTGAGTACTGGTAAGCCACAGCTATTATACACTTTTCTCTTGAGGGATAATGGCAACCTGCTGTTCATGACCTCAGAATGCCTGCCAAACGCACCCCAGCCCATTCTTATTCTTCTGATTATTTCCATCTCCTTTGTCCAGTAAAAAAATTGCAGCTACATTTCCCTTCAGGAACGCAGGTGACACGCAAGCGTATGGTTGCTATAGGGCACACGATGCTATCGACCCTTGGTGCGCCTGAACGCCTACACTGTCCGCATATTCAAGACAGGGCTCTTGCGGCGGCGCCATACGTCCTGTTGTAACCATTCGCTTAATATCTAAATTACCTTGCAAGGTGTCATCGCACAAAGGCAAACATGAGCATTACGCATGCACTCGATGGCCGCGGACACACACTGTCAAAACACTGCCGTGAGGAATAGCGACAGCAGCAGCGAGCGAAATGACTTTCCTGTTGTCTATCGCTTCAAAGCAAACTGAGCGCTGATAACACAGCGCACGGAAAGCTACGAGCCGTCGGCCTCCAAAGCTTATTTCTGTCAAATTAAAACCCGCCCGACCACGCCCGGCCTTAGTACAGCGCATCCCCTGCCTACCCTCCTCCAGTGCCATGCGCGCTAGGGAATACGGAGCGCTTCCTCCCCTTGCGCACGCGAGAGTTAGCCGCGATCGCAGACTCACCGTCGCACGCTCTGAATCGCCAACACAACGTACGGCTCCTGAGGACGGTGTTATCGCGAGACGAACCTGATACGTATGCATCGCAAAGAAACCTTGTAGCAACTGCCTGAGGAGGTGAACCCAGCGCGCCTCCGCCTACCTGCTTCCTCCGCGACGCTTCGCCTCGTATCTCCATTCCTACTTTGCTCAGCGTTACCTACAAATTTCTCCAAATGTCGTTACTATTCCGCGGCGCTCAGTGCGCGCCTTCGTACTTTCCCCGGTGCGCGATTCTCTTCAGCTACAGTCAAGGCGCCTTCCTCGTCCGCGTACTTTGCGGCTTCAGACAGACACCGCCCTTTTAACAAGCTGGCCGTTTAAACTGGCGCGTAAAACCTTGAGTACTGAACCATTTCGGAAACTTCCTTGTACAGCACATCGTTTTCCCTCTTCAATGCCTTGTTGCACAGACTTCTGCTTACTGGGATCGAACACTTCGCGCAATATCATTCAACAGTTTCATACTGTTATCGATTTTTGAAACTTCCCAGTTTAGCTTACCGACGTCTACACCTGATTCCTGAAGCATGAGTTTAACATTTACGGAAAGTTGTTTGACAAGCTGGTAAATGCGATGTTCAAATTTTTATTCAAGCGCTTCAATGTTCCTTGCCAGTTTAGTATTTGTAGCCATCATCAAGTGCCAATACAACAAAATCTACACTAGAGAGAGCATGCACAGGCAACAAACTTAAGCAGCAACAGCAGAAGTTGTGGTAAAGAATTTGCACAAAAGTAACCTAACAGTGACGCAAACCAACCAATCTGTACAAAGTGGGAACAATGCTCAGAGCTGCGCTTCCAATCGCAGCAGCTGCTGCTTTGACCCTGAAATTCTGTGGAAGACTGTTTTATAGGTGAAGCACGGAGGATCCAAGCAGGAGCAGGCCGACGACGAGCAGACTGATGACGCGAGCATCGAGAATGGGATGCCCGTTTTTGCTGGTGCTAACAGCACCGCCTTGAAACACGTGGCAAGATCAGTCGCTGACACTCAAAGAGAGAACCAACTTGTGCTTCTTCACAGCAACTTCAGCAGGAATCGCGTACCTAAAGAAAGTAGAAACAATGCTCAGAGGTGTGCTTCTAATTCGCAACCGCTACTGCCGATATGTTGTTAAACTATATTCTCAACAAAAGGTAAGACGATATCCACGGAGTCTTTCGGCAGAAGGCTGGACGAAGAAAGATCGAAACTTGAAACGAAACAAAATGCACAGTGAAAAAAATTAAAGTATGACGCTTTACGAGCCAAAACAACAATCTTATTACGAGGCATGCCGTGTGGGACTCGGAATTTATTTAGACCCCCTGCGAATCTTTTATGTGCACACAAACATAAGTAAACGGGTCTTTTTGCATATCGCCCCCATCGATATGCGGCCGCCGTGGCCGGGATTTCATCCCGCGACTTTGAAAACAAAAGGAAAATGGCACATACTTTCGTCCCCTATATATGTGGCTTCATATTTAAAATGAGGCGCTTACGCAGAGCTTGGATTAAAATTATTCCTTTTTTTTTAATTCATTCGCAAATGTCGACTTCTCATTTGCAGAAATTGCTCACCACATAACAACAAGCTTGTTTATAGTAATTCAAGGACAATGCCAGAATATTTGCAATTCATTCATGCGTACTGTAGAAATCCTGTTTTATGCATAGTACCAAATCATTAAAGGCGATAGCAAGGTTTCGCGTTGCGCTAAAGGCGTCTCCGAAATCTGGCATCATGTGGGGCACCGCCAGCGAAGTTGCAGTTATCGCACTTCGATTGTGCTCGAAATGAGACCGAAGGTCAACCGTGGCCATTCGCGAGAACTTATGTGAGCGTCTACTGGCTTTCCTCGTTTTTGCAGCCCAACTTCAAGCGCTTTTCTGAAGACCTTGTAACACCAACCCCCCCCCCCCCTTTCCACGGGTCACGCATGCTCGTCTATACCGTGACAGCACGACGATGCCAAGCGTGGCTCCGACGGCAACGACCCGAACTTGCCTCGAACATCCGCATAATTGCTATTCGATACTAAAGTTGCTGCAGTAGCAGTGTTCG
Organism: Dermacentor variabilis; assembly: GCF_050947875.1. Taxonomy (NCBI): domain Eukaryota; kingdom Metazoa; phylum Arthropoda; class Arachnida; order Ixodida; family Ixodidae; genus Dermacentor; species Dermacentor variabilis. Next base: position 134,596,865 of record NC_134571.1, read on the forward strand.
TTATAACGCCAATGGGTGTATCAAGCATTTTAGTACAGTGGGACGATTGAAAGCCGAAATATTTTCGTGTAGTCTTTGCGTCTCGTAAGATTGCATTTTAAAAAGGCTGCTGGAAACTTTTAAACAATTTATTCAAGAACATCTAGCGCGAACAACCCCAAGCAATCCTCTCTCCTCATTGATCAGGGAACAAAAATAGTGCTTGCCTTTGTCCTTCGCGGCTGTACAAAATATGCATCGGTGCAGCAGAAATGCATTGTGAATACAGTGTACTGTGTGAGCTTCTACTGATAAAAAAACTGTTTAGCTCCAGAAAGTAGCGTTCTAACGATAATTTCAGTCTCCGAAACGTGAAACTACATGAGGCATGTATGTTTTATTGCCATTGATATCTCTACTAGTTTGTGTGTTCCTTGCATCAGCCGCTCCAAGTGAGTAGGGACTCTTTCTTTTCTATTGCGAAGTGAGGCGCCTTATTTTCGCAACATTATTGCGAATTCCTTACTTTCTATGTTAATGATGTTACTTCGCGGTTATTACGAACTGCATTCGATAATAAACGTCGTAATATTTCTTCAGTAATTTATTACATTCGTAAGCTCAAATTTTTATTTGGGCTGGCTCTTGGTTGATATAGGATAGGCTTTCAGGTTTCTGGTGGTTAAATTCGAACACACGGCTGGAAAGCAGATTCCTTGCAAAGATGCTTCTTTACCGCACAAATTCTAGAACGGTAAATAAGTGGCAAGAAGGTAACACATTGACGCGCACACAGGACACTACACATTTTAAGGGACAGCTCGTTCGTACAGCCTTTTAACATTACTTGCGTTGTGCCCGCTCGCGGAATGCGCTCGCTACCTGTACCACACGCCTTAGTCTTGTGCTTGTCGCGGGTCGACGATGGCGACGTTTAAAAACCGACTCAGTGGTGCGATCCCCAAGACATCCTTTTCAGGTCGCCAGCGCCACAATAGAGAGCGTGGTTTGATTATGTTCATTACGTACTAACATTGCTACGTGGTGTCAGGATCAGCTCTTCAACAGTCCGATGGTTCGTCATCAGAAAAGCCCACCGTAATTATAAGCATGGCTCAAGGATGCAAACTGCCTGTACCCTAATTTTTCGTGCCGCACACTCAATAATAATAATAATAATAATAATAATAATAATAATAATAATAATAATAATAATAATAATAATAATAATAATAATAGAAAGCGCAGTACATTCATCAGCCCTGCCTACAAACTGTTACAAGGAAAATGGCAATAGTGAACCGCAAGAAAATGCGCATAATTCCACATATATATCCAATACGTGCATAATACACACATTTACATACATACATACATACATACATACATACATACATACATACATACATACATACATACATACATACATACATACATACATACATACATACATACATACATACATACATACATACATACACACATACATACATACATGTTCATATATTTACTATACATGTCTTCCAAAGAAGATTTGGCTCATGCAATTTTCACCGCAGCGTATAGTTAGTTTTCATGGCGCAATAAACGGAAATAAATGATCATTATATACAACGGACGAAGATTTAAAACAGAAAATGCTCTACAGATGAGACGTACAACAACAAAATGCAGAAGCAACATTTGAAGAAGTAAGCATTGTGATCAACAGAACCACTATGTAAGCGTAATACAAACGGAGATAAGAAACAACTAATTCTTTATACGCTGTAGATGTTCAAGTCCGCTCCGCCCGTTTTAGTGCTTTCCAAAGCTTATATATTGTTGTGGACTACACTATATTACACGGTAAAAAATTCAACGCTGGAAAATAATATGGGCTCATTCTTTTAGGGTATTTTCTTGCACGTTGTGGTATTTGATAGCGCCATTTTTAATGAGCATCGTGGAGCTACACCAGACACCTTAAATTGATTGTCCCAGAAGTTCCTGAGGGCTATTGCATGCAGCGAAACAGCATTAAACTCCAGCGTTGATAATGGTACAAAAATATTGATGCTGCCTTCAAGAAGCAATTCATAACTTATAGGGCTACATTAAAGCTCAACATGTAAATAAACACGTCGTAGACGGGAGCAAGAAAGGACAAAGCGAGCGCTAAACTTGAATTGTTTATTCGTAAAGCAATGTCGGGGGGGCCAGAATACAACACCAGCGCATGCGTGCTGCAGTCACATAAACAAAATGTCGCAGCCTTTTGCCGAACAGTTGGAACTCGTTTCCAAAGAGAAAGACAGACTTGTTACTAATGCCTGCTTTCTAATATGGAAAGCCTCCAACAATTGTGACAACGTATCACTGCTGCTGCCCACTATTTTTATCTCTCGAAGTCATGGCACACACTTGCACGCTATGCAGTGCGCAGGTAAGCAAACATTGCCTGTTTTGTTTAATGATAGTTCATGCTCCAGTGCTCGGTCGTTGACACCCAGCTTCCGATTCGATCTGCGTAGAAGCCCTATAAGGTAAAATTATTCCAATATGTTTTTATTCCAATCTCCTGACGTCAAATTTACGTAACCGCCGATGAACCGCCGGTTGATCGGGCGGTGAACCGCAGCGGTGCCTGAACAGCCCAATCAAACGCTCTCCTCGTTTATAGAAGGTCACTATTGTCTGCTTTCAAAACGAATAAGATTTCCTACATTGAGCGGTTTTTCCCATCTGATTGGCCGAGAAGAGGTAAGGAGCACTATCAAGCGGAGAGGGTTCTTTCAGCGCACTAAAAAAAGATAACCGGATGAAGAGGGAGATGCTGGCGACTGCGATTGGTCCGCTTTCCCTTACTTAGCTTGCCGTGGCTTGTCTAAAATTACGGCGCCGTACAACGGAGCGTCATAAATGCCGCCGGAATGGATCCTCTGCGAAGAACAGCTCGCAGAGCGATGTCGTACACGTGCCAAAAGGGCTCGATAACATTATACGGGCGCGCGAAATGTTATACGCAAATAAGCCCATGCTCTCCGGCATGTGCGAGTATCCAGTACCCGGGCAATCCGTGGCAGCCATCTTCTATTCCTTACCAAACGGGGCACTCTCCGGCTACTCAGAAAAAAATCTAGTTTTGTTCGGCATATTAATGCATCTTTAACGCGTACACGTCACTCTGACGCAATGAGTTTTTTGTGACGTCGAGTGACAGACAAGTTAAGTTGGTGCAGCCTGAAGCCTTTTGACCAATAGCACAGGGTCAATGGCAAGAACGCGTCGAATCAGAAATAACTAGTTTTCTTTTGTTCGGTCTAATCATGCATAACCAATGTGTACACGTCATGTCAGAATGGGAGCCATCCCGGTTTTCGTGACGTCGTGACGAGGTTCTTGACAATCGCCTGATTTCGAAAAGTTTGGAATAGCTTTACGTTATAGCGCCCAAGTCTTGGGCCCTATAACGTAAAACTTTTACAATTTGTTTTTATTCCAATCTCCTGACGTCAAATTTACGCGACCACCGACGCACGCATCGGGCGGTAACCCGCAGTGTTGTTTGAAACGCACAAGTGCACGCACTCCTCATTTATAGCCGGTCACTTTTCTTGCTTTCAGAGCGAATAGAATTGCCTACATTGCGCAGATTTCCTTATCGAATTGGCTGAAAAGTGGCGAGTAGCATGCTCAAGTGGAGAGGGATTCGATGGGGCCGAGCCAGAATATAGTGAAAGTAGATAACCGGATGAAGAGGGTGGTTCCGACGTCTGTGATTGATCCGCTTCCGCTTGCTTAGCTTGCGGTGGCTGGTAGAAAATCCCGGCGCCATGCAACGGAAGCTTAAGAATGACGCTACAACGAATCCTCAGCAAAGAAGAGTTGGCAGAGCGAGGTCGCAAACGTGCCGAAAGTGCTCGAAAACGTTATATGGCCACACAAATAGTTTTGTTGTACGCAAATAAACCCATGCTGTCCGGCATGTGCGAGCAGCCGGTGCCTGAGCGATCGGTAGCAGCAATCTTTTATTCCTTTCGGAAAGGGGCAGTCTGCGGCTATTCAGTAGAAACTTCAGTTTTGTTCGGCATATTAATGCATTTTTAACGCGTACAAGTCCCTCTGACGCGGTACGTTTTTGCGCTTTTGTGACGTCGCGTGACAGGCAGGTGAAGCGGGTGCAGCCCGAAATCTTTTGACCAACAGCCTAGAGCTTATGGCGAAAAGGCGTCGAATCAGAAATAACTATTTTTCTTTTGTTCTGCCTAATCATGCGTAATCAGTGTGTACACGTTGTATGGAATGGGGGGCAATCGCGGTTTTCGTGACGTCCCGTGACAGTCAGGCGAAGTGGGGGTGGTCCAAAAATTTTTCGACCTGTCGCGGAGGGCTGATTGCCAAATTGGAATGGAAAAGTTTGGAAGAGTTATAGGTGATAGCACCCTTTGCCCCACGATAGCGGTATTGAAAAGCTAATCTCACGTTTTGCGTAAGGGATGGTGTTCTGACATCCGGGCATGTTTTCAATGCCGCGGATGCGCGGACACAGCCCAGCTAACTTGCGTGGTGCTGATTAAACAGCTGGCACACCATACCTGTTTGTCAATTTTTATGGTTGTGTGATAGCTTGTGGACGCAGGGCACTACAGCAGGCTTGCGTCCTTGAACGTAGCTGGGCAGCTTTTTTGCTTGGTGCCCTTTATCTTTAGAGAAAAGTATATGAGACCACTCCAAGGACCAGTGCGGGTAGGCCGGCTGAACTTAGCCTCGCCATTTGGTTATCAAGCCTGCATGACGTGCGAGCACAACTTCAAACGCGGATTCAAGAAACAGAGTGGCTACTCCTCTTTTCCTATTCCCCAGTTGCGCCAATAAGTGCCCCCTAAACTTGAACAACTAACCCAGAAGCAAATTCTAGCCATAACCTATAACGTTTATGTTGTATGCCCATGGAAGATGTACTGCTGATGTGTGAGGGCCTTCAGGCACTTTCATGCTGTCTGTCCGCGCTTTTCGGCAGGAGGGCCCCCCATAAATTTGTTGGAAAATGAAAAAAATTGCTGACGATTACGATCCACCTTTATGAGAAATTTGAGCGCGGCTCTGTACGTGTTTTCATTTCGTTATATATTGACTAGCGCTGACAATCTGTCTCGTGCGCCACGCTGCCAACGGAGCGATGCGTCGCACGACTCCCTCGCAAATTGGATTGATTGGGTGACCGTGGGTGACGCGTGGGTGCGGTTTACAGCAGCAGCCGCGGGCAGACCTCCGCTCAAGCAGCGCTTTGTTTCCATACAGAAGACGCACGCTACTCTAGCACCATCTCGTAGCTACCGCCGCCACAAAGCCCGGCTTGCGCCGTACTAGGCTTTTCTTTGCCCGCTTTCGCCATGCCGTCCTCTTCCTCTTTTCTCCTCGCGCTCTCTCTGCTATCGCCGTCTTTCATCTCCCGCTGCGCTCCGCGTTCGTTTTCATCCTTCGCTGTGCTCATTCGGTCGGTTACGAGGGGGCAGTGCCGACTCTCGCCGCAGGAACGACCGCCTAAGGGCTGCGCTATGCATTCTGTATCGTTCTGTATGTATAAGGCACAGTATTAGTGAAAATATTTTTTTCCAACGAGGGCAGCAGTCACAATAGGCAATAATCCTGTATGGAACTACGCATTAGGATAACGCATGCGATGTGGTTCTCCTCACTGATAACGACATAAGGTAGCAGATTTGTAAGGTAAGCACAACACTAAACGAAGCTTCCGATCAACTTAAGATACATAAGAATTTCTTTCAAGATCGCTGTCAAACCGCGAACCGACACAGTTTAAGAATGCGTGTAGTCGATATGATCGCAAGGACATGAATTGCAATGCGACCTATGTAGCTTTTTATTTGCTCATATTCGTTTAGTCAGCTGAACTTTCTTCAAAGGGCCTCGAAAGCGGACGAGTTACCCTAGCTTACCGTAATTTTACCGTAGCTTTGGAGGCCCTTACCGAGTAACGAATACGGTAATATTGATTATACTTGCTGAAAACCAGTTCATTGCGTTAACTTCCTCTTCTTGTAAATAAGAAGCTGCGTGGGAAGATTTATTCGCACGAGAAATTAACACTGCATCGTCTGCATACTGAAATATTTTGATGGGGACTGCATTAGACAGATCGTTAACGTAAGTGTTAAATAGGAGCACGCTTAATATTGAACATTGCGGAAGACCACGGCTTAGATTTACAAAACGCTGCTGTGAAAGTTTTGAAGTGAGACATACTGCAACCGGTCCCTAAAACATTATCAAGAAGTGACAGAAACAAACCACAGAATCCCATCGTTGCAGGCTTTGTTGGCAATAATTCATGCAGACGCTACCAGATGCTTTCCTTATGCAAGGAAACCATGCGCACGCTACCCAGTTACTTTCTAAACACAAGTGCAAGAAGTCGGAGCGCTCATCTAGAAGCAATAATTCAAGTCGTTCAGTTTTGATTCGACGAACAACGAGTGTGCACCGGTGAAACATGGGAGAAGGATTAACGAGTCGCATTGAAGTGGTCAATTTCTGTAGCCATGTGAGCGCGTCGATGTCTAAGCTAGTGATCAGAGCTATGGACGGCACAATGCAGAAGCTCATCCATCGTACAGGTAGTCATAAATTTATATCACAGCTACAATTCGCCAAGCACACAGCGCAGTTTGAATCGATGGCTTCCCTCGCACGACAGGCAGCCTCCTTATGTACCAGTGTAGTAACACGTAGACCTCTCAACGTTGCTATATCAGATATAAACACTCCGGTAGATTACGTATCACGATGAATATTGACATTAATACAGTTATCTTTGAAGCAGTGTAGTGATACATCATATTGCCGCCGCAGAGGCGCGTTATCTGTGAATCGTGTATGCAGCCGGGTTCTTAATTCTCTCGCGCTTCCCACTTGGACCCATAGGAACAACATTTGTGCACCGCAAAGGTTCGCGGCATTTCGACTCCATTGGGCGGCTCGGGCCATATCACTTCCAGACCGCCGAAGCACTGCTGGCGTGTGTTGGCTAATAGACTGAGTTTCTCGGGCCTGGATCCCGTGTACCGTTGCGGAATTGAAATATTTGCTTTGCTGCGATAGCACTTATATGGACACTCCAGGCGCAAGTCTGCCGTCGCCGTGAGGTTCTGTATGAAGTCCAAGGGCCAGAACATGGTCGACGCGCGCCGTATGCTGTATGTGCGAGTGAAAGCGTGCGAGGGTGAGCCCGCGAACGCGGCTCAATGTCGCCTGCGCGAGTTGGGAAGGCGGGCCGGAAGCGCGCCCTCTTCTGTCGCCCGCGAGGCACGGCGTGAGGGGAGTGAAGGCGGGCGTTCTTCTCTGGCGGCTGCTGCTTACGACGCGCGGCTGTGCGTATACGCCGTATCTTGAAAGCGATCTGCGACGTGGACATTGTGCGCACCCGCGCGCGTATTTCCAACTGCTTGTAGGTACAGCGAGGCGCGGCACTTGCGGAGACGACGGACGTTTGCGCGCATGCGCGAGTAAGAGCGGGCGCGAGAGAGGAAATGTGGGGAGTTTTGCTCCTGGAAAATACGACTCTGCCTAGTTACAATGGAGAAGTTTCTTGGCGCGCGTTGTATGCGCTTGTCCCTAGGCGTGCCGGCAGAATTCGCGGGGCGAGGTAGTGCTGAACTTAGCATCGCCAGTTGGCGGCTCGACGCAATTATATTTATTCGATCATGTTTTTACTAATAAAAACAACGAGTCATTATTTCGCATTATTGGCGGCGTCTCCAGGACACCAAAGCGGCAACGGGGCATCAAAGCTGGAAGCAGGGCGGCCCGCGGGCTGGGGCCGCAGAGGCCGAGCGGGCCAGGGGGTGTTGGCATGAAAAATTGGCTGTCCACGATAGCGGACAGCCGATCTTAACTCCCCTGGCACACGCAGGTCTCTGCGAGCTTTGTGGTGCAAATCGCGTCCACGCGTCACCCACGGTCACCCAATCAATCCAATTTGCGAGAGTCGCGCGACGCATCGCTCCGTTTGCATCGTGGCGCACGAGAGATTGTACGCGCTAGTCAATATATAACGAAATGAAAACACGTATAGAGCTGCATGCGCTCAAATTTCGCATGAAGGAGGATTGTAATCGTCAGCAAATTTTTTTTATTTTCCAACAAGCTTATGTGGGGCCCTCCAGCCGAAAAGCGGGCACATACAACATGAAAGTGCCTGCAGGCCCTCACACAACAGCAGTACATCTTCAATGGGCAGACCTTTGCGGTTGGGGCCGCAGAGGCCTGCGCGTGCCAGCGGAGTATCAGATCGGCTGTCCGCTATCGCGGATAGCCAATTTTTTATGCGCACACCCCCTGGCACGCTTCGGCCTCTGCGGCCCCAACCCACGGGCCGCCCTGCTTCCAGCTTTGATCCCCCCGCTACCGCTTGGGTGCCCCGGAGATCCTGCGCCGCCTGCTTTAATATAACCTCAGGTGCTCTCCTGAGGCCTCCGTTTGCCGGTTACATGTGCCCTCTTGGAGCAATGCTTGTAAAAAATCCGATCTATCGTCGCGACGAAAAAAGCGACCCACGACTTATACAACACCAGTCAGAACATTGTCCCTTCAGACACAGCGATCACTAAGCTGCGTCCGCGCCCACTGCCTCACCGCGCGGGCAGCCAGCGGCGGAGTGTATAAACCAACTCGACCGCACTCCGCAATGCCGGCATGTCTAGGGGACAAACGAATACAACGCGCCCTAAGAAACCTCCTCCGTAGTGCCTAGGCTGAGTCATATATTCAAGGAGCAAAAGCCCCAGCTTTTCTCTCTCGCGCCCGCTCTTACTCGCGCCTGCGCAGAAACGTCGAGCTCCGTCAAAAGTGCCACGCCCCGCTGTACCTACTCGCAATTCTAAAAACGCCACCCACACCGGCCATGCCGCAGATCGAAGCTATCGACATACAAAGCTACCGGCATTACGCGTAGTCCGCTATGTTTGCAGGGTGCGCGTAGTGCCGGTAGCTTCGTGTGCGCTGTGCTTTCGACGTTTCGCTCGCGTTGAAGCGAGAGATGCACGATTCTATCGCTGCTGCTGTCACGGTTCCGCACTCCAGTATTCTGACAGCGAATTTCCGCACTCATCGAGCGAGATGTGCTCGTGTTTACCTGTGCGCGCATGACACCGGGGTTGTTAATTTAGTTAAAACACGTTGATGCAATAGTTGGTTTCAATCCATGACAGAATGTGTTAGCGTGACTGAACGAGGACGTAGAAAGAAACAGACACACAGAGACAGCGCTGTCTCTGTGCGTCTGTTTCTACGTCCTCGTTCAGTCGCCCTTACACAATATATCATTGTTAATTTAGTTAGTAAAGGAACGTTTACAAGTTTATACTGCCGACAAATCCACTATGCTTAGTCCGCATATCTATCTACTAATTTGCTATCGCAATCGGTGCTTCGCCTTTCGGGCGAAACTGCGCCTTTTTTTGTTAGTGTGTCTAAAAACAGGTGAGACAGGAATCTACCCACCTACCTACCTACCTACCTACCTACCTACCTACCTACCTACCTACCTACCTACCTACCTACCTACCTACCTACCTACCTACCTACCTCAAATTGCCTGAAATGATATAAATAGTGCTTCGCCCTATGACTGAGAAGTTGTAAGGGTGTACTCGATGGACAGCGGAGTATGAGCCAGCTCCCGAACAATATCTCAGGGCAAGAAATGTAATCGCAATTAAAACGTTAAACGACACAAACAGAGACCTGCCCTATTGTTCGATACCGCGCCAGATAAGTTTAATAACCTGCGACGCTACAGACACAGGTTTCAGGTGACGATGATACGCGTATAGCGTGTAGAAATATGACACCCGTGTGGACTTGCCCAGGCACTCGGCATATCCAGGCGCAGTTGCTCCGATGGTCTCGCCTCCGCAGTGGCTGGCGTGCTCACTCTAGCGAAGGGAGCCAATGTGTGGCTATAAAACAGAATCTTGGTGGCCTTTATGCATGATACAAGGTTGCATTGATATTTACTGGTTGTCGTTCTTTTCTCGTTTTCTTTTTGTTTACAGAGCGTAAGGCCGTACTACCGAAATTCAAATAAGAATGGTGCTATAACCAATTAGTGCATTCTGACAGAGTGTCAGAGAATCCGTCGAATGATAAATGTAGACATATTTCGCTTCGCGAAGGCATTAGTTCTTTAAGTTAATGCAAAAACATTCTAAGTGAGGCCACTGGAATATGTCTATCAAAAAACGGAAGAAGAGGTCGTTTCCCTTTTTATATGAAATTATGTAGCTTATCCTAGTATTGTATTTTAAAGCTCACATTAATCGTAAAACCGCAAAAGCACTATCTCGTGGTGTTTGTCTCTATCATGTTTCACTCAGGACGCTTATATCATACTATAATCTCAAGCATCATCATCATCTCATCCTATTGCTCATCCAGCTTCAGTAAGATAAATAAAATGGTCATGTCCTGTCGTTGTTTGTTGGTGGCAGTGAATGGGCGGGCTAATTTAGTTTATCTTACTTTACAGCCGGCTGTGTACCCCAAACATGCGTTTCTAAGGGGTATGGATGCGTACCATTCAAGTTCTGCCAAGAAAAGGCATCACTGTGCCGAAATAGCTGTACGAGGCGGTCTTTTTGCTGCAAACTCAGTAAGATGCACTTATATTTCGTAATTTATTTAACGCGTAAAACGTCATAGTCTGATAGAATGTGTGACATTTGTTATTTTGTACCTCCAAAATGATTGAAGGTGCTCACCGTGGAAATAGAAACCTTTACGAAAGATTTTAAGATAACTTCTCCTCACCACTTGATGTCTGTAGGCGGCAGTTGTGTACTGTATTACCGCTACCGATTTTCTTCCGTGGCCCCCTAACTACGCCGCTACTAGGTGAATGCGTAAATAATATATTTAGGCCTGTCACCTAGCAAAATGGGAGAAACTCGAACCTATCCTTTGGAGCTTTTATTTGCAACGTGTCATTTAAGGCACGTGTGCATATATTTTGCGCTACAAATTTTATTATGATAATTTCTCGAAGGGTCATTACCCGCCACCAGTTGAGTAATGGTAAATTTTAGCGGCAGGGCAGCATCAGAATGTAGAAAGCTGAATGCTCACTAGGATGCCGCTTTCCTGACCTCTGATGTAAAGCGGCGCGTCGTCATGCTCCTCGAGCCCTCGTAAACATATTAAATACAAAGAAGCGTATTTGGTGTTGTATGCTAAAAGAACTAAACTTTAGTTTTGGAGCGAAATTGCAGATCATTTCTGAGCAAATTCAAGCAAAATCAATTAGGTGAGCGTGATAATTGCAAAGTACCATTACTGATGGGCTCACTGAACTGAACGATTATAGATAAAAAGTGCGTTGCCCGAGATTTGACAGAAACGCCGGCGCCTTTGAGTTAAACTGGTCAAAATACGGTTGAAGGATGTGAAGTAAGGAGAGTGTTAGAGATGGCATTGCTGTAAACCGTTTGCTACAGGCCGTCTGGAAAGACACATTGACCAAAATTTTTGAACCTATATTATTTTGTGCACCAAACTTAGGAGTATACATTTGCATTCGAAGCGTACATCGACCAGAAGTTTAGGAAAATTTCCAGTCACTTAATTTAATAATTTACGCAGAAACTCCGTCGGAACTTGAAACGGACATCTTGAGTTCATGTCTAGAGTCTTTTGAAAATGTTGTGCATGCACCTGACTCTTTCTTCTCCGCCATTTGGACAAGAAAATATCGCACCATGTCACTGCGGTACTCCAAGGCTGCTAGGCATGACGACCATAGCGACCAAGCCACTGCCCAAGAAAAAAAATACCAAGCCGCTTTGCAGAGAGATCACTTAAAATTATGACGAGCGACCTGTTACATTGAAAGTTGGCCGCGAATGTTCTCAGCTCGACACGCCAGCATACACTTCATTCTGTTGTATGGACTAGCGTTCTTAATTCGCCGTGGTTGGTTAGTGGCTATGGTGGTGGGCTGCTAAGCACAAGGTCGCGGGATGGAATCCCGGCCAGACCGGCCGCATTTCCATGGGGGCGACGTGCCTATAATCAGTACGAGGTTTTGGCACGTAAAAACCCCATAATTTAATTTTAGCGTTCCTAATTGTTTCTAGAACGGACAACAATTAGGCCCACAACTTAACTTATGTAGCGCATCACCACTATAATATTAGGCTGATGCTGTATAGGTTCGAAAGCGATTTCTAGGTGCTGTTTTCCCCAGTAATCTTAATTACGGCTGCCGACAAACGCGTCCCAGATAACAAAATGAAAGGCTCAGCTCCGTAATTTCTGAGAACGTTTCCAAACATTTCTAGCGCCGCGCAAGCGTCATCGAAGTGAACGTCATGTGACGGCCGTAGGCGTCCGCCGACAGATCTAAGTAAGGCAGAAGTCAAGTTAAGGAAAGCATTATGCAGGTTCAACGCAGATGTTCAAATGTATGTGATGTAATATTTTACTGAAGCGGCCATTAAACGTTGTGTAACTCTTTGTGATGGATGTAGTTGTGTTTAGTTTCAACCTATGCAACGTGCAGCCTTATGGAATGTGTATGTTCATCCACCGCAAGGATTACAGTATTATTAATAAGCAATGCCCTATTCGCAAGCAGTGCGTTCATGCCTTACACTCGTGACACGCTATTTCGAAATGCAAGCACCGAAACCAGCCAGAAGCACCGTCTTGATAAGTCGAGGCAGCGACTTCACGTGTACGAAGGCCATTTATCGTACTAGTCATAGAGGGTTTCCCTTTAACATAGCAGCGGGACCCACTCTGCTTCCATATTGCCTAGACTGACCATTCACAGTCTATCATAAATACTTCCATTCTAGTGCGCTTCTGGAGATTTTCTGAAAATGGAAGTAAAATGAAATATGACGGTCTCCAAGTTTACCATATAAACAACTATCCTCCTCACTCCAACAAAACAAGTCAAATAACACGTTTTTCCTAATAGTCTACCGAAATTGCCGTTATAGCAGTCAAAATATGTCCGCTTCGGCTACGAACTCTCATAGTCTTAAAAAATTCTTATAGCCTAAATAAAGGACACCATGCAAACATAATCACTTGTGTTAAAGCGCATTAACCTGAGTTCATATGTAGAGATATTGTAAGCCAGTGTATAGACAATATTTTTAACAATTCATTTTCCGAAAGAACAGTGCGAACATCTTCTTTCTTGGACAAATCATATTTTAATATTACATATTGCTGACGACTCACGAACCTTTCTTTTTTCTGTATCAGTATTAACATTTGCATTTCCATATAACGCAGAACAAATGAAGTCCTGCTCCTCGGCTGGAGGAACATGTAAAACAAGATGTGAAGTTGAAAAGAACACGATCCAATGCCCTGGACGACTGAAGTGCTGCGTTGATTTGGAGCGCTGAGCCAACGCTGAGCAGCCATTGCCGCAACTTGCCAACACGCTAGTCATATACCTGCTTGACAAACGAACGACGACCTCAAGACTCACCATCCATATCCTTCTACCCATTTCGTGCTTCGAATAAAAAGTGACAGAAAGAGCATTAAAGTTTGAACGTAAAACAACGTGTTGGCGTACCGTCCTTCTGTGTCTTCGCAGTGGTACGTGCGATGTAATTTCAACTTCCTGGTTCCGTTCCTGCTCCAAGTCTCAAAAAAAATTATCTGCGCGCCCACTCGGACAGCAACTGCCCGCGTCACCGTAACTTTAGGATACCTAGGGTACCGCGAATGAAACCGCCACATTTCCTTATTGGTCTGTTGTGACGTTAAGAAGCAGTAATGATACCAGACCTCACGACTCAATGTCTTTGGCCATTGCGCTGCTAAATACGAGGACGCGGATTCAATTCCAGACTTCGGCGGTGGCATTCCATTTAGGTCACCATGTAAAGACAATCGTACTTCGACAGACAACCGTGCTTCGAATCCACGTTAAAGACCTCAGAGGCGGTTAAAATTATTCGGGAGTGTCTTTGTCAACCCACTGTGCACTTTAGGGAAATTAACCACCTTACTAGAATTGCACAACATAAAAGCAGGCGTAAAGAAAGCAGACTCGTCGCATTTTTCCGTCACGTCGAGACAAATATCCGAAAGAAAAGGAAAATTATGAATTCATTCGAGTGGTCTAACTGTCTCACTATTCAAGAGTATGCGTGCAGTGCGAGCATTCGGATAGTATATAACTTCTGACTACGTTCAGAACACTTTGGGAGTGTTGCCTTGTACTTTCAGGTGCTGAAGCTTGTATCTGATATTTTGCTTATTTCAGTTTGTTCAAACATACATTACCTGGGATGAAGAGACTAAAGCCAGATGAACTCAGCCTGACTAGGGTCTCTTCACCCATTTATTGCTCAGTAGGAGTGAGTGGGCAAGTTTTGTCTTTGTTTTCTTTTTCTTTCGTTTAAGGCAATAGCAAGAAATGCACAAACGTAACATAAGTGGTATGAGCATCACGTTAGACACTTCAACAGCAAGAAATGCAAAGAAAAAAAAGTAACATGTCATACAACGCACTCCCGTTCCTACTCTACAGAAATGCCCTCACGCGACAAGTAGGCAGCAATATATAGGACAGAGAAAGTTGCAGTTTCGCCGGAAAGGCGAAGCATCACTTGCGATAGCAAAGTGGTGGACACCTATACGAAGTAAGGATAGTAGATTTATCGGCCGTATAATCTTTTAAACATTGGCGAACTATACTCGCGAACAACTTTCTGTGACTATGAAGGGAAAGCTACGGGCACGCAGTTGTTGCACATGTTTTACCATGGCAAGTATTCCGGCAGCGTTTAACAGTGCGTTTGGTTGCTCGGAACAGACGCTGAATCGATGCAGCTTCCACGTGCGTCAGTTTCGCGTTTCACTAGACCCGGAAGAGAACAACTGCAAGATAAGTAAACCTGTAAACTCGCTAGTATGTTCTGTCTTATTGAAGTGTTCCTAATAAGGCGCTTATGTTTTCTCTTGCTCAGCCAGAAACAACGTGGATTAAAACGCAGGACTCTCAACAGTGCCCTCGCTTGTGCGCGCTCTGCCTCGGTAGCTTTCCCTTCATAGCCATCGAAAGTTATTCGCGAGTTTAACTAAACCAGCAAGCATGGTATCACGCACGCACAAACCAATATGAGCACATCTCCCTCGATGACCGTGGGAACTCGCTGCCAAGGCGCTGCAGTGAGGAAACGCGGTAACAGCAGCGAGCGAATTGACCTTCAGGCAGCAGCTCGCGTCAACGCGAACTACGCCTTGAAAACACAGCGCAGCGCGGACTCTAGATAGTTTTTCTAGATACAGCGGCCCGGCCAGGCGCGTGCGCCCGCCCGGGCCGCCCGTAGTAGAACAACCGCCCCCCCCTCCCTACTCTCCCCACGAAGCCTGCGCGATGGAAGACGGCGCGCTTCCTCCCCACTTTTCGCCGTTGTCTGCGCGAGATTGAGCGCCTATCGCCGGCTCACCCTGGCAAACTCTCACTCGCACACACAGCATACGGCGTGCGACGACTTTATCGATTGTGGACTTTAGCGACGCAAACGCCGAAGACAGAAACGCGCCTGGTGGTGGGGGGGGGGGGGGGGGATATTCTGCAAGAGCCCACTTAGAGGACTGTCCATTTCGACCGCTGCTCGTCTCCTTCTCTCTCGTACAGCTGCGTCCAATGAGCAGCGGCCGAAATTAACAGTCCACTAGGTGAGCTCTTACAAAATACCTCACCCCCCCCCCTGGAGTGGCAATATAATTGCTATCGCAAGAAACGCAAACAGCAAATGGGTTACAGAGCTGGCAAATGACACTGTATGGTGAGGTAAACAAGCATTTCCGACATTTAGTACAGCAAGAAGGGACACTTGGAATCGCAAAACGCAGTAAATGTTTAGTAACATGTCCAGTAGAATTACCAAAACGTAATTTTTAATTCATAAACTTAGATAGGGCCCTGAAGCAGATGGTAAATATATTTTTTTCTTTAAGTTAAAGTCAGAGCCGCCCGTTGGATAATTTCATAAAGATTTATGTTATTCTGCGGAAGGTTCGGTATTTTATAGAACAGTGTGTAAATAACAGTAAATAACGCTTTTTAACATATGCAACCGCTGAAAATTATTTTCACCACTCAATCTACGCCAGCTTGACGTCAATGCTTTCACCAACAGTATGATTGCAATCAGCAGTATTAAGATACCTCCGCAATTTGGTTGATGTTGCTATGCTAGTCTCTAATTGTTTTCCCGCCAATTCTGGACACTGCATAGTCTTGCGTATAATGGGTAAAAGTTGGGCTGCTGTACTGAGTGAAGCATGTTCAAAACCAACCGTACCACCACCATGGGCCAATGAGCATGTGACACTAAGCGCGTGCTTCTCTTTAATGAACTGCTTTCACGCGAAATTTGGTTATTGGGAATGTGCGACAGGGTATGTGCCACTCCTAAATTACGAAAACAAATTGCTTAAGGATGATCCAGTGCCGGGCAAAATTGAGCCGCTGTCATTGTATGCAGAAAATCTTCTCCGGATATATATTCACACAAGCATCAAGCGTGGATTTCGGATTCGCGTCGCTAGATATCGCAGCGCATCCAGAGCGGTGGGTGAGAGAGGAGCCCTGCTTCATACATGACGCGTTTCCGCGGTGCCATTACGGCATGTCGCTACAGTTATTCATTGCTGTCACATTAACCTCATAATGTATTGCAAGATGGGTTCTGCTGATTCTCAGGATACTTGACGCACTTTCAGTTTGTGTTCATGCGTTAGCATTCCTATACTCCATGTCATACATCAAGTGCAACGCTGTAGAGGCTAAAGAAACTTCTTGCAGTGGCTGCTTTCGCACTCAGAAATAGCTCCATGTTGCTTGACCCGATTTTTGTGAAAAGTTTCTTTGTAAAAGCTGCGTTCTGAACAAAAAGAGAACTTTCTCTTAGAATAATCAAACGATGTACTTATACGGCTGCTAACACGTTGCCTTATATCAATTTGCTTTTAGTTGTTTCTTAATTGCAGCCCGTCGTGGCAGCCTCACGTGCATGCTCGCGCGAGCAATTGCATCCTGGCCCGCAACGAAGCATAGATGGGAACGCGCGGAGTGAAAATTTTGATGACGGGACTTCTTGCCTAGCTTCCACAGCGTTGTACCTCATGCATGAAACGAAGTATAGAGCACTTCACGAAGTTTCCTGGGGTTACCTAAGTATGTTTCTATATATCTGTCCATATGTGTAATTTTGTTTTTATCCAACCCTTTTCCAGCCTACCTGGGTAGCTGGGTAGTCAGTGGTGGAATCGGCAGCGCATCGACTTGCTGTGCTGAGGTAACAGAGTTCGGAACAAACCATCGGACCAACTCGGGGTCACTAGGCACGTGGCATTGTGTACATCGCCGTCGCACCTTAAGGAAACCCTTTCACACTCGCCGCGGAGGCTTAGCGGTTATGGTGCTGCGCTGATAAGCACGAGGTCGCGGTATGAAATCCTGGCTGCGGCAGCCGCATTTCGATGGGGGCGAAATGCAGAAACGCCCGTGGCCCGCGCATTGAGGGCACGCTAAAGACCCCCCCCTCCCTCCGGTGGTCAAAAATACGACGGAGTCCCCCACTACGGCGTTCCTGGCAATCAAACCGTGGTTGGGGCAGGTAAAACTCCAAAATTAATTCAACGAACCTCTTTCACGCCGACATGGCTCACTGTAGATGGGGCACTGGGTATGTACCACTGCTCGAAGTAACGCTTTGACGCAGACTTGGAGTACTGGGTGTGAGTCACTCGGTCTTTGCTGGTCTTGAATGAACCCCTTTGATGCCAGCATTGCCAATGAGTATGTGCCAATAGGTGTGTGGCGCTCTTGAATGAACGCACATGACGTAAATGCGGGTAACTATGTACGTGCAACTGCGAACATGTCGCTCTACAACGACGAAAAAAATCCCTTAAATTTCTTCGATGATGAGTGGAACCGAGGCCACGTCACAAAGGTTCCTCTAGGACAGAAACCCGACGCATTAGCAGACTGCGCCACAAATGCACGGGGTATGTCTCACTTTTCAATGAACGGCTTTCATGCCCTCGCTTTAACGAGCTGCGCGCTGCATGCACCACATAAGTGCCACTCTTCAATGAAGCTCTCACCAACCCAAACTACTGATTATGTGTCACTGAGTGTACGGCAAGCGAGGGAAGAATTCTCAGCGTTTGCAGGCACCGGCGCGAACGCTATCTTTTTTTATTGTAGTTTGACCTCAAGCAAAAAATCATAAATTTACCCGGACACTTCTTGCGATCAATCCTCACGTCTGCAAATTTATTGATGCACTCCTGCACTAGAGGACACTATAGTTCTATCCGCTAGCTACATATCACCTCGAAGTGACTACCATCACATAATACGCTTACAAACATTTGTATTAATTTATATCATCACTCTTTTATCCCCGAATCCAGTGCCGTATTTCTGATATTTCTGATCGATTTTAGGTTCAAGGGTTCAAGGGAACAGTCGGCAATCCAAAACAACGGACGCTATGTAATGTAAGAAGTAGCGCGTATCTCAGGGGTCCCCGTAAGCCAGTACCTCAGGCAGGGATAACGCCAGTGATGGCTGCTCGAGCGCTCTACTAATCTAAGCCTGCCGATCGGCACATTACCAGATCGGCATTGTAGCAAAACCCAAGGTTCGCGCGCTGAAGGGCTTATCGTTTCGTCTTCCACAAGTACAACTTTTTGTTACCGATGTCCTACCGTCCGTTTAAGTTAGTTTAATGGGAACAGCTGTTGCGCATTTCGGCATACTGCTTCGGAAATCATGCCGAGTGCCTTGACTCAAGGCACTGGGCGTGATTTCATAACTCATAATTCCCTTACTGAGAAAAATGAATACTATGTTTTTAACGTTACTTTGCTTCAAAAGATATTGTATGCCAACCAAAACCGTTATGAGCCGTTACGGATACTCTTTTTGTTGTTGTTGTTGTTGTTGTTGTTGTTGTTGTTGTTGTTGTTGTTGTTGTTGTTGTTGTTGTTGTTGTTGTTGTTGTTGTTGTTGTTGTTGTTGTTCCGGAGCAGAACCGGAACGGAACTTTTTCAGTGGAACGAAACTGAAGCCAGAAAAAAAAAACAATTTGCTGCGACGCCCTGCCGGAAACGAGGACTTGACTTCCTCGGCTGGCTGCTGTACACCAGCTAACAAATGTTTGTTAAACTTAATCGGTCGTCTCAGGACGCACCTGCATGAATCGGAAGTTGTTCTAATTTTATTGATGGTTCTATCCTTTGTATGCTGTCACCGAACCTTGTGTAATCTTCTTGTTTGCGCGACGCCAATTGCAAGTACTTTCTGGTAGGCACGCGGCCAACTGTAGTTACGCTGGAACCTTCGACGAGTCATGTTTAAAGCCGCCGGTCTTCATCCGCCGATCAGGCTTCGACGATCGCCGACAATTCTCACCACTATCGCTGTACTTCGAGCGTCACTTGCTTTTGTGAACACACTGTTTCGCTAGTGTGATTTTTACAGTTACTAGAACGTGGCTGTAGATACACAGTTGAAACTCGATTTAACGAAGTGATGACCAAGCTCAAGTTATTTATTTAAGTCAGGAAGTTCGTAAAATTGAGAAAAGGATTGTTCGATCCTTCAAAATCTAAAAGTGTCACGCGGCGACACCCAAAAGCTAGCGAGGCATTTCATTTACCACCAACCTGCGCCTGCGCGTGAGAGAAGTCCTCGAGGGCGGCCCGAATTGCTTGTGTGTGAAACCGGAAGAAAAAAATAAAACAACACAGCTCGTAGTTCTGCAGAGAACTGTGAATTTTTGCATTGAAATTGGAATATTTCGCAGTGAAAAAAAAATTCGTGATCTTCGCCAGCGCGCGTTTCACCAGCAGTGGTCGTGCACAGTTTTCATAGCCCACAAGCGCTTGCAATGCGCCGTCGGTTCCCTCGTGGGCACCGGAGAACCACTTAAAGAGATGGACAGCGTCCTTCACCTACCCGGCTTGGAGTCGGCACAGGAGCTAGTGTACACACACACACACACGCACACACACACACACACACACACACACACACACACACACACACACACACACACACACACACACACACACACATATATATATATATATATATATATATATATATATATATATATATATATATATATATATATATATATATATGATCGCGTGGGGACCATTGGAGCGGGGAATAAATTTCTCAACCAAGGCATGGCTGAAATTTGCAGCCCATAATCAATCTTCAGTACCGGGGCGCAGTGAAGCAACGTGGTCTGTCGTAATCACGACGTTTGCAGTCGGCTTGGACAACATGAGTAGGGCAAGCTTGTTCCCGCGAGTGTAAACAAACTAATGTATAAGTGAGCTGGGAAGAGGCACTATATGGAGCTGTAAGGGAGGCAGTGTCGAAGGTGAATGAGGTATATATATAGTCGGTAAACATCGATTGAATAAACCGCGAAACAGTAAAACGTAGCACAAGAAATCTTGCAAGGCGATGTTAAAGTTTTCGGTGTCAGTATTAGCGACGAAAGGGTGAAGGGGGGGGGAGGTGTTAGGGAAGAATAGAGGTTAGGGGTCACTACATGCTGCTTTGCAAGTTATAATACCGGTATTTAATTTCGCAGTAATAAAATATCCTAAGACTGTCGTCCCATCCCTTACGAACTTACTCCGAGACGGTATAATACACCACTGCCCATTGTAAAAAGACGCCAATGACGCTCACCGTTTAATACAGGCGCGAAAATAGGTCTTTCTTTTTCTTTAGTTGAAATAGACATAACGCATCTAGTAGGACAAGTTCCTCCAGTTCTCTTTATAGAAGGAATACAAGGAGTCTTGCCGCGTCACAAAACAGGTGTTGGTCAAGAGACTGAATTGTCCTTGTTGAGCCATGCTCTAAAAAAAAAAGATATCGCTAATGCCTGCAGACAGAAAACTCGGCGGAACCAAACAATACACAATGCAATGCAAGGCACACGCGGTGGATGCTTTCGTAGCTTTTAGAGCTTCCAGCTTCATAACTAATGCGCAGAGGCGACGCGGTACGGCTTTCCACACAACAGTGGCGCGATCTAGATCGCCGGTAGCTTAATGTCTCGTGGTGTCGCGCATCGATGGCGCACCAGAAAAGACCGACGAAGAAGCCACGGGCTTTTGTCAGCATCAAACGAAACGAGACTACGATTGACCTTTCGCGTCCGTTCCGCTCCGAGCAGTATATTTACCGTGGTGTGTGGTAAGCACACGCCTCCTCAACAGGACCGCTAAGGTGCATGTTCGCAATGCTCCAGCCAGCATCGGAGCAAGGCTCATGCCAGTCGGTTCTCTGGCAGACGCGAATGAGTGAACAGCGACGGAGCGTCCAGCGGGTTTCGTCGTTCTTGAAGCCAGACGGACTGCACGTCCCATAAGACCAAACTTTCCACGACATGGCACCGCAAGCGCCGTCGATACCAGCACAGCAAGACGGCACAAACGTGCCTCGAGGGTGCGTGTGACTGTTCTTGCAACAACAAAGGCATTGAAGTCCTACCTCGCGAATAGTGTCCCGCTGAGGTTTCGTTTTAGCCAGGTTAAATAGGTTCGAACAGGCAATTTTCATCTTATTGTACTTGGATGCGCCAGATAAAACACTTGCGCGTTTTCACTACCTTGACAGCGCAATGTAGCGGCAGCAACCTGACCCAATGCTCCTTCATAATTCAGAGAACAGTGCTTAGCTTTGTCTCCGCGTGCTGCTACTGAAGTGAATTGTGCATACACAGCACAATATGTCCTAAGAAAAAAGCCATAAAGGTCACTTGAAGCCTGTACAACGTCGCTTTCTACCCTCCAATTTCATTTTGCGAAACGTAAAATGAAGCAAGCCATCTATGTTGATATGCCGTTGATCTCTCTGCTCATTGCTATTTGTTTGGCTTCAAGCGTTGTAGGTGAGTGTAAATACTCTGTTATTGTGGGAAGTCACAAGAGTCCCCGGTACAAATATATTAACCTGTTTGTATAATATTCATTTGCGAAAATTAACAACTATTGGCTAATAAGCCACAGCCTTTCTCGAGTTCTTTTTAGTTTGATGGTGATAAGTTTGAGGAATCGAGGGCTACGGAGGTGCTGCGTTTATTTAGGAGAGCGGAGAAAGAATCACCACGCGTCCAACTTTGCTTCCCGTCCTTTAAAAATGCTGGGCACGGTCGTCTACTCGAACGTAAGCAGTCAGTTAGGGATAAGTCAGTAGCAATAACAATACAGAGCGCTTGTATATCCGTCTATTACGCACGTTTCGCAAGGCCTTAAACATCTGCCCAACCTGTGGAACTCTTCGAAAGTTGTAATTTCATAGACAAAGCAAATAATATGGAGACCTGAGTCACCCAACGTCATACGTGTGCCTTTACATAGAGGTTCATGCAGAGGCACTATGACAGATTACTGGGTGCGAAGCTACAAGTGCCGGCCGCGCTGTTGGCGAAGAATGCGTCAACTCCATAGCGGCACCGAATTGCGCGCACGCGAGAGGAACGTCGTGCTCGACATGCCTCAGTGGCGGTAATTCCTGGTGTCATTTGTGCTGTAGAATGACACGAGTTGCACTGCGGCTTCGAAGAACGAAGAAAAGTGCTGTAGACTGAGCGGCAGACCTTGTACAGCGCAGCTGGAACGTCAGCGTCTTGAGCCATTGTGTGCCGGTGCCATTCACGACGACGCGGACACCGTTGAGCAGGACAGGCAAGCCGTCGAATGGCTCAGAAACATGAGACCCAGATGCCGCGCACGGACACAAATGTTTTTCTGTTGTTTTTCTTTTGTTTTTGTTTTATAAACAAACACGTTCCTTGTTGTGTGAAACGTGTGGTACCACTTGGTAAGCAAGCCCAAAAGGTACTTCCGACGAATTATGCAATTGATAGCGACCATATTTGTCAATAAGCGAGTGAAGTGGTGGCCCTCAGAGAACGTGGCGCGTGTACCAGTTCGCTGTTCATGAACCACATCCTCATAGCATTGAAGGATTCCTTTCTGTTAATTAGATTCCGAAGAATTTAAGGAATTAATTAATCCCAGCGCTATGTGTATTTGGTGTATGTTCGTGTATACGTTGCATGCATCCACTCGAATTATTTTTCAGTGAATTTCACTTAGTGCATCCAAGTTTACTCTTCGTAATATAACGACACTATAAGTAGACCCTGTAATGCTTGCTGTCTTTTAGACTGTTATGCTATTTGTTCTTTGAGACAGGTGTTTATTTCCAACTATATGGTTCGTGTGCATGTTTTGCTCCTATTGAAGTTGTCACACCAGGCAGCATAATGATTCATTTATACATTGTTGTTTTATTATTTCTTCTAAGTTGCTGCGGTCAAAATAGCTCCTTTTTTTGTCGCCGTTCTACTGGCCGCTATGTGGTACCTGACAACTTGTTTTATTGGAATTTACTTAGTGTTGCAACACCAGGAATCTGGACGCCACAAACGCAGCCCTTTACATTTCACAAGGTGCAGCAGATCGGCCGTTCTGTGCCACGTATAAAGAATATCTAATAATTTTAGTTGTTTCCAAAAGGCAGCACAGTTTTTTTCATAGCTATAGTACTAGGTTGTTGCTGACATCACTTCCCTGGACTGTTTCATTTTTCAGGCAATCTTTCAGTCACAAAATTTGACTTCGAGGTGGGTGTTGTGTGACTCTGCCGGCAGAAGTTTCAATACTAATTTTGCATACCCGCTCTGCCCTCAGGTTAACTAAATACATGCGCTTCATTTATGCCTCGTACACCATAACGATGTCTTCAAGTTTGTTTTTGTATGAATACTTGTTGCATGAATGTATGCGTCAGACGCAAGCGACAGCTATCGTTCGATATACGCACAGTCGCCCTAACCAACGACTGTAGTTTCCCGAGATCCACGTCTGCCCTAGCGGAACATGGTGGTGAAGGGCACTTTAGCGGTAAGCGAGCACACTGAGGCTCCCTAGCCTATGCAAGTTCCCTCAGCGATGCCGTTCACACTGCTGGACCGAAGGCACCGCCAATTTTTGGTCCGTCTAGCGTATATGTAAACACTGCTTTTTTGGAATTACGAAATGTGTCAACATTGTCGTACGCGCAGATGCAACCAACTACGTAGCTCTATTCCTCTCATGAATTCGCCGGCGAGTGTGGCCAGCAGCACTGGGAAATAGTGACCTATCGATTTTCGCCCAACGCCGTCCCCAGCTTCCTCTGTGCAGACCACAGTAACTCAGGAGTGGGTCATTTCAAGTCGCTTAAGCCAGAAATAAACTATAAAAAAGTTTCCTCATCCTTAATTGTTTGAACTTAAGTTTGAACACGTTAGTGGAGGGTTTAAGAACTTGTTGACTCCTCTAGGTCTAGAGACAGAGCGAGAGAGAGAGAGTTTACTGAAGGGAAGTCAGCGAGGTTGGCCTTGGCTAGTCTGCTCTAGCCTGATACTATGCACCTTGGTAAGAGGGGAAGGGGAGCAAAATACGGGATGAGTGATGATGACGATATTAGAGGGATGCTAGATGCACGATCTTGCAGCACTGCTGACGGCAAGCGCCGCTGACCACTGATGCAAGAGATGTCCTCCGCTAGGTCTAAATTCAGCTGAACAGGATAAATATCGGTTGGAACTTGATGTCGATGATGCAGAGGGCTGAAGCTAGCGAATTAAAATATTTAAAACGTCTTCCGAATCTCTTCAAGCGCGACGAAACACATATAAGATTGAACTGCGGCTGTAATTGCGTTGTTTGCGTGACATTTGCAATAAGCTGCCGATAGCACCGAGAGCGGTCGATCTGACAGTCTGCATATGGCTTTTTTTTTTTCGCATCTTCAGGACGAAAGGCCATCACGCTGTGACGACTCATGGTTGTCGGTCGCCTCATTGCCAGCCTTTTAATATACTGCTCTTTCCGCGACCCACCCTTGCATTTTCAAACGATCTTCGATTCGGATATCTTCATCCACTCTACCGAGCTGAGCCCAGCTCCGCCCCTCGACCAACGAAGACGCTACGTTTCTCAAGAATTTCAGTTAAATGTCAGTGCATGGCATCCGAGATTTACGAGCCCTGACAGGTTTTGCTGCGGCCGTCCAGTCCGCGCGGAGAAAGGCTGATTTCATTGGTGGGCGTCCCCTGCTTCTTTTCCGCCCCGCAGCTCTCGCACTCATGGGCTTTTTATGCGTCCAGTACAGCACTCCGGTACTGCTGCTTCGGCTTCGATGAGGCTGAAAAAAAACACCACGTTGAAATGCTATACGATGCCTTACTTATGAGGGAATGATGGCCGAATGTGTGAGAGGCGCAAGGCACTGCGTGCTGGCGGCTATTTATTCTCAAATGCATTAAATTTTCTGTGTACACATATACTCCCCCCTACATACCCGTGAGTATGTAACAGTGGTATATCTGTGCGAAGAGCACGTCATTAGAGAGGGTAGAAAGTATATACAGCCACCAACTAGCCCCATTCGTTGACTTTTTTACCTACGATCGAGTGCTGGCTTTGTTAGCGAACGAACAAACCTAACTAGTAGAATTAAGTATGCCAGTTCAAAGGCAAACATTCAAGATTAAGTGATACAGAGAGTGCAAACACCGAGTGAATGTTTGAGCTAAAGCGCAGCAAGCTTTGAGAAAGATTTCTTTGCGGATTAAAGAAAATTCGCAATGAAAGTTGCAACGATGCATGGAACGATAAATTGTGCACGAAGCACAAACTAGGCCACCATTTACCCCTTTATTAGCACAATATAGTTGCCGCATTATCATAATTACCAACAGTACGATTCAAATGTTCGTTACACCAAACACAAAAGTCCGCGCCTCATTTCATCGGCGCGTCTGCTTATAGGTTGGTTATTTTATTCATTTTAGGAATACATATTCATTTATGAATACCTTCCAGTTCTTCACGAAGGCTTCGGCTAAGGGGGAAAATACGATTACATCAACGTAAAACTAGCACTATGAAGGAAAAAGGTATAAACCTAGCAAAAGCTTTATTCGCGCAACGTAATAGCGCGCAAGATCGATACTGTCGATGCAAGAAATACAAGCAATCAAAACTAAAAACAGGAAAAACTATGCGCGGTAAGATACTAGTAAACATTACACGATGGTAATCGCACCAAAGAACGGCCGTGCAACGCGATAATTTCTAATCCAACTTCTGAATCACCGCAATGCAAAGTGTAAAAAGGAAACAGAAAACAAGAAGCAAAGTAAGTCAAAGGAACAAACGCTAAGCTCTGCCGTCGACGATACGCTACATGTTCAGACAACTAATGGTGCGTGAACCTAAATAACATTTGTTTTGAAAAATGACTTATTAAACAGGAGTACTATAATATTAGTGGATAAGAATATGAAAAAGTACTAGAAAAATACAAAGGCACTAAAAATTCGATGGTCCACACGTCAAAATTTTCCAGAGAGAGCTGAACAATCGCCTGGGATATATCCTGAGAAAATTTTCCGCAAATGGATGGATGGATGGATGGATGGATGGATGGATGGATGGATGGATGGATGGATGGATGGATGGATGGATGGATGGATGGATGGATGGATGGATTGATGGATGGATGGATGGATGGATGGATGGATGGATGGATATGAGCGTCCCTTTTGCAATGGGGCGGTGGGTTGCGCCACCAAGCTCTTGTTAGTTTATTGCCTAATGTCGTACCTATGGTAAAAAAGGAAAAGAAAAGGAAAACGAAACCACGATTAATTCCCATAACCAATGTTCGTGAACCCCTATTGTAAACTTTGTTTTTGTACGCTTCCGTTGATAGCTTTACCGGAGCAAGCACATGCTTCTTCTTCCTTTCTATATCTCGATTTACAAGGGCGTGTTCTAAGGTATCCCGATCTTGCTTCTAAAGGTGATGGGCTTCCCTTTGAGTTTTCATAAATTGTTTCTTTCCTGATTTCGTTTTTTTTCTCTTAAGTAGTTACTCTAGCAGGCTTTTTTCTATTGCCGCCGCCCATGACATCATGCCAGCCTTCCCGCTTGACGTTCTTTGTTGCTGTGTTGCTCACCATACGAAACGCATACACGCTGGTAAGCTTCCTAATTCTTTTCCTCCACTATGGATCAATGTTATTCCTATGCAAATACCTGAACACTCTCCGAGCCCACTTACTTTCTTTCACATTCGTCAGTCGTTCTTCATAATTAATTTTACTGTGAGCTTCCTCACTTCAAAACTTGTCCAGTCCATATCACCCTCCACAGCTTCATTTGTAGTCTTCCCGTGAGCACCCAATGCAAGGCGTCCCACTGATCTCTGGTTCCCATCGAGTCCCGATTGTAACCCTGATTTCAAGCAAACAACCGCATTTCCAAATGTAATTTCTGAAAACACTGCACCTTTCCAAATACCTCGGAGCACCTCGTACCTATTGTATCCCCATAGTGCTCTGTGTTTCAATATGGCCGCATTTTTCTTCCCCTTCACTGTTATTACTTTTTCCTGTGTTTCCATATATCTACTGCCTTCGTTTATCCATATACCAAAATATTCATTTTCTTTTACGCAAGGTATTTCCTGGACCTGTATTGTGACTGTCTGTTGGCTGTTTTCACTCGATACCACAACACCTGATTTTTAACGCTAAATTTCAAACCTAACTTATCGCCTTCTTGTCACTGTTGACAAGAAGGCGATAACACAATGTCGTGCGCATAAAACAAACCTGGAAGCTGCTGCTCTACTACTCTACCCCCGTGTTTGTATGAGATTAAGCACGATATTACTCTCCTTTAGCGCCCTTTTACATCCTCACCATGTGCATCATAAACAGCAAGGGGGTAAAGGGCACCTCTGCCTCATTCCCTTGTTGATATGAACTTTCTCCTCGTTCCTCGTCCTTCCTGATTCAACGGAAACGTCATTTTTGAGGTAAATCTCTCTGAAAAACTGTATACAATCGTCACCTTATAAGCCTTCCCCTTCCAAGATATCCCACAATATGTCGCGGTCTACGCTGTCATACGCTCCTGTAATGTCTAAAAAGGCCACAAATAAGTGTCCTTTCTAGGCTAGATATTTCACTACACTACGTAAGGACAAATGAGTTGTCACCCAGACGCCTATCTATTCTGAAGCCATTCTGAAGTTTTCCCAAAAGGCCTTTATTATCTGCCCATGCTTGCAGCTTTAATTTAATTGCCTGCACTGCTAACCTGGATATTACCGAAGTAATGGTCAAAGGACTATACGAGTGAATTCTTTCTCCCCCTTACCTTTATAAATTAAATTCATTCTTCTTTGTCACCAACTGTCTGATAATAATAATAATAATATTTGGGGTTTTACGTGCCAAAACCACTTTCTGATTATGAGGCACGCCGTAGTGGAGGACTCCGGAAATTTCGACCACCTGGGGTTCTTTAACGTGCACCTAAATCTAAGCACACGGGTGTTTTCGCATTTCGCCCCCATCGAAATGCGGCCGCCGTGGCCGGGATTCGATCCCGCGACCTCGTGCTCAGCAGCCCAACACCATAGCCACTGAGCAACCACGGCGGGTACCAACTGTCTGGTATTCGTCTATCTCTCAAACTTTTTTCTACTGCTCTCAACAGAGCTTTTCTACTTTGTGGACCTAGTTTGTTAATCAGCCTAATGGAAACCTGGTCTAGCCCTGTGTCTGTGCGCTTAGGCATTTTCTCTTCGACTTTCTTCCAGTTGAAATTTGTCATCACCAGCTCCTTTTCCATCTGGTTCTCTTTCATGCCTTTTTTTTTTTTTCCTCTAGTACAACTTCGTCACTGCCTTGGAAACATTGCGCTGTTATTTTTCGGGTGTAATTTGACGCCGCGTCCCTTTCCAGTTTGTTTCCATCTTCGTCTAGGATATGTTGTTGTATTGTTCCACACTTCCTGCCTAAGTGGCAGCGCCACCACTCGACAGAAGTGGTGACTGCGCTGCATTCACGATGGCCTCCAAAATTACACGCGTTCGCAGGTTTTTCTCCGGCCGTTGCACTCGGCGCGCTCCGCGGCAAAAAATTGTAATGCAAGAGGCGCACTCGGCCTCCCCTAGATGGTGCTGTTAGCCGAGGGCTCGTGGTGATGTCTGTGGCGGACGGACGTGTTTTTCCAGGGCTCCGTCGCGGCGACGAAAACGTGTTTCTTGGGCATGCTTTGAACTTGCTTGTGTTTGATTTGCTGATATTTTTAGACTTTGAAAAATAATTGGCTAGTTTGTTTTCTCTCTCTCTCGTTTGGGGGGGGGGGGCTGCGTGGGTGTGTTTCGTGTACATTTGGTTTTGCAGGATAGTCGAAAAGTCCTTTCGCGCCACGTGCTTCACCACGTGCAAGCATGGCGGACGTTAAATCATAATAATCTTTAAATAGTAGTACGGAAGAACTACTATTTTGTGTACTACTACTACTAAGAACCGCGTCTACCTGTCGTCGCATTGCAGCGAGGGTGAAGGAAATAAACTTGTGCTAAGACAGGCGACATTCAAATAACAAGGATAGCGGCGAACGTAGTCGTCGGTCATCGAATTTGAACTCGCGCCTCAAGTGCGCTCATTATGTATACATGACTCGTCCTACATTCTAGACCAATCGGTTGTGATGGCGTACATATACTACAATGCACTTGCATCTTTCTCGACGCGTGCACAATCAGATCACACACGCCAACATACATGTGTATTTAGGGACTCCGGAATAATTCTGACCACCAGAAGGTCTTCACTGTGGCCCCAATGCACGAGGCATGGGCCTTTTATTTATTTATCTTTTTTTCATTTTGCCTCGTTGAAACGTGGCTGCCGCGACCGGGATTTGATCCCGCAAGCTCGTGCTTAGTACCACACACCAACAAAAGATAGTAGAAACACGCGTGGCAATATATATGACTGAAATATATAACCGGCAAACTTCTTTATACACTGACATATAAAAAAATTATTTACAGAGGTAAAAAGAAATAGAAAATTCATGAGTAAATATGCTAATGTGTTGGCGGCGGCAGAAAAATTGTCGTAAATGTAAACTTGGAGATGCAATAAGCCAGTTAAGATATGGAACTTTACTTGGAAATTGGAAAATAAAATCACGTTTGAAAAAAAAATGGTGGTACATAAAAACAGCGCCCTGAATCTGGAAGACAGATCGGGGTCTGCGAGAGCGCATAATCATAGGATAAATTTTTTCACATCAAGACGATCGAACCCTGCGCAGAATGTACAAATACGGCACGAAAGTATCATGACTTAATGCCAATATACCAAGATAGCAACTTCTTGTGTCTACTTGAATGCGTGGTACTTGAATGCACAGTAGGGAAAACGTAGTGTTACGATGTGGCTCGGGCGGCACAGCTTAATTCTGTGAGTCAGAGATGCCTCCGAGGGCAGCAACGAAACAACGGCAACAATCCCCGCACACAAACGTGTATTCAAACGTACAAAATGCAAGTACAAGGGCACAGGGCATGGGGGAAAGCTAGACCAAGCGTCCCTACACCGCGTTCAGAACGACTACCACAGCGCACTCAAAGTTTGGTTTATATTGCGTCGCTAGACGAACTGCACGGGCGGAGACGGCAGGCGCACTCTCGCAGACTCTGGTTGGTCGGCTCGATGACGGGAGCTCAAGACGTGTCGATTAGAGGTCCCCTCGTGCATTTGCGCTCGGCCCGGTCCTTGCGAGAGCGGTTGGCCTCCCGAACGTCGACGTCCGACCGAAGCCAACGCGCCTTCCTTGCTCCTCTTCTCAGCTCCATCTGTCTTGCCGACGTGGGTTTTTTTCTTCCTCTCCTGTGCGCTGCTTGAGTCACGCGTTATTTGCCGATTCGCGAAGCGTTCTCTTTTGGCGCTTGCTTATTCGTCGGTGCCTTCTTGACTTATTATTTTGCTGCGCCACGAGCGCCAGGAGTAGGGAGGTGCTGTGCCTGTGGTGAACGATGCAGGTGCGGCGGTGCACGTGCTTCCATGTTCTGGACGCCACTTGGTCGTCGTGACTTCGCCACTTCACCACACCTAGTTTATTGCACGGTGCGTGGTGGAAGATTGCTGGTGCAAAGGCAGAAAAAAAGAACATGCAATGAAGCGAGCTTTGTATACCTACTATAATTTTAGAAAATAAATTCTGGGGTCTCACGTG
Source organism: Dermacentor variabilis (assembly GCF_050947875.1). Taxonomy (NCBI): domain Eukaryota; kingdom Metazoa; phylum Arthropoda; class Arachnida; order Ixodida; family Ixodidae; genus Dermacentor; species Dermacentor variabilis. Next base: position 134,628,035 of record NC_134571.1, read on the forward strand.
CCAGATCACGATCTGATCATGTGTCAGGCCAAGTTGGAAGACTCAAGGTTAACTCCGATCGCCCGAGGTGTTCTGAATTGTACCCAATGCGCGATACACGAGGCCACTTGCATTGCGACAACACAGGTTTCAGCTGCCGCGGCCTAGAGATCGAACTGAGGACACAGAATTTTTAACAAAGATACGAACACATTTATTGACCTGATCGGTGGTCACCATGACGATGTGAGCACACACATTCTCGTATCACTTCTGTTCGTAAATGCATAAGCATTTCTATGCCTACCTAACGAGAAATTTTTGCTTCACGTAAGACAATGAATGGCTCATACCTCGTAAGCAAGCAAAAAAGATTATCTACATAAGAGCCTACTGATCTTGAAAATGGTGCCTATGCATAGCTAATCTACTGAAGATGCATATCCAAGTGAGGAGACGTATAACCTTTTGAGCAGAATGAATCGATTTGGCATAAAATTTGGGAGCTGAGATTTTTGCAGACGCAGCTTTGTTCACGGGCACGAAAACTTCCCAGAACCCTAGCCACAAAGAGCTTCGCTGTAAAATTATCAATTCTGTCAATGTGACATCACCCCTTTCATGAAGGGATGAATAGCTCATCATTCTTATCTGCCATCATTGCGGCCACGTTAACTCTGAACGTGGTTGTTCTTTTAAACGATGTCATGATTATAGATTACCGTGTATATTACTTTTTTTTTTCAGCGGCACTGAAACTCAAGAAATGCCATACAAGTGGCTACGGATGCCTGCCATTCAACCAGTGCCCTCCACCATATTGGGCGCCTCGCTATGGCTGCGGGTTTGGCTCTATTTGCTGCAACCTAGGTAGGAAGCATCAATATGTTTCTAATATCTGACACGCGAGGTATGTTAGCTCAACAGAGCTTGTCGCACGTAGTACACTATATATTTGCACTTTAGGTAAACAAATCTAGGAGCCGGTTACGTGGTCCTTCGTGGCTACTTAGAGCACCCATTTGAAAGTTAATCATATCACACGCACATCCAGATATTCCGTTGTAGTCGACAGGGGCGACGGCGAAGACTACCACACAACAGCCGTAGCGACGCCGTCGGGCGAAATGTGGACTAGTGTTGCTGGCAAAGATTTTTCACTGAAGTCATCTCACTGCAACACCAGTCAAACCTAAGCTCGCGAACCAATCCCGCCACAGCGCCGCCATCCTTCGCTCATGCGCTGGCCACACATTCGATTTCTTCTCGCCGCTTATCTACCCTCTTTCGACAAAACCTCCACTCGGTTGCTTCCTCACTGATATTGCTTCTACCATCTCCCCAGGTTATGTTACCCCTTCCCCCTCATCTATTCCTCTAACCCTTCTGAAAGTTTATCTTACTCTCTGGCCCATTTAAATTGATGTTACAATTTAATAAAAATAGATTCACAACAACAGAGAGAATTACCGCGATAACGTTTAGGGCACAACGTCGGCGTCCCGAGTTCCGCGTCGCACGTCGCTTAGACAAAGAGAATTTCGATCCATATCCTGAACCACGCATACCCAACAACTCTTCAACCATCAAAGTTGCTCACGCCTTGTCTTTTTCTTTATAAAGTTATTCCTCGAAGTTTTGAGAACGGCGCCAACAAACAAACATAATGGAAAAAAAGCACCTACAGCGCATGTATTTTATGTTATCTCTTCTCAGACTGAAATATTAAAAGTCTAAATAATAATAGGAGATCGACCCACGCAAGAGGCCGTATTTCTACCAGGAAGCTTCTCTTCGTGCTAAACATTCATCGCCAGCGTTTCCCAGTAAACGTTACGGTTACATAAGCTGCAGTTACCGGAAAGCATTAAAAGCAGTCAAGGATTTTAGAATGTTATCGCGTTCCATTCTTAAATGCGAGTCTTAAGCGTCCTCCAATTTTTTTAAGAATTGATTTGTACATGGAATTTTATTGAAAAGGGTGTAATTGTTTTCCTGTTGCAATCATATCTGCTATACACCACTTCTACAGTTCCAGAGACAAAAAACTGGCCGAGGATAGGAGGTCGTGTTCGGTGAACCTTTCTTTTTTGGTAAAGTTAAGCTTTCTCTTTGTCTTGCCGTTTCGCTTTTGAACGAGCAGAATTTCACAGATTGTATATATATATATATATATATATATATATATATATATATATATGTGTGTGTGTGTGTGTGTGTGTGTGTGTGTGTGTGTGTGTGTGTGTGTGTGTGTGTGTGTGTGTGTGCGTTAATATAACAGAAACCATCATTCAATGAGTATGGACATCGAGGGTCTAAATTCATCACTGTTCCAGCAAGTGAATTGATGTACATATAGTTGGGCTTAAGACCAGTAGCCAGCAATTCCAGCAGTCACGTATGCTGTTTACGTCGTTCCGCAGCGGACTGGAGCAATTATTGTTAGTGATAGATTAATAGACAACGCAATCGTCAGCAAACAGGCAAATTTCAGAGAACAGTGGAGAACCTAGTGCTCAACCATGGTGAACGCCAGAAGTTACGGGAAGGTGATCTGATGCACTGCTGTTAATACTAATGGAATCGGAGTTGCTTACTAAGAATTCTTTTATCCACGTTAAGGGCCCCAGTTCCATGGAGAAAGTTTTAAAATTAGGCATTGGTGAGTTACTTCATCATATACCTACCAGAGGAGGGAAGGGGGGCGTTACGGTAACCAAGCCATTATAACAGATTCAAGCAGGAACTTCATTAGAATTGTCTAAGAATGCGTAAACGTTGTGCCACTTGCTCATCTCCGCGCAGCCCAATTTCATTGTCAGTCTTATCAAACTTTATCCAACCAGTGTAAGCACGTATCAACCCTTTTGGGTCGTTATCAACTTTATCTGACTAGAACCGACTCATATCAGCCCTTATCGGTTGTTATGAAGCTTATCAAAATTGATCCGATCTTCATCAACCTTAATGTAATTTATCCGATACATATCAAATCTTATCTGTCATCATCAAACTTATCGGACATCATGCGACAGTTATCAATTATAATGGGGCCTTATCAACTTTATCAGAATTGCTCCGATCATTGTAGGTCCTTATCGCTCGTTAGCACCTTATCGATCCGCGTCGAACGATTGTCAGCTGTGATGAGACCCATATACTCCTCATCACTACTTGTCCTTATCAACTGGTTATCTGTCAGTGTTGCGTGACACGAAGCGCATGAACGCTCAGAGATCAGTGCCATTTCGGTTGGTGAAGGAACGCCCTAACAGAATGAACATCCCGCGACCAGCGAAACACATCTCGGATGTGGCGTGTCCGTCATTAAATTTCGCAAAGTAGAAATCTTCCTCATGTACAACGCTCGAAGTCGGCTTCCATGTGGTTCTAGAGATGAATTTTATTCCACCATCACCAAATCTTTCAACACACCCTTCATAGAAGCTGTTCTCCTTTGACATTTGTTTTGTACCGCCGGTACAGCACATTCATATGGTTGAGATATATTCACCGTCTGAAATCGTGGTTCACACTATTCATAATTCCATGCAATAAAAAAAGTCGTTTAACTGAGTGGGGAAAACAGTCGGCTTTTGAGCGTGGGGTCGTAGATTCTGAACTCACCACCACAAACTTTTTCCCTTTCGAATTTATTTTGTTTTACACATTCAGTTAATTTCTTCATAACGATTCATCTTTCGTGACAGAGGGACGGACGGACGATTTTGAGTCGGTATAGAAATGTTTACACATTTAAAACTGCTACAACATTTCACTGTAAAACATGAGGTGCCGAGTAACTCTGAACCAGGCGGTGCCAACCTCTCAATTTTTGTCTCCTAATCGGCGAAGGATATTGAACAAGTTTTGCCTTTCTAAATTGTGGTGGCGAACTTCCATGTGAAGGTAATTCATACGTCCTAAACAAACCTATTCAGTCGTCTTCTGTGAGCTACGTACTGTGTAATCTTGTCTTACGTGCTTTATTTGTAAAGCGCAAAGTGCGAAAGTATCCTGTTCTTACGTGTCCGCGCGCCCCAGCAGAGGTCCCAAAAGAAATGTACAGAAAGTAGCTCCACTCATTTCCTGACTCGGCAACCACCAGATCAGTGCGTAGGCTGAAATTGTTGTGGAAGAGGCCCCCTCGCTCTCTCCTTCCCCCGCTCACGATCGAAAGAAACAAACACCAACACCTTGTCACTTCCAAGCGATTGACGTGTAATTCCTTGAGCTGATTTTCTTTCTTTAAAACCGTTAGTGCCACGGTTTTTGAATTTATTTGTTTAACCACGTGGTTCATGAGGAATGTACCCCACGGATGAAGAGGTGCGACTATCGTCTCCAGAGCCGGCGAAGAAGATGGCTCACGTGCATACAGTGCGAGATATAGAACACGCCGGCACAATTGACCTGAACGGCTGCGGCATGGGCCGTTCCAGAGATGTCGCTGCAGCATGGCAGGTCAGCCTAAAGAAACCGTGACCACATAGGCTACCTCCGCGCGCCGCCTCCCACAAGAAACGTACATGAGACACGGCTATATATTTCTACGTGTAAAGCGTGGCAAATATTATTACACCGTGCATAGCGCGCTGAAAAGAGCTGAACAGCATGCATAGAAAGCGATACCAACTTTGGCATCCGAAGTCGCCCATTAAATTCAAGTATAACGATCTGGTAGCATTAATATTTTCTAACTACCTACTTCATTAGCAGACACAATTTATTCTACTGGTTCAAGCGGACTGATAACCGAACTCGGTAGATCTCATAATTGGATAATGTAAAAAATGATTAAAGCTAAGCCAACCTTAGCTGCAACACCTACATGATTTCTTTCTTGAACTCTAGCATGTCTTTCTGATCACAGAGTCCGCCAGTTATGCGTTTCTTCTTAACATGTCAAAATACTTTTAACGGATATTTTCTAAATACCATCATCATAACAACCTTCTAATAATTAACATCTCTTCAGCGCACCATCTCACTGCCGCAGTTTGTTATACATGTACGGTGAAAATGGATTGCCTGAAAAGGGCGCGTGTCATGGAAGCAACCGTCTAAAGCTTGTGTGTGTGTGTGTGTGTGTGCGTGTGCGTGTGCGTGTGTGTGTGTGTGTGTGTGTGTGTGCGTGTGCGTGTGTGTGCGTGTGTGTGTGTGTGTGTGTGTGTGTGTGTGTGTGTGTGTGTGTGTGTGTGTGTGTGTGTGTGTGTGTGTGTGTGTGTGTGTGTGTGTGTGTGTGTGTGTGTGTGTGTGTGTGTGTGTGTGTGTGTGTGTGTGTGTGTTACACTAAACATCAAATGAAAGAGTACGTCGCACGGCCAACTGTTATAAAGTGAGTTATGGTAATGTTCACTTCATCTGAAGTTCAGTCCTAGTGGGAAAACGCTATTTTACACTCCTTGATCTTCATGAGGCGGTGCGAAAAAGGCGAGCACACGAATAAACATGAAATGTACGCGACAAGCACCATTTAATTTTATGTGCGTTTCTGTCCTCGTCTTTTCCGCGTCATGGCATCTAGGTTAACCATGTACCAACTAGCCCAAACGTACCTATACTAGCGCAATACATTTCTTAATTGAGGTTTGCGTGTAAAATCTTGTGCGAATGGTGTACAATGCTATGTTGAATTCAGGTATTGACGGAACTATTCTGTGGCAAACAACACAATTTCGCCTTTCACGTGGAAAGAATAAGGCGAGAATTTGTTACACGAAGAATGGAAACCTTAGCTATATGGATGCAATTTCAGCGCTTCGATACCGGTGTCACGCGGTCGTAATTGATCGCCATCGGGTCCGATTCGAATTTACATTGATCCGGGTCCAGCGTTGCTGTACAGTCATTTGTTATCGCGATCTTGCGCGATCCGGATCTGGACAATCGCAATCCGGGCATCGCGATCAGGCCTCCTGATCGCGATTGTAGGCTGCCAACCATGTAGGTCTGAGAGCTGCAGACATTCAGCAGACGTTAATAGCGTTGCCTCCAATGACAAACGAAACTATATTTTCTTGAAAATATTCACCAGAAAATTCATCTGAAATTTCAGGTTAAAATTTTTAACCTGAAAGCAACATTATGAATCCATCGGCTTTTCCGCCAGCCTGGTATTCTATTTATAAAGTATATTAACGTATTTGTCACACAGTCTTTCAAGCATAAGTCTTATAAGTCTTGTAAAGTATAATGTAAAAATTATGGCTACATTTTTTTACCAATGTGAGTGAAATGCCAATGTGAAACACAAGTAGATATCCCGCAAGTAATCTTCTTGTAATAAATCGACAATAAAATGGCCCAGAAAGCCAGAGAAGGGCAGAAGAAACAGTATTAACTCGTCTGCGTTTTCTTTCGAAAGTCGCCTTCAAATTAACTATTCATAACTCTCGAAGTTTTTCTCTTCTTCACGTATACTAACCTTTCCTTATTTTTTACTATGCAGCATCAATGAATGCCTGCTCTTTGGCTGGAGGAACTTGTAAAGTGCAGTGCCATACTCGGATACGAAATGTCAGATGTCCTGGATTGAAGAAGTGCTGTGCTACGGTGCGTCACTAAGTTACACTATGCTAACACACCAGATGTAACGCTGTCGTTGAGCGTAGAAACAGCGTGAGCATTATTGTTACCCTTCGGTTCATCATGTGGGAAAATCGGCATTAAAGGAGCACAAAAAAGAGGAATAAATTTCCACACAAGCGTGAACACGTTGTGAATTTTATCGTACCGGTGCGCTCAAGAGCGTTATTTTGATATTCGCACTCAATGTATACAAAACTTTCTTGTGTGCCTTATCGGTTAGAATTCTACTTTACACCAGTCACCGCAACTTGCCAAATGCAAATAAAAGTTTCATTTATTACTAACATATCAGAGCACATTAAATACAAAACGCGCAACGGATATTTCTTGCCACATGCATCCTTTAATTCATGGGAAACATTTCATGGAGCTTGTTTCGATTCGGAACCATTATACAAGAGGACCGGTGCTGCTCCACAAATCAAAGATCTCCTGGGAAACCTGTCCCATACCCCGAAGTTGTGGAGAGGAATGAGCGCGGGCCGTGTAAGAAGGTATGCTTTATGTGTGGAAAGCGCTGTAGCGTTTGTCACCGCTGCTCTGGAAAGTGAGGGCTCCCGATTGCCTGCGATGGGCGGCATGGTGCCCTGTGCCAGTTTCGAGACGTTTGCCTACGTGCTGGGCATCAGCCCTCAATGTGGCATTGATTGGCCTTGCATCTGAACTTCCTAACACAGTGAAGATCAGCACACATGCGGCTGACATATGCATATGAGCATCTGGAGCCATCATAATCATCATCATCAGCCTGGTTACGCCCACTGCAGGGCAAAGGCCTCTCCCATATTTCTCCAACTACCCCGGTCATGTACTAATTGTGGCCATGCTGTCCCTGTAAACTTCTTCATCTCATCCGCCCACCTAACTTTCTGCCGCCCCCTGGAGCCACCGTTCCCCAAATGCGTGCTAGGCTTCAACGTGCAGTGACAATCACGGCTAAGTATCTGCGGCATCAAGGCCTCCAGCTCTCAACAGAAAAATGTCCTGTGATTGCATTTACGCGAAAACGAATGACCAGGTATCCGATAAGCGTTAACGGAGTAGCGAGACCTACGGTTACACACCGCAGGTTCCTTGGCTTATTCATGGACAGGAAATTGTCTTGGTAAAGACACGTTGCCGCACTGAAGTCAAAGCTGGAGTTTTGTTCACATCCTTCGCGTCGTTGCAGGAACAAGACGGGGCCCCTCGGAGTCATCATTACTCGAATTGTACCGAGCACTATTCGTAGGCTATATACGGTACAGCATGCCGGCGCTATCAAGCATCGGACTTAGCTGTGTGCGCGCGCTAGAGAGCATTCAAGCTCAAGCATTGTGCACATGTTTGGGCCTCCCACGATGCACGTCAACCAATGGAACAACAGCGGACGCTCATGTTTGACATATAGAGGTATATTTGCTCTGCAAGCCTCTTCGAATGTACATTCACGTGTTGACCGGACAAAACACCATCCTCTCTCATCGCTCCCTGCAACCAACCCAGATTCCAGCTTTTCAAGGACTATATCGCATCATCAGAGTATTACACTGTCAAGATTTTCTGCCGCCTGTATTCCAAGAATAACACCGTGGGTTCTGCCTAAACCTTTCGTTACATTGCAGATCCCTGGAGTTACTAAATAGTCATGCGTTACATCTATTGGCCTCAAGCAACTTACCTTGTTGCACAGTTCTGCAGACTACGGAGATACTGTACGCGTGTATAGCGATGGCTCTTGTTCATCCTCCACCATGCCTCCACCATGTTCACCATGCCTCATCGAAACGAAGGGTGAATTCCCGATTTGTTTTGATTGTCTCGTGGAGATGTCGGTCTGGCTGGCACCCCGCAGTGCTTACAGGCCCTTTTGTGTGTGTGCGACCTTAGAGGAACCCTTTCCTCGATTCGTAAATCTCTACAGGAGAGAGCCCATCAGCCACCCTTCCGCAACTAGACGCTCTTTGCGCGAACCAACGTCGCCTAGAAGAAAGGAAAAGCGTCTACTATCCCGGACCTGCGCGTGGCCCCTGCGGAGGCGGGCTCATGAAAGATCGCCGGATGAGTGGGTGCCGTCGCTAAGCACCGTGGAACTCAATGTATATCGCGGGAGGTTGACTTGCGCAACATCCCGCATACGACTTTAGTGGTTATATTTAAAGGGCCCCGCAATGTACTTTATTTAACTTCATTCTCTTCTGCTATTCTTTCACCAAACATTGAATAAACCGTGCGAGTTTCGCACTAGAAATTGTCTCGTCCTTGCCTGGTCGCCATGGTCTACCAGATGCCTGCTGCCCGCCGACAACGCTACGCTACCCAATATTAACGCCCGTCGAGCTTCGATAAACAGATGTCGCAACAACTCAGCAGCGGTGGGGTACGCTACCCTGGAGAACGCACCAACTGGTTGGCAGCGGTTGGTATACGCTACACTGGAGACCACAACTTTGGACGACATGCAATTGTAGCCTCTTCGTCCTGGTGACAGCGTTCGGAAGCAAGGGGTCGGGATTCACGACTACATATGGTGAGTATACGGCTTTTCTTCACTAAGATATGACTTGGCTTTACCTATTTTTTAGAAGTACAGAGCAGTGATTTTTCTTTAACCATTCACGGAAGTTTTAAGTACGTCAAGGTTGTTATAAGGCGAAGAGTCAGCAGCACTAAGGGCAGCCATGAACTTGAAGGCACTAAAGAAGCCGGAATTGCTGAGCTGGGCCAGAGAGTTAGGTCTCCAATTTGCCGAATCGAAGAGAAAGCCGGAGATCATGAGGCGATCGAAGCGAGCGGGGCAAACGGCGATGAACTGAAGGAATGCCTAGAGATCATGGCGGATAAGGAAGAAGAGCGCAAGCGCCTAGAAGAAAAAGAAGAGCGGGCTTCATGTGTGGCCAAAGAAGAGCGCGACCTTGAAATGAGGCGCCTAGATATTGAGTTTCGGAAGGCTCAATATACTAGAAGACATAGCACAGAGGCACGAGAACGCGAGCGCAGAATGACAGAGTTGATGGCACCATACGCAGTGGGAGGGGACAAAGGTCATTTTCTCGTGCAGTTTGAGCGCAGGTATGAGCAGGCAAAATTCGCGAGAAACAGGCGGCCGCAACGCTTGCTGATGTCGCTGCCACGAGAGGTAGCTGATATTATCACGTCGTGGTGACGTTGAAGAACACAGTAGCAAATACTGTGAAAGACAAAACTAACTTTTATTGATGAACCTGTGCCCACCAAAAGCAGGCTACACTTATAGCACAACGATAGCGGCGAACACGGTCGGCGATCGTCAAAACTCAGCGGGTCAAGCGCATCGCTTTTATACACCAGCCGTCGAATGTTCCAGACTAATCGTTCGGACCCGCATGCCTTCCACAAAGTTCTACACCATTCGCGTCACGCGATGAAATTAGATAACACAACGTTCGGCGACAACGGACAGCCGGATAGAAGCATCGATAACTTTCCGGAAACTTCGGATACATGCAGGCGCGTCCCGCGCTGTGCGATTACATTTGTTAGGCGGCGAAACGTGGTCGCCCGATAAAGCTAAGTACACGTGTCAATACCCCTCTTAAAAAGCATCGTCCCGGTGCTACAAATACAAGAGAGCGAAACACAAAAGGACACGTATTAAACATAAAAACAAAACAAAGAAAAGAAACAAAGTTCAAAGGTCAGTTACGCAAAGTCCCAAAGTTCATCAACGCTGGTAGTACGGCTTGAGTCGCACAACGTGGACAATTTCAGGTCGTGAGTGGCGCCGATGTGACAGCGAAATGCCGTCTGGCACGACCTCATAGTCCAGTGCGCCAATACGGCGGATGATCTTGTACGGTCCGAAATAGCGACGCAAAAGCTTCTCGCTCAGTCCTCGTCGGCGTATAGGGGACCAAACCCTAACACGGTCACCAGGCTGGTACTCGACGAAGCGTCGTCGGAGGCTGTAGTGTGGGTTGTAGGTACGCTGCTGGTTCTTGATCCGCAGGCGGGCGTGTAGTCGGGCTTCTTCGGCGCGGTGGAGAAAGGTCGCGACGTCAAGATTATTTTCGTCGGTGACGTGTGGCAGCATGGCGTCGAGCGTCGTCGTCGGGTTCCTGCCGTAAACCAGCTTAAACGGCGTGATATGATGATGTGTGGAGTTTTATGGCGCAAGGGCCAGGTGTGGCCAAAGAGCGCCATGTCTGTGGTAATGAGTTTGCGGTGTAATTATGATTGCTATGAAGTTGGTGTGAGGTGGCTGTAAAGAGGCCTTAAAATATACGCGCTAAAGTGCGTAAAATCTGTATGATAAAATTATGGCGATGACGTATGACTTGTTCTATGAAAATTTAGATGCATATAAAAAGAATGATACGATAAGTAAAATATATCACGATTATAAGAAATGCCAGAGCACTACTGCCTCCTTGGAGCCCTTGAAACACAAGGGTCTGGAGGCATGTGCTATACCGTACAACTATCCCAGCGGCGTCCTCTAAAGAGAGGAAGCGCTAGGAATGCATGGGGCTAATAACATGTAGGACCACATCTCTCAGAAAACCTAGGACTGTGTCTGTGTTAAAAAGCGGTTCTGGACCGAGGAACATTACTGGATGGAGAGGGATGTGCTGTCTGTAAGCTAAGGAAAAATGTTTCGTTCTTTCAGATTCGGCTTCGCGACATTCCAGAAGGACGTGGAGCACGGTCAGCCTCTCCCCGCATCTACCACAGGTTGGAGGCACACTTCCGGTTAGTAGAAAATTATGGGTGCCAAACGTGTGTCCTATTCTGAGCCGACAGAATAGGACATCTGTTCGGCGCGATTTTGTAGTAGAGGGCCAGAATCCTAACTGTGGTTTTATCAGGTGGAGCTTATTATTCGTTTCCGCGTCCCACATGCGTTGCCAGTGGTCCCGCAATCTCCTTCGCAAGAAAGGCCTCAGATCTGTGACAGGCACCGCAGCGGTAGGGTTAACAGTTTGCGATGCGATTGACGTGGCCATCTCGTCCGCCAGAACGTTACCCTCAATGCTCCTGTGGCCAGGCACCCAGCATATAATGATACGCTGGTTAGATATGTACGCTTTACACAAGACGGTGTAGAGTTCACTAAGTACAGGATTTTTGTGTGTATAGACTGACATCAAGGCCTTCACGACGCTTAGGGAGTCTGTATAGATCGCTGCTTTTGAAAGTTTTGATCTTCTTATATGTTTCACGGCAGAGAGTAATGCGTAGGCCTCGGCCGTAAAGATGCTTGTTTCGGGATGCAGTACGTCGGATTGCGAGAAGGATGGGCCGACTGCTGCATAGGATACCCCGGCATTTGACTTCGAAGCGTCTGTGTAGAAATCTGCACAGGAGTGCTTGTGCTGTAGTTCTAGGAAATGCATTCTGATTTCAGCCTCAGGAGCGTGCTTTGTAACTTTTATAAAGGATATGTCACATTGTATCACCTGCCACTCCCAGGGAGGTAAGAGCTTGATTGTGTGCATTAGGCGATGCTCGAGGAGTGGGACATGCATTTCATTGCTAAGCTCCTTCACACGCAGCGAAAAAGGGTGTCTTATGGAGGGACGTAAACGGCGTGATATGTGTTGTTTCTTGCACCACCGTGTTGTAAACAAAGGTTACGTACGGCAGGACCGCGTTCCACGTCTTGTGCTCGACGTCGACGTACATTGCTAGCATATCGGCGAGGGTCTTGTTCAGGCGACGATAATTGACGCAGAAACGTAGGGTTCCGTCCTTTTCCTTCACCAGGACAACAGGAGATGGCCACGGGCTTTTCGACGGCTGCATGATGTCGTCGCGGAGCATTTCGTCGACTTGTTGCCTAATAGTTTCACGTTGTCGCGTCGAAACTCGGTAAGGGCTCTGGCGGAGCGGTTGAGCGCATTCTTCGGTTATTATCCGATGCTTTGCAACTGGTGTTTGTCGAATCTTCGATGAAGACGAAAAGCAGTCCTTGTATCGTCGGAGAAGACTGTTGAGCTTCTGCTGCTTGCTCTTGGGGAGACTTGGATTTACGTCGAAGTCTGTTTCGGGGACTATGGTCGGCGGGGTAGTAGCTGCAGAATCTGAGAGGACAAAGGCATTGCTCGTTTCCACAATTTCCTCGATCTACGCGATTGTCGTGCCCTTGCTGATGTGCTTGAACTCTTTGCTGAAGTTGGTTAGCATCACTTCCCTTTTCCCTCCGTGGAGTCGAGCGATCCCTCTTGCGACGCAAATTTCACGGTCTAGCAGTAGGCGTTGGTCCCCCTCGATGACGCCTTCTACGTCGGCAGGTGTTTTGGTGCAGATGGAAATGACAATGCTGGAGCGAGGCGGGATGCTGACTTGACTTTCGAGCACGCTTAAGGCATGTTGACTACGAGAGCTCTGCGGCGGTATTGCTTGATCTTCAGACAGGGTTATCGACTTCGACTTCAGGTCGATGTCTGCGCCGTGTTGGTTTAGGAAGTCCATGCCGAGAATGACGTCGCGTGAACATTGTTAGAGGATAACAAAGGTGGCAGGGTAAGTCCGGTCATGAACGGTAATTCTTGCCGTGCAGATTCCAGTCGGCGTAATCAGGTGCTCTCCAGCGGTCCGAATTTGAGGGCCTTCTCATGCAGTCTTAACCTTCTTCAACTGGGCGGCGATGTGTCCACCCATGACGGAGTAATCGGCTCCTGTGTCCACCAAGGCGGTGACTGCGTGGCCGTCGAGAAGCACGTCGAGGTCGGTGGTTCTTTGCCTTGCGTTACAGTTAGGTCTTGGCGTCGGATCACGGCTGTGTCGCGTTGACCTGTGGCGGGTATGGGACGTCGTCAGGTCGTCTCTCGTCGTCGTATTCTTTGCTTTCACACTTCGTCGGGACGGCGGCGTGTCGTTATGTCGTCGAGGCTGTTTCTTTGGCGTCTTCATCGGCGGCGGAAGATCTTCGTCAGTTCTACGAACAGCGACCACACCTCCATCGGTTGCTGCTTTTAGTTTTCCGGATATGGGCTCGCTGACCGGCCCCGGGCTGGGCCAGTGTATGAACGGCGCTGCGGCGACAGGTAGCGGCCTGGTGACGGCAAACGGGACGGTCGTCGAGAGTTGCACTGAATGGCGGCTAGGTAATCGGCGATGTCACGTGGGCGCTTCCCAAGCTGTGGACGCGGCGCGTTGACGGCGAACCCTCTCAGTTCCATGTCGCGGTATGGGCATCGGCGGTACACATGGCCGGCTTCTCTACAGTGATAGCAGAGCGGGCGGTGGTCGGGTGCGCTGGGCGACGGGTGGGCGTGCTGGCGGTGGCGGCGGTGGACGACGGAATCGCGATGTTGCAGGACACTGGCACGGTCGCGGAGGGGGGCCTTGACCGCGTGAGACGGCGGCGTAGGTTATCGCTTCTGGCTGGGGCTGCGGTATTTGAGGTTGCACCTCAGGAACCCCGAGCGATCGCTGAACCTCATCTTTCACGATGTCGGCGATCGAGGCCACTTGAGGCTGCGACGAAGGCAGGACCTTGCGCAGTTCTTCGCGCACAATGGCCCTCATGGTCTCTTGAAGGTCGTCCGAACCCAGTCCTTGGACGGCGTACTGCGGCGCGAACCCCTGGCGGTTATATTGCCGGGTGCACATCTCCCGAGTTTTCTCGATCATCGATGCCTTCGCAGAAAACTCAGCCACAGTTTTCGGTGGGTTACGAATAAGTCCGGCGAAAAGTTCTTGTTTGACGCCCCGCATCAGGAAGCGGACTTTTTTCTCCTCCGACATTTCCGGGTCGGCGTGCCGGAAAAGACGGGCAGGGCCATCTCCTCCGTGAAGACCGCGATCGTCTCATTTGGCAGCTGCGCTCTGGTTTCTAGTAGAGCTTGTGCTCGCTCTTTTCGCACCACGCTTGTGAATGTTTGCAAAAAGCCGCTTCGGAATAGGTCCCAGGTCATTAAGGTGGCTTCTCGATTCTCGAACCACGTCCTGGCAGCGTCTTCCAATGCGAAGAAGACATGTCGCAGTTTGCCGTCGCTTGTCCAGCTGTTAAACGCAGCGACCCTCTCATACGTCTCGTGCCAGGTTTCCGGGTCCTCTAATGTTGATCCGCGGAACGTCGGAGGTTCCCTGGGCTGCTGCAGCACGATGGCGGACGCTGGGGCTGCCATTGGGGTTGCCTTGGCAAGAATCTTATTGGTCTTCTCAGGTAGAAGTTCGTGCTCCGGGGGCAGCTGTTGAAGACGTCGGCTTGCTCGATGCTCCGGGACTACGTTGGTGTTCTCTTTGCGGTCCGGGCTTGGATCACGGCTTGTCGGGGGCGTCCGGTACATGAACGAAAAGCACCTCCACCAGATGCCACGTGGTGGTGACGTCAAAGAACACAGTAGCAAATACTGTAAAAGATAAAATTAACTTTTATTGGGCGAACCTGTGCCCACAAAAACAGGCTACACTTATAGCACAACGATAGCGGCGAACACGGTCGGCGATCGTCGAAAATCTGAGCGGGTCAAGCGCGTCCGCTTTTATACAGCAGTCGTCGAATGTTCCAGACTAATCGTTCAGACCCGCGTGCCTTCCACAAAGTTCGACACCATTAGCGTCACGCGATGAAATTAGATAACACAACGTTCGGCGACAACAGATAGCCGGATAGAAGCATCGATAACATTCCAGAAACTTCTGATACATGCAGGCGCGTCCCGCACTGTGCGATTACATTTGTTAGGCGCCGAAACGTGGTCGCCCGATAAAGATAAGTACACGTGTCAATATCATCGCCCGCATTGGGAAAGAAGAAGCAGAGGACTTCGATGAAGTCAAAGCGAATCTGCTTAAAAAGTATAGATTATCAGCAGAAGCATTCAGGCGAAAATTCAGGGAAGTCGAGAAGACCAAAAGTGAGTCATACTCAGATTTCGCATACACCTTGGAGGTAAACCTGAAGCAATGGCTGAAAGAAGAGGGTGCACTCGGCGACGCCGAGAAGACAATACAGTGCAATGCTTTAGGGCAGTTCTACTGCCGGCTGCCAGTAAACATGAAGTATTGGGTTCAGGATAGGCCAGGAGTAGACACTATCACGAGAGCAGCCAATATCGCTGAGGAGTACTTAACTGGTCGTGAGTTCGAAAGCAACGAAGCTCCTAAGAAGGAGGTTAATAAATACAGACCCGACAAGCGAAAGCGATTGTCAAAGTCTAGTCGGTATAAATGAACGAAAAATTCAGATTCCGTGAAAAATAGCGACGAGGACAGCGAGGGAAGGGAGGAATCACCCGGATGGAGGGCAGAAAGGCAAAAAAAAACAGCTTTCGAGGCAAAGAAACCAGTAGTTTGCTACAACTGCCAGCAAAAGGGGCATATCTCCGAGGGGTGCAGAAATCCCAAACTAGTGTTGGTGTCAGTAAGTAGTCCCCTGGAAAATCTGAACTGGCTAGAACCGTGCATCAGAGACCTTATGGTAAACGGCAAACCGTGTAGGGTGCTTGGCGACTCGGCAGCCACAATGGACGTGGGATACCCGTCGTACGTGTTGGAAGGCCAGTTCACGGTAGAATGAGCTTCGATAAGGCAAGCCGTAGAGGCCTCCAGTGTTTGTCTCCCTGTGGCAAGGATTCACATCGAAGGTCCTTCTGGAGTGCTGGACACTGAAGCCGCCGTCTCGGCACATCTCCCATCACGGTATCCATATTTGTTTTCTAACAAATCTGAGGACTTGCTGCGACGCAGGGGAATTGGGTTTAGTGAGGGGATATTGCAAGCCCTAACTCGTTCCAAGGCAATGGAGTTCGCGGCCAAGACAGTGTAGGAATGTCCAGTGGTGGATGAAAAAGGTTTGACGGAGGATTAGTCAACCAGTACCAAACAGGACCGCCCTATAGGGGATAATGCGCAAAGTGCACCAGCTAATGAAGAGGTCCGGCAAGCGCCGGAGCCTCAACTGTCGCGAGAGGCAGAATGCAGGAGAAAGTTAGTGAATGTAAGCCCTGCCACAATGATTGCTGATCAGGGAGTGCGCAAGGCCCAAATCAATGCTAAGCATTTGTATGATAGGACGGGTCGAACGTGACGCTTTGAAGTCGGGGAAAAGGTAACGATCCTGAAACCCTCATTGGTAAACAAACTACAGGTTCAATGCGAACGACCGGCTGACATAATTCAGATGTTATCTGAAACAAACTACGTAATCACGGTACCAGGAATACGAAGGACACCACAAGTGTACCGCAGCAATCTACTTAAACCCTACCGGCTGAGGAAGGCCATTGTGAACATGTCCCTTAAGCAACCTGAGGAGAAGCCTGTCGACTTCTCGGAGTCAACTTCAGTAACGGGGGCAAAAGACATTGATGAGACCATTGACAAGCTAGTGGAGCAGGCGGAGTTGAATCCCAATCAAAGGGCCGAACTGAGGGAACTCGTGTTGGAATTTTCTTTTTACTTTATATAAATGACATTTTTGTTGGTATTTCTTCATGTATACGGTTGTTTGCCGACGATTGTGTTGTTTATAGGAAAATTAAGAGTGAACAAGATGCTGCCATGTTACAATTTGACTTGGAATGTATTAATACTTCGTGTTCCACGTGAAAGATGAATTTGAATTTAAAAAAGTTTGTTCATGTACGCTTTACAAGAAAGAAGAAGCGGATTGTAAATCTTTGCCAGATAAATAATGTATGCAAGTATCTAGGTGTGACGCTATCATCCGACTGCTCATGGTCTGCTCATGTGGATGACGCCATTGTAAAAGCTGGTAGGGCACTCAATTTTATTCAGAGGAACTTGAAATGTTCACAGCCGAACCTAAATAAAACTGCTTACTTAACATGTGTGAGACCAATTTTAGAATACGCCTGTGCCGTCTGAGACCCCGCGCAAGAACACTTGATTGATAAACTGGAAAGAATTCAAAACCGAGCTGCTAGGTTCGTCCTGGGGCGGTATGGGCGGAGAGAAAGTTGTACTGAAATGAAACTCGAATATAATTGGGAACTGCTTTCCTCTCGGCGGAAAAAGTTGAGACTGGAGTTTTTATACCTCATATTTATTAATAAGACTGGAATTAGCAGTAAAAGCTACTTGAAAGAACCACATTACCAATGCGATGTTTTTGAAGTTGATGGCATTCACTTGAATGATGAAGAAAGAATTGCTAACTTATTTAATGAGCATTTCCACTCAGTTTTTACTAGTGATGATGGTGTCCTACCTATGTTTGAGAATTGTTTGCCTCCTATTTCTGATGTATCAATAAGCGAACAGGGTATATTCCACATGCTTTTAAAGCTTGATGAAAAGAAAAGTTCAGGCCCAGACGATATACCCAAAACTTTCCTAAAAAGGTATGCCGAATGGGTTTCGAAATACTTGTACATTGTGTTTTTACGTTCCTTGGAAGAAGGTCAACTCCCGAATGACTGGAGAACAGCCCGAGTAACACCACTTCATAAACACGGTGCCAAACAGTCTATAAACAATTACCGTCCGGTATCTTTAACCTCTAACACTTGCAAATTATTAGAGCACATAATACATAAACATATCGTGGATTTTTTAGATACACATAACATCTTAACAAAATGCCAGCACGAATTTCGGAAAAGGTACTCAACTTCTACACAGCTAGTTGCTACTATCCATGATTTTGCCGTATCTGTAAATAACGTAAAACAAATTGATGCAATATTTATGGACTTCTCCAAAGCTTTCGACAAAGTATCACACAGTAAATTGTTATTTAAATTAAATAGTCTGCTTAAAAACTCTCAACTTGTTAATTGGGTATCAGCGTATTTGAACAATCGCCATCAGTTTGTTGCGTTCAAAGGACATCAATCTAACCAGTTACCAGTAAAATCAGGTGTCTCGCAGGGCTCGGTCCTAGAGCCACTCCTTTTTCTTATGTATGTAAACGACATGGTAGAACGCATCTCTGTCAAAATAAAATTATACGCGGACGACTGTGTTCTATATACGGAGGTTAATGATCAATCTGATCAGGCATTGTTAAACAATGATTTTCAGCGTGTTGCTTCTTGGTGTAAGCGGTGGCAGATGTGTATAAACTTCGACAAGACCGTTTTCATGCGGATCACTCGTAAGAAGAGGCCCTTATCGTTTTCGTATAATTTTAACAATGTGCTTTTGTCTGAAGTGTCTGAATACAAATATCTTGGGCTATGGATTTCAAACAATCTTAGGTGGAACAAACATATTCACTACGTTACAGCGAATGATTATAGAAAGTTATTCTTTTTAAGAAGAACGTTAACTTTGGCTACCCCTGCTGTAAGAAGATTAGCATACACATCCATTGTCCTCCCAGTCTTAGACTATGCTGCTATAATATGGGACCCCTATACAAAAGGTAATATTCTGAAACTAGAGAATGTCCAAAAAAATAAGCCGTACAGTTCATTTATAACAACTTTCAACGTAGCTCAATCACTGAACTACAAGCTCGCGCTAACCTAATCCCGTTATCCGATAGAAACCGCTCATCGCGACTAAAATTTTTATATCAATTAGTTAAAGGGCACAATAAAGTCGACGTTAGCGAATGAATTACATTTTCTTCCGGTTATTCGACACGCCAAAGAAATGAACTAACAATAACACCTTTTCGTTCTCATAATGACTCTTTCAAGTATTCATTTTTTCCACGAACAGTCAGAGACTGGAATAATCTCAGCAGCTGTATCGTTCAAGCAGACTCTTTGTCAGCTTTCGCGTCCCTTCTTGATGGCTGAAACATAATTGGTTATATTATAGTGACTGTCTATATGACTTATGCATTGAGTGTTCGTCTATTTCATTTGCACATTTGATAAATGTTTTGCTTAATTTTTCTTTTGTTCTTTCTTGACTGTGACCTAGGCATGTACATATATTTCGTTTGCCATTATGTTGTATTTTCTCTCATGTATTGTAACCCACCCTGCTAAAATCCCGGTGGGGATTGCAGTATCAATAAATTTAAAAAATAAAAATAAATATTTCTAGGCATAATGACCATTCACTTAAAATCCGCGAGTACCGTGCCAGGATGTACTTGTTTGCGGATTCCTTTTTTGTCAAAACTATTTTGGAGTGGAATCAGCTGTGTGAAGAGCAAGTGCGCTGTACGAATGAAGATTTGTTTCTTTCCCTCCTGCAACCCCCCTGCTATAAAGCCTTCGGGCAATGCCCGGTAATTCTTGAAATAATTAATTAATTAATTAATTCAGACACACCTGCCAGGACCACTGCGGTCGTTCACTATATCGAGTTAACATCATCGGGCCCACTTCGTTCGAAAGCTTATCGCGTTTCACCTCGTCAACGTCAAGTCATGGCCGCTGAAATCGGCAAGACGTTAGAGCTAAGTGTAATCGAGCCAGGAGAGAGTGACTATACCTCCCCTCTTATCTTGATTGAGGTCCCAGGAAAGGAGCCGCGACCGTGTATCGAATACCACAGGCTCAATTTAATCACGAAGGACCAGACCTACCCATTACCGCATATCGAGGAAAGGCTTGAGAGAGTTAGCAGTGCTAATTTCATCTCCACGCTCGATTTAGACAGAGGGTAATGGCAGGTTCTGTTGACCGAGAGGGCAAGCAGGCTTGCGGCGTTTATTTCCCCGATGAAAACACTTCGGCCAATATTCCTGACCTTTGGAGTGAAGAATGCTCCATATTGCTTCTCCAACCTTATGGACCAGGTGCTACGGGGAATGGAGGAATCTGCACTTCCGTATCTAGATGACATAGCAATCTTTTCTTCATCATGGGTGGACCATATGCAACACTTGCGAACCGTGTTGTGTCGTCTACGAGAGGCCAACTTTACTGTCAAGGTTCCCAAATGCCAATTAGGGCATGCAGATGTAACTTATCTAGGTCATGTAACAGGGCAAGGCCGTCGCCGGCCTTCCCAGGTTAAACCGACCGCAATAGACAACTTCCCGCAACCACGCACCAAGCGGGACATCCGGTCATTCCTTGGTTTGACAGGTTATTACCAAAGATATATCCCACGTTATTCCGACATTGCAAGTTCTTTAGCACATGCCCTCAGAAAAAACAGAACCGCAAATGGTAGAGTGGGACGAAGCAAAAGGAAAGGGTTTTAGTATGCTGAAGAAAGCGCTAACGGGTCAGCCAGTGTTGAACGCGCCCGACTATTCTATGTCATTCATTCTTCAGTGTGATGCCAGCGACCGAGGTATGGGGGTGGTGCTTTGTCAAAAGAAAGATGATGAAGACGAGCAGCCCCAAGTTCAGTTCGTGAGGAGGCATACAGTGCATCAGAAAAGGAATGCGCCTACGTAGTATGGGCGGTGGCGAAGCTACCTTGTTATATCGCTTGTTCAAGGTTCACCATAGAGACTGACGACTGTCCTCTCACATGGCTGTCGTCCTTGTCTACGAAAAACGGTCGTCTTTTGCGCTGGAGCTTGGCTCTTCAACAGTACACCTTCGATATTCGCTACAAGAAGGGTAAGCTTAACGGCAATGCTGACGGTTTGAGTCGTTGCCCCTAGAGTAACGAAAACCTCATGCTCATTCGGGTTTCCGTGGCATTTTTGCGTTGGTATTCTGAAGTTGTAGTTGATCATTAGCTGATTTTAGTAACCAGCTCTTAACGCTTTCAAGAAATGGCTGTTTTTTGGTGTTCAGGGGAGGAGGACGCGCAAAAGGAATGGGAAAGCAGTAGAGGGCTTTCTTTTTCTTTTTAAGCCTGGTGTATCTTGTAGGAGGTTGGCCTTGTGCTCGCCGCTTTGTTGTTGTGGGTCCTGCACTGTTCTGGAGTGGTTGCTTACCCAAACAGGGGATGAAAAGTTGCGAGACCTGTTTGCAAGTCCTATTTCACCTGATCGGACCAGGGAGAAAAGACCCAAGAGTGCCACGAGGAATGATAAACAACTGCCAGGAATCTACCAGATACGAACCAAGGGTTCGTCACCCCTGAGGGTAATTCTGCTACTGAAACGCTGATCCCTCGCCCAGTGGCTGCTGGCCCCTAAGCGTCGGGATCTTCCTCCCCCGCCGGAGATGCTGGTCGGCGTGTAGCACCTCGTGCAAGAAGGATGCTCGACCACCATGCCTCATCAAAACAAAGGGTGAATTCCCAATTGTGGTTGTCTCGAGGAATTGCCGGTCTGGCTGGCATCCCGCAGAGCTTACAGGCCCCTTTGTGTGTGTGCGACTTTAGAGGAACCCTTTCCTCGAACTGTCAAGCTCTACAGGAGCGAGCGTATCAGCCACCCATCGCAACTAGACGCCCTTTCCGCGAACCAACGTCGCCTAGAAGAAAGGAAAAGCATCTACTATCCCGGAACTGCGGATTACCCCTATGGAGGCGGGCCCGTGAAAGATCGCCAAATGAGTGGCTGCCCTCGCCAAGCACCGTGGAACTGAGTGCATATTACGTGACGTTGACGTGCACAAGAACCCGCCTACGACTTTAGTCTGCCTCTTTAAAGGACCCCGCAATGTACTTTTTTTATCTTTACTTTCTTCTATTCTTTCACCAACCATTGAATAAAGCCTGCAAGTTTCGCACTAGAAATCGTCTCGTAATTGCCTGGTCGCCATGGTCTACCAGATGCCTGCAGCCCACCGACAACGCCATGCTGCCCAATAGTAACGTCGGTCGAGCTTCGATAACATGCGTCTCAACAACTCGGCAGCGGTGGGGTACGCTACCGTGGAGACACGCTGTCGCACCATATGCTTCCACTGCAGCCTTCGTCATTCCGCATATGTTCATCGCTCGGCGGTTTAAACTAGACCATGGATCAACATCAACTGCCGCAGAACTTGTTGCTATCCGGGAAGCACTTCGATTTCTCTCTGATTTCTCTCTCCTCACGCATGGACGATATTCTGCGATTGCAAGCCAGCTCTTCAAACGATTGACTGTGTCCTCAGAGTGGGCCCGTATTATTCCATGGCTATAGAAATTACAGAGCATCTCGGCCACGCAACTAGGAATGGTCCCAATGTCACCTTTCAGTGAATACCTTCACACTGTAGCGTGATAGGAAACGAACAGGCAAACGCTGAAGCGAAAACTGCTTTAGATAATGCTTCTGAAGCACGCATTCCGCTCTCACGAACAGACAGAAATGCCCTACTTCGTCGCCTAACACGCAACCCTACGTTGGAACACTGGACCCAACCTGATCGACGACACAAGCGAGTACACAAATGGGACCAAGAAATTAAATTTTGTATGCCTCACAAGCTCAAAAGAAGCCCTACGAGCATGGTGCACCATATTCGCCTTCGTGTCGCATTCAGCAACCGTTATTGACATAAGATGGGTGGCAGTGATACTAGCCCGAACTGTGAATACTGTGAGGTGCCAGAAACACTTGATGATATACTTTGCGTGTGTCCCACGTACGGGCAAGAACGACAGCAACTGGTCTCTTCCATTGCAAATATCCATAAGAGGCCGTGATCAGACGAGTTTCTTTTAGGTCCTTGGCCTAATGCAAACAGTGCAGCCCTGATAACAAGTGCCGCTGTAGCTTTTCTCCAAGCCACGGGGCTGGACGCACGGCTTTAGAGATGCTACAACTCTGAAAATTTCTATATACGCATCTCTTCCTCATACCATCATCATCATTCATCAGCCATTTCCCTCCCCGTCCCTTTTCCCCAGTGTAGAGTAGCAGGCTAGAGTAAGTTATAGCTCAGGCCTACCTCTCTGCGTTTCTGTAAATAAATTTATCTCTCTCTCATCGCATCAGCCTTGCTCATACAGCCAAACGTACGAACTTGCCGCAGGGCCGTCCAATTCGCCTTCCTAGGATTAAGGCTACCATGGCAAAGAGTTGTTACTGGGGTTTGCCGTTCGACTGTCTGCTCACATTAACGCCGATGCTCATGTCACTCACAGTCCAACTAAGGGCGGTCAGACGAAAGGTGTGTTGAATCCTCTGGGAGGGGGGGGGGCAGGCCTGCTACTCCAAATGGGTGTTCCGCCTGATGATTCTTTGGTGACTTTCCTGCTGCTTCTGAAATCACTGCCACTTGTGTCAACGGCCCCACCACAGCTGTGGCGGCTGGAACTCGAGCATTAGAGCGCAATCCGGATGCGCTTATACCTTCACCGGTCCTCCCAGGTGGCAGCAGCTCTAGCTAAGGCTGGTGTTAAGAACGTGGAGGCGCTGTTAGCAACGGCCCAGCGGACGTGCAAGTTTTGCCACCCAATTGCGACAGCGGGCGTCAACTTTCTTGGAACGCCATCGTTACGCTCTAGCCTCGTCGCCGTTGGGACTGAATGCGTTCGGCGGACCAACTATGGTTACCGAACCCACCAACGCCGACTTGTTCTGCTATGAGCGGGGGAGTTGCCGCGGGAACGTCTACGAAGGCCCCTTCCCACGCGCCGTCAAAGACACAAGACAATGGGCACCTGGCGGCGCGCTGCCGGGGTCAGCTTGGGGAATAAAAGGCGCCTTTCTTGACGCAAGCTCCGAGTTCTAGGAAGTCCGGCTGACGTCGGCTCCGGACCATGAACCCGTGCGGAAGTGTGTGTGTGTGTGTGTGTGTGTGTGTGTGTGTGTGTGTGTGTGTGTGTGTGTGTGTGTGTGTGTGTGTGTGTGTGTGTGTGTGTGTGTGCCTGCGCGTGTGTGTGTGTGTGTGTGTGTGTGTGTGTGTGTGTGTGTGTGTGTGTGTGTGTGTGTGTGTGTGTGTGTGTGTGTGTGTGTGTGTGTGTGTGTGTGTGTGTGTGTGTGTGTGTGTGTGTGTGTGTGTGTGTGTGTGTGTGTAACCCGCCCGCGGAGAGGCGGCTTGTTTACAATGTCTGGGCGAACGTTTCCGTCACCTTGAGATCGAGGGGGTACCGAGTGTTTATAAACCGCTGTTGTGCACTTTCTTCAGCAGTCATGTTAGACTGATGTACTGTCTCTCGCAGTCATGCTGCACTGATGAACTGCATGTAGATACTGTAAATCAACCCATATTCCTCGTCCTCGGTGAGAAGCAGTCCTTCCCTTCATCAACGTCCTCAGCGTGGATAAGTTGGACGACGGCATGGGCCAGCTACCTTCTAATTCATGTCCGACTCCAATCTTGACAACGGGTTACGAGCGATGGGATTGAGCCCCCAATCCTAAAACTGGTTAATTGTCCATACCATTGCAATTACAACCTCTTTCACCAGTCTAGCATGCGACAATTCACCGTCATCCAATCTGCTCCCCATGAGCTGCTCCATGCTCAAGCGCTTGTGACCATTCGCTTTTCCACTACACTGTAAACAAAAATAACGCGAAATGGGCATAAACCACTCGCGCCGTATTGCATTCCCGTTTCTCGCCTTTTTTTATACCACGTAGCAGTAGGGTTAAAAACCTACTCAGCGGCTGACAGTGTTTTTGCATGTAAAAAGGGTCGTATTTTTTTGTCATCCGTGAGAATTTTGCTTGGGGGGATAGCCGGACTATATTTATACGCCCTTCGTGAAGTTCTGGCGGTTATTCCGGAAAGTTATTCCTGAGAGCTCACCGGTTATGTCGCCCAGTGTTGTGTTTTCGAGAATATGTCGCCTTATCTTTAATCGGCGGAACCATATTTCCTCGTGGCGTAGGAAACAGACAAAACGTTGCGATGGCTCGCTGGCTACGGCTGGTGAGGCTTCGGCGGAAGTTCGACAGGCGTACTGCTTGCATGCACGCGTGAACAAAGAAATATCGCCATGCTGTGTGTGTAGCTTTTACTACTTAGCCAATTGACAATTAAAAATTGTTCAGTTGGGAACCCAAGCAAGTACTTACGGGATCATCATCATCATCATCATCATCAGCCTGGTTACGCCCACTGCAGGGCAAAGGCCTCTCCCATACTTCTCCAACAACCCCGGTCATGTACTAATTGTGGCCATGCCGTCCCTGCAAACTTCTTAATCTCATCCGCCCACCTAACTTTCTGCCGCCCCCTGCTACGCTTCCCTTCCCTTGGGATCCAGTCCGTAACCCTTAATGACCATCGGTTATCTTCCCTCCTCATTACATGTCCTGCCCATGCCCATTTCTTTTTCTTGATTTCAACTAAGATGTCATTAATTCGCGTTTGTTCCCTCACCCAATCTGCTCTTTTCTTATCCCTTAACGTTACACCTATCATTCCTCTTTCCATAGCTCGTTGTGTCGTCCTCAATTTGAGTAGAACCCTTTTAGTAAGCCTCCAGGTTTCTGCCCCGTAGGTGAGTACTGGTAAGACACAGCTATTATATACTTTTCTCTTGAGGGATAATGGCAACCTGCTGTTCATGATTTGGGAATGCCTGCCAAACGCACCCCAGCCCATTCTTATTCTTCGGATTATTTCCGTCTCATGATCCGGATCCGCCGTCACTACCTTACCCTAAGTAGATGTATTCCCTTACGACTTCCATTGCCTCGCTGCCTATTGTAAATTGCTGTTCTCTCCCGAGACTGTTAAGCATTACTTTAGTTTTCTGCAGATTAATTTTTAGACCCACTCTTCTGCTCTGCCTCTCCAGGTCAGTGAGCATGCATTGCAATTGGTCCCCTGAGTTACTAAGCAAGGCAATACCATCAGCGAATCGCAAGTTACTGAGGTATTCTCCATTAACTTTTATCCCCAATTCTTCCCAATCCAGGTCTCTGAATACCTCCTGTAAACACGCTGTGATTAGCATTGGAGATATCGTATCTCCCTGCCTGACGCCTTTCTTTATTGGGATTTTGTTGCTTTCTTTGTGGAAGACTACGGTGGCTGTGGAGACGCTATAGATATCTTCCAGTATTTTTACATATGGCTCATCTACACCCTGAGATGCTTTCATACATTGGCGTTTCTTGATCAGATCTTTCGTCTCCTGCGATAGTTTACTGGTATCCTGCCTAATGGAGTTACCACCGACTTCCATTGCACACTCCTTAATGATGCCCACAAGATTGTCGTTTATTGCTTCAACACTAAGGTCCTCTTCCTGAGTTAAAGCTGAATACCTGTTCTGTAGCTTGATCTGGAATTCCTCTATTTTCCCTCTTACCGCTAACTCATTGATCGGCTTCTTATGTACCAGTTTCTTCCGTTCCCTCCTCAGGTCTAGGCTAATTCGAGTTCTTACCATCCTGTGGTCACTGCAGCGCACCTTGCCGAGCACGTCCACATCTTGTATGATGCCAGGGTTAGCGCAGAGTATGAAGTCTATTTCATTTCTAGTCTCGCCGTTCGGGCTCCTCCACGTCCACTTTCGGCTATCCCGCTTGCGGAAGAAGGTATTCAGTATCCTCATATTATTCTGTTCCGCAAACTCTACTAATAACTCTCCCCTGCTATTCCTAGTGCCTATGCCATATTCACCCACTGCCTTGTCTCCAGCCTGCTTCTTGCCTACCTTGGCATTAAAGTCGCCCATTAGTATTGTGTGTTTAGTTTTCACTCTGCCCATCGCCGATTCCACGTCTTCATAGAAGCTTTCGACTTCCTGGTCATCATGACTGGATGTAGGGGCGTAGACCTGTACAATCTTCATTTTGTACTTCTTATTAAGTTTCACAACAAGACCTGCCACCCTCTCGTTAATTCTATAGAATTCCTGTATGTTACCAGCTATATTCTTATTAACCAGGAATCCGACTCCTAGTTCTCTTCTCTCCGCTAAGCCCCGGTAGCACAGGACGTGCCCGCTATTTAGCACTGTATATGCTTCTTTTGGCCTCCTAACTTCACTGAGCCCTATTATATCCCATTTACTGCCCTCTAATTCCTCCAATAGCACTGCTAGACTCGCCTCACTAGATAACGTTCTAGCGTTAAACGTTGCCAGGTTCATATTCCAATGGCGGCCTGTCCGGAGCCAGTGAAGTGATTCTTAGCACCCTCTGCTGCGTCGCAGGTCTGACCGCCGCCGTGGTAAGTTGCTTCGCAGCTGCTGGGGACTGAGGGCCGGGGTTTGATTGTTGTGTTCATAGGAGGTTGTGGCCAAGTACTGCACCAGGGTGGCCAATCCTGCTCTGGTGAGGGAGTGCGTTACCGGTTCTGGTCACCGGGATCAGGCCACACTCCAGGCCTGTTTGTGCAATTTTATCAACACGCGGATTTTTTTTAAAAATCCGGTGGAAAATTGCCGGCACCGGGATTCGAACCACGGACCTCTTGCACGCGAGGCGGGTGTTCTACCTCTACGCCACCGCTGCGTTTACGGAATCTTACGGGATCCGCTCTGCTATATTTAGTACTCTTTGGCGACCGGTTATGTCAACACAGCAATATCTTTGCCGATACGCCAACACGCCATATTTTCTTATAGCGTGGCAGTGCCGATTGCTGTGTTTGGCTTAATTGGAAGGTACGGAGCGCTTGAGGGCTTTCGGCGTATAATAGTACTATTTAATCACGTGATCTTGATCAATGTTCTAGAATACGTAGTTCTAAACTCCCTGTGGATGGTTCCTATTCCCGTTATGTAAAACTCCGTACGTCGTAAAGTAGGCTAATGTCAACGTTTTACTACGTTTCTTAGAGGTGGTATTAACGCAATTTATGCACCTGAGGAGAGCGTGGGTGTAGGCCAGTTGCTGATCCATAATTTTGGGAAATTACTGCAAGCAAAACACGCGACTTGAAGAAAGGGACAACGCGAAGCGGTTCCTGTTGTCCATTTCTTCAAGTCTCGTGTTTTGCTTGCGGTAACTTCCCAAAAAGTAATGTAGCTCATCTTACTCCACCATGCAAGAGTAATATTTTAGCACAAGACAATTTTATAAGCGCCTGAGAGGCGAAAACCGCAATATCGGAAAATCAGTGTGCCGTTGGGACGTGCCCCTTCCTTTTTGAACAAGACACCATGGTAACCGACGGACATTGACGTCCGCCACACGACGCCGAGGAACCTGGGACCTAGAAGACAATGGGAACCCCATCGACGCATGGTATCGCACTGTGAACCTGCGCATTGGCGAAGAGTTGCCGGCTGCCAGCTGACTCATGAATCGGTCAAACCGTCGGCGCAAGAGCATGCGCTCGCAACTGGATGGCATGTTAAACGAAGCAGAACACACACTACGAGGACACCTGTCTGCGTCTTAGGTCAGCACCCTGCGGGACCGGATCGATACGCCGCAACTGCAGATCAAGAAAATCGATTACAGCATTTTATACAAGCCACCTGACAAAGCGATCGGTAGTCAGATCTCAGACGCTAGCAAATATGGAGACAAGGTTGTCGCAATAACATCGAAACTGCACTTCGAGCTTCAAAAAAGCCGCACGTCTAAAGCTTCGTGCCCGACTACCAACGAAACTGGGATGAGTGCCAAGTCTAGCTGCCGCAGCTGGAACTGACAAAGTTCGATGCAAATCAAAAAGAATGGCAGCGTTTTGGACACAGCTTTCGACGGCCGTACAATAATGACGAGCTCAGCGCTGCTGACACGTTTAATAACGTAGGCACTCTCGTTGCTGTAGCAGCCACTTCGGCCATGTCTGAACTCCAAGCAACTGAGGAGTGTTATAAGGACGCAGTTGACACCCTCAAGAAACGCTTCTGAGATCAAAGTATAATCATTCAAGAGCACATGCGATGTCTTCTCCATTTGAGGCTGGTCTCTTAGTCTTCGATTATCATGCAACTTCGGCACCTATATGACCCAGTCCAAGTGCATGTAAGGAGTCCTCAGACGTTTGGTCCAAGCCCCGTTAATCATTGTTCCAAGTTACGGGATATTCTCTCGCTAGCTCTGCCACCAGATTCAGTGCCCGATTATCACAAAATCGTCTGCTGCAGTACTTTGATAATGAATGAATGAATGAGTTTATTTCTCCTGTTTACAGCAGAAAGGAAGCAGAAGCTAAAGGCCATGTGGTCTGACAAAGTCTTCTGCTCCCACAACAATTCGGCACGCAGGCAGTACACAGCAACATGTATCATACAAACATACTGAAATGAACTGGAGAGTCGCGAGACAGAATACTATTTTCGTGAAACAGAACATGTCTACAAGAAATACGAGAAACCAAAAGGACACTCAAAATACGGTGCATTTTGTTTCAGGCCAACTGCAATCAGAAAACAAAAGAAACAAAAGACTGACAATACATACTCTGGTTATAATCAGACAAACTCAATATTGTTCAGAATGAAAAAAATTTCTGTATGATCTATTCGAACATTCTATAATTTCATCTTCAAAATCACGTAGGTGATTTAATAGTGAAGGTGCCTGGTAACTGACTAGTTATTTTCCGTAATTGGTTCTTATTTTTGGTGTTGTTATGTTATGTTGTCGAAGGCTGTAATGCGGATTGGTGGGTACATTCAAGATCTAGTGTGATTTGTTTTGTTTAATGTATTGCAGCAACTTGTAATAGTACACCTGATTTGCTTTTAACATAGTATGTTTCATAAAAATATGGTGTGGTTCTAAAGTTTTTTGCAGGGCCATAATATCGCTCGAATGCTCGTAGCGCTCCTTTTTGTAGCACTATCAATTTATTATAATTTTCTGCGAAGTAGTGCCCCAAATTAATATGCAGTAGGTTAATCTGGAATAAAAGAGTGCGTAGTATAAAGAATTTTTCAACCATGGAGGAACCAGAGTACCCAAAAGGATAGAAAGTCTGCGAGTTGGTACGGTAACATGATCTTGGATTGTAGCACGAAGTGAACACGGACACAGAAAGGACACGTCCTGTCTGCTCCTTTCTGTGTCCGTGTTCACTTTGCGCTACAATGCAAGATCAGAGTACTCAGTCTGTATAACCAACCAACAGTTCTGCTTAGTTCCTTAGCAAGTTTGTCGATGAGCATGTTCCAGGTGAAACCTTCTTCGAACCACACTCCCAGAAATTTTTGACATTTTACCTCCTCTATCAGCCTATCTTCAAAAAGAATAGACGCATTGCAGTTACGTGGTTTATTAGTAGAAGCAAAATCATACATTTTGTTTTCGAGTAATTCATTTGTAGCTTATTCTGTTGTAACCAGCAAGAGAGTTGCTTCAGGTAGTTGTGAACTTTCAATTCGAGCTCTGTTACAGTAGCAGCATTAAAGAATATGTTAGTGTCCTCTGCATACATAACTAATTCAGGAGACTCGGGGATGACACACAGATCATTAATATATATTATAAACAGAAGCGGTCCAAGTATTGATCCTTGTGGAACACCCATTGTGATTTCCGCGTAAGATGAAACATCATCATTTAAACTGACATATTGATAGCGATTGGTTAAGTAATGTCGTAAAAGTTCCAGTACGATACCTCGTACACCGCACTGTTCCAATTTGCTAATAAACTGTGGCATACTGAATCAAAGCCTTTCCTTATGTCTACAAATAAACCTAATGTGTACATTCTATTTTCAATATTTGTTATTGTCATGTGGTAGTGACGTTAAAGAACACAGTAGCGATACTATGAAAGACAAAACTAGTTTTTATTGGGCGAACCTGTGCCCACAAAGACAGGCTACACTTAAAGCACAACGATAGCGGCAAACACAGTCGGCGATCGTCGAAAATCTGATCAGTGGGTCAAGCGCGTCGGCTTTTATAGATCAGTCGTCGAATGTTCCAGAGTAACCGCTGGGACCCGCGTGTCTTCCACAAAGTTCTACACTATTCGCGTCGCGCATACATGCAATCAGATTACACAAGGTGCGGGGAAAGACAGCGGATGAAATCATCGATAACATTCCAGAAACTTCTTTTACATACAGGCGCGTCCTGTGCTGTGCGATAACATTTGTTAGGCGGTGAGAAGTAGTCGCCCGATAAAGATAAAGAAGTACACGTGTCATTATTATTTTATCTTTGATATTAGGAAGAGCTGCTTCACAAGATTTATTTTTTGGAATCCATACTGCATGTCACTGATTACATCAAATTTACTGAAAAATGTTTGTAGTTCAGGGCAATCTCGAGCACCTTTGATAGAACAGGTAAGGCAGATATCGGCCGGAAATTTGTCATTGAATATTTATTACCTTCTTTGTAAGTAGGGCATACACGTGCTATATTTAGACAATCAGGAAATGTACCGCTTTCACACATTCTGTTTATGATGTGAACAGTGACAGGTGCAATTATATCAGCAATATATTTTATTGGTACTGGTTTCACAACATCACACCCAGCAGAGACGTTGTTTTTTACTTTAAACAACAGCTGCACAACTTCAGCAGATGTAACAGGTGTAAGTATCACTGAGTTAGCAAGATTATTGAGTACACTGAGGTAGTAAGAGTTAGTAAATTTATTCACTATAGATGTGGCCGTGGGTTCGCCCCTGTCGGGATGCTGGGCACTGGAGACGAAATATGTATTCAGAGCAGCTACTGCTTCTCTACTTGTCAACACGCCAGTGGCTGTCTTTATGCATATCTCCGTGTTCTTTCTTGTAGATGTTAAGTCTCTAACTTCATTCCAAACTTTCCTAGGGTCATTCTATATTTTAGCAAATAATCGTTCATAGTACTTAATTTTCGCTTGCTTTAATTCACCATCGACCTTATTTCTGTATTTTTTGTAATCAGTCAACAATCGCGCACTCCTGCGTTTTACAAACAAGTGGTACATTTTGTTTTTTCTTGTTACGATTTTTAGCAAAGCAGCATTTATCCAGGGTTTTTGTATTTTCTTGCTCCTCTGATTGCACAGTTTCAACGGAAACGCTAGGTCGTAGGACGTAATCATTTTATGAAAGAACAATTCGTAGGCTGCACTTGGATCTTGTTTTAGAGTGCAGCTCTTTGGCGTCCGTTCCTGGGTTTCGCGTCGTCGTCGGCGTTGTCGTCGGCCTCGTAACCAGCTCCGCCCCCCTTTCATCCCCCCAGCGCTAGCAGCGACCGACTGATACCGCTGGATGCCGCTGACGCCGCTAGAGAGTCAAGATAACGTGACTGCATAGAACACCGTCGCCGCCATGCAGAAAGAGGAGGAAAGGGTCCCCCCCCCCCTGTTCTTGTGTGGCGGATAGGGTGCTCTTCAGTTGCCGACGCGCCGGTTATTTCACGTAGGCCCCGGCACGTCGACGAATACGTGACCACCTTCCCACGGCTAGACCTGGTTCTTAGCGCTGCGGAAGCGAGGGTATCATATTGTTTGTGTCGGCATCGGCGGCGTTGTCCCTGAAACCAACTCCGCAGCTGGGGTTGACTCACTATCGGCGTCAGCGGCATCAGTCAGTCGCTGCTATCTCTTCCCTCCTCCCTTTATCGTGTTGTCCGCTTGCTGCGCGCGCTTCTGCCCCCATCGTTTGCCGCTGGGTGTACACGCCGCCCCCCTCCCCCCTCTTCCTGCGAGTCTCCGGTTGTCAAAGCGCCGGCTCGAACTTAATTCCTTTCTTCGCTCCTCCTCCAATGCAACCCCTGTGCGGTGGCAATCAGAGAGCCAGATCGGTGGCGGCGGATCTGTATATGTGCACCGCCCGAGCCGAAATTGCCGCTGCCGTTCGCCCTGTGCGGTGGCAATCAGAGAGCCAGATCGGTGGCGGCGGATCTGTATATGTGCACCGCCCGAGCCGAAATTGCCGCTGCCGTTCGCCACTGCGAAATTATCTGCCAGTTCTTTCTGAGCCATGAGCGAGACGACCGATGGAAGTCCTCCGTCTGCTGCTGCTGCTGCTGCTGCTAAACGAGCTGCCAGAGCAGAGGCCCAGCGCCGTCGCCGTCAGAATCCAGAGGTGCGTGCCGCCGAAGCAGAAGCTTACCTAGTGGAGTCTTTGTTAAAGGAATACGTGTGAAAAATAAAAAAAAAATTCTGTGATAGCGCATACATGTGTTGCTCGATTTCTTTGCCTCAATCTATCGAAAAGGTGAAACAGCTTATTTGCTGCGCTCAAATTTCGCATTAGGAAGTAACGTAATCGTCGGTAATTTTTTCAAATGATGACCAGTCTGTTGATAGGATCAGAGCACTAAAATTTTCTAATGCGCTTGCGTGGAAACTGCGAATCTGCGCTTTCTTTCATCCTTCCCCTCGTTTGCGCGCGTAAGGAATGAAACAAAATACAGGCAGGTGATCACTTATCTCAGCGAATAACAGTCCCGCAAGGCAGCCAGTTGGGTGTACATTTGTTATGCATATATAAAGCAAGGCAGCCGTTTGCACCGTTAGCCTCGTGGGTTCCGAGATTACGTTTGTGCACATGAACGAATTGATGAAACCAGCAAACTGTCTGGATGATATGTCATCCGAACACGTATCTATATTTACGTCACCCATTATGATAAAGGGGGAGGACGAATGGCTCAGGAAATGTAGTACCTGTTCTAGGAAATTAAAGAACGTCAGTTTGTTTCCCAACGGTGAGCGGTACATAACCACAACTGTGACATATTCTAAGCGTACCATTACACATTCTACATTGTTCGTTACAAGGGAAAATTCTGAAATTACCTCATGTACAAGGCACTGTTTAACATAGACAGCCACGCCACCTCCTCTGCACTTTGTTCTTACTAACCCATGGTATGTGTAATTTTCACAGCACGGGGGGTTATCACTCACAGTAAGCCATGTTTCACAATTAACTTCAGTGCCGAGAAGCTCTGGCTCAGCATTCATCTGCGAAAGCGTCAAGAGATCTTCAGAAGACAAGGAGACACAAGGTTTGTTCCGCAGCACAGCGTGTCATCAGCAGCAGCTCCCCACAACGTGACGGATGAGCCTGACCTTTGCCTGTTTTTCAAAATGTGGCAGTCATCGCGCCGACATCTGCCACAACAAAGACCAGAGTTTGACTCGCAAGGAGCAAATTCTCACCAAGACCAGTCGATGTTTTCGATGCCTGAAGCTAGATCAAATGGCGAAGGACAATGAAAGACGACAAAGATGCGAGAAGTGTTCACGAAGCCATTGCACCTGCCTGCGCCCCCGAACTTCGTGGACGAAGACAATGGGACTTCTGCGCCTGTTATCCTTCTCTCAACAAGCGAGCCTCGTGGTACTACTGGAGACGATCACCGCGAGAGTTGTAGGTATGGTATTATCAAAGGACTACATGGTGCTATATTGTAAATCTATTGCACTGTTTCTATTCCATCTCTGCAATCAGCCTTCCACGACTGCTCACCAATTTTTTAGCCCATGACCACCTCGCCTGTTAGTCACGCGTTGTTAAGAAAACCTCGAGGAGTCCCATCTGATACGACGTATATGCACTGATTATGCAACATTTGGCCGAACAGACGAAAAATAATTCTTTCAAATTAGCCTTTACCTATTGGTCAGACGCTTTCGGGCTGTGCCCACTTCGCTTGTCTGTCACGCGGCGGCACAAATTTGTGATAACGCACCAGGTAAATGTCACCTGTACATAATGGAGAGGCTTAATATGGCGCACAAAACTGGGACCCTATAAAGTAAGCTCTTCCAATATGTTTTTATTCCAATCTTCTGTCGTCAAATTTACGCTAGCGCCGGCGCAAGCATCAGGCGGTGACCCGCACCGTTGCCTGAACAGCCCAACCAAGCGCTCCCCTCGTTTATAGGTGTTAACTTTTGTTTGCTCTCAAACCGAATAGCATTGCCTACATTGAGCAGTTTTTCTTATCTAATTGTCTGACAAGAGGCGAGGAGCACGCTGAAATGCAGAGGGTTTCGATGGGGCCGAGCCAGCGTACTGAAAATAGATCAACAGATGAAGAGGGAGGTGCCGGCTTCTGCGATTGGTGTACTTTCCCTTACTTAGCTTAGGGTGCCTTGTCTAAAATCACGGGGGCGTGCAACGGACAGTGAAAAAATGCCGCTAAAACGGTTCCTCAGCAAGGAAGAGTTGGCAGAGCGAGGTCGTATGCGTCCCGAAACTGCTCGATAACGTTCTACTGCCGCGCTTAAAGATTTATTATACGAAAATAAACCCATGCTATTCGGCAGCTTCGAGTAGCCAGTGCCGGAGCGATCGGCGGCACCTATATTCTATTCCTTTCGGAACGCGATAGTCTCCGGCTATTCAGAAAAAAATCTAGTTTTTTTTTAGTTTCGTGGTATTGTGACGCTGACTGACAGACCGGTGAAGTGGGTGCAGCCTGAAGCCTTTTGACCAATTCCAGAGGGTTAATGGCGAAAAAACGTTGAATCACAAATAATGATTTTTCTTTTCTTCGTTCGAGTCATCCATAATCAGTGTGTAAATGTCATGTTAGATTGGGAGCTATCGTGGTTTTTGCGACGTCACATAACAGACAGGCGAAGGGGGAGTGGTCCAAGAAAAAATTTTACCAATCGTGGAAGGCTGATTGCAAAAGTGCAATGGAAAATTTTGGAATAGCTTTACGTTATATCGCCCCTGGTTTATTTCTTCGAATAGCAGAGGACTGCCTGGTTCAGAAAGAATTAAAGATTGCTGCCGGCCCATTTCTCTTGGGGCTGACTACTCGGAGATATCGGGGCGAATTCTCGTGTGGAATTATAACGTTGTAGAACCCTTTCGGCAGGTTAACGACATCACTCTGCCAATTCATTGCTGCGGATCC
This sequence comes from Dermacentor variabilis, assembly GCF_050947875.1. NCBI lineage: Eukaryota > Metazoa > Arthropoda > Arachnida > Ixodida > Ixodidae > Dermacentor > Dermacentor variabilis. Next base: position 134,663,983 of record NC_134571.1, read on the forward strand.
GCTTTAGCGGCATTTTTATTATTCCGTTGCAGGCCGCCGCGGTTTCCGACGAGCAACCGCAAAATATAAGCAAGGTGAGGCGGACCAATCGCAGACGCCGGCGCCTTCCTCCTAATTTGGTTATGTACAGTCACGTTTAATATGACCTGCAACACCGGCGCCCATGGTCGAAGGGGCTCCAAGACTGCACGGCTGCGCAGACACAGAGTAAGCTCCAGACCTGAACACAGCTTCAATTAGTGGTGTTTCTTACATCACTATGTCGCATGCCACAACCACAGCGCAGCCCTGAAGTCCCCTCGACCACGGAAAAGGATGTTGCAAGCCATATTGCACGCGACTGTACATTCCCTAAGCCAGCTAGGCCCGAATAAAACCCTCTCCACTTCTGCGTGCTCCTCGGCTTTTGTCAACCAATTACATAAGAAAAACTTGCCAAAGTAGGCAACGCTGTTCGCTATCGAAGAAAGCAAAAGTGACTTTCTTTAAGCGAGGAAAGCGTTTCATCGGGCTCTTCAAGCAACGATGCGGATCACCGCCCAATTCTTGCGTCCGTGATTATGTAAATTTGACGTCAGGATATTAGAATAAAAACAGATTGGAAACGTTTTACGTCATAGGGCCCCAGGATCTTTCTCGCTCACCCCCCCCCCCCCCCCAGCGGACGTCAACGCAACGCCATTACTTTACGCACACTAGGCTACTCATTTCTGCAAAAGGGCACAGTGACTTAGGAATCCCTCTTTTTACAATGTTGCAATTGCCATGAATTGTCTCCGCAATGCACTCGCAAAGATCTGTCACCACGCTATTAAAGGTAGCTTTGACGTACAATTCCAACGTTTGGAAGCCACAGGGTTCCCTCAGCCCCTTTTGAAAGCGGTGGCTGAATCGCTGCTTACAGGCTTAAGAAAGAACGTACGAAGCTCGCAGCTGTTGGGGCAACTGAACGTAGCAAACTAGCAGTCATGCCGTGTGTGCACGAAATGAGCCACAACGTCAAAAAGATTGCGGCCAAGCAGGGAGTAAGTGTAGTGTTTTCTGCCCCTTGCAAGCTTTCGGGTCGGTGCTCGCGCATTTCTCGAGGCAGGGCAAGGAACCACGTTTGCGCAACTCAGCATGAAAACCGTTTACGGCATGTGTCGCTGGGGTTGTTCCCTCTCCCATGCGAGAGAGTTTACACAGGCCAAACCGGTCGATGTATCAATGATCCCCTGCGCAGGCGCCACTTCTCCCTGGGATCCGATAACGGTGCAAATTTGCGTTGCCATTGCAATGAATGTGGCTGTTACCCTTTGTTCAGCAATGGTAAGGGCAACTCAGCTTGGTAAGGGCAAGGGCCAAGAAGAGCGAGAAATCCTGCAAACGTACTACATCATTTTATTAGGTGGCGACTGCATTACTACAACCTCGGTGCGCTTATTTGAAAAAGAATTTGCTTTTTTAGGTTGGTCACGATAGATGCGATAACTTGACTTTTCATGCTCTGTGATTAATGATGCTGTTGTTGCGCATCCTCTGCTGGCCTTACTGGGACTACGTTGATAGTCCAGTCGTTCTGGTGTGAATCTCTCTTCTTGTCCTTTGTCTTTTGTGACTGGTTTTTTTTCTTCAACTATGTACGAGAAAGGATGGTCACTATGAAGTGACCTCTCTTGGAAGAAAATTGCAGACCTTGCAGACAACATTTTGATGCGACGAAACGACTGGGCTGATTGACACGTAAGCTCAACCAGTACCCCAGACTTCGAAAATAACGCCACCACCATCTGCGTATGTAGAAGGATCTGCAGAAAAGGTTTCATCTTCAGTTTCCCGTCATCCGCCTCGACAATTCTATGTGTCTAATCCAGCGGCTGTCAAGCCGCCCAGTACGAAGATTCGCACTTCTTTTGGAGCCTGCCCCCATGAACGTGGCGCCAAGTCATCGAACAATCTGGAATTTGGCGCGAGCTTAAACCTAAACGTCAGTGTGCTCCCCTTGTGCTTCCGACGACACAAGGTCGCCATGACATCAGATGTCGAAGAGATGACGAAGAGGCATTCCTTCACATTGGCCTGCCCGATAACGAAAGAGATTCAGTGCTGGTTTTATTGTTTAAGACGCCTCCTCATACAAACCAATCTTCACCAAAACATGTCTCTAGGTTGACCAGAGTTCCATTCGGAATCAGTTGAAGCCGCTTTCTTCTGAAACATAATTTTCGATGCGCTTAACACCACTACCCAACAAATTTGGTTGCTACAAGACCTTACATATATGAGCGGAAGAAGTTGGGTCAGAAGAAGACGCAATTTAGATGTATGAAAAAATTATCGACGTACTTATAGATGCGCCTGTGAACGAACATAAGGGAGTGGAAAAGCAGTGACCAAGCCCTGACTGTCAAATTTCAAGAGAATGACATCACAGCAATGAACGCTTTGTACACCCGCAGAAACAATCAGAGTTATTTATTAGATTGTCCTGACTACCTGACACGCACTTTTTTATACATCCATCGAGCACTATGGACTTCAATGCGCAAGCGCAGCACGAAGTGACGAAGCGTTGCGCTCTGAAACCTATGGCACAAGTTTAAGGCACATCTGGTAGCTTGTCTCTTTTTCTTGGATGAGCGAATATCTTTGGAATTCTCATTCTTTGGGAATGCCAATCTCATGTGCGAAGAAGCATTGCCCTCCCATTTACCGCCCATTTAACGGTAGAGAGGAAGTAGCCCCTTTCCGAGCCTTTAGCATCCCAAGATTTTGGTCGGTCGAATTGCAAGTCGGATCTGTAAGATGAACCGCCACATATCAGAAATGACAAGCGTATCAGCCTGCGAATCAGTCTAGGAAGCTGTAGTGTATGCATGCATGTATAATTATACGCGAAACGCTCCGAGTACTATTCTCTTCGCAAAGGCAGGAGTGGTGCCAATCAGTAGAGCGGCGGTACACTTTTCTAGCAACTCCAACGGTGTGTTCAATGAAGTTACATTTTGGTTCGACTCGCAGATTATTCTCTTCCTGATTCAACTAGAACCGGAGACATGGAATACATTCATCATTAACCATGTAGCAGAAATTCATAAGTTAACGGATCCTTCCTTTTGACGCTTTTGCTCAGGAAAAGAAAATGCAGTGGACTTGCTTACGAGAGGACTATCAGCAGGCAGGTTGCAGCGGGTAGAGCTCTGGTGGAATGAACTGGAATGGATAATCAATCCTTTAATGTGGCTGCCTGCCTTCAGTTAAGAAGCACAACTGGAAGTGCCTAAACAAGTGCCCAAGACTTATTAACACTCTGTCCGTACGAAGTCATCCATGGAAAGATTATTCGACCCGGAATGATTCACTTCTCGTATTAAGCTTCTACGAGTCACAGCGTGGTAACTACGATACAGAATGAAGCTGATACGTGAGTAGGAATCTTCTGCGGACTTTTGAACCGAAGATGTTCAAGAGGGCGAATGTTACCTGATACGCGTCGAGCACAAGGCAACTTGGTGATGTGCATTTCGCAAGAGAAACATATTGCTTTCCAGAGTCAGCCTGAACGCCTTGGACTATCCTTGACGACGACAGGTTGATCCGAGCCGAAGCTCCTGCTCACAGCCAGTTGGAAAGCTCCTGAAGTAGCATACATATAGTTCTTCTATGGAAGGGCTCTCCCATTGGAGCGCCCGCGATCATTGAAAACGGAAGTAATGAGATCACTGATAATGTCACACGCAAGAATGTGGCATGATATTTAACCAGCAAATTAATGGAATGCAGTTGCCTGGCGTTCACTGAACATCTGCATAGCCGAAGACGTCACTCCCTCCACTCGCTTCTCCTCTCCAGGTGCTCACGTGCTCTCTCGCTTGCGCGCAATATCTGCGCATGCGCAATCGTTATATGCTCTGACGTCAGCACCAGAGAGGACGCGTAAGGTGCGCTTCGTTGCGCCGCTAGCGAGGGGACTATGCCCCGCCAGCTGGAGCACGCTGTGCTTCCTCCTCGCCTTCCAAAAGAAAACCTGCTCCTTTCAATGCAGATATAACTCAAGCAATAGATTACGTAAAGACATTGATTGCTTTATTTCTAAAAGTCACAGGATCAACGTTGTATTCGTCATGTCAAAAGTAAATAATTGCAAACCAATAATTGACTGATTACTCAAATACTTTGTAACCTGAATATTGCGAGCGAACTGTTCAATAATAGGTCATTGATCGATCAACCACCACATCAGTTATTAATTATTAATGAAATGTTGTTTATTATTTGAGTAATGATTAGTACTTAAGTAATTACAAGTAATTTATTTTATATGTTAATAACTAGGCGCATGTTACAATATTACGGTGAAAACCGCTGTTTATAATTAGGACTGGTATAGTCAAGGCGAAAGCAAGCCTTTATTTTAAAGAAATGCATCATTTAAGCTGCATAAACCACAACAACCCAAAAATTAGAAGCAACACAGTCTTCGACGCGCACGCCATTCGCGCACGACCAGCACAACTGACAATAGTAAGCGACCGATGTTGGCAGTGGCTCTGCTGTCGCGTGGGATACCGTCCAAGTGCCCGACTTTTTTGTGCTTACCGCACCACGCCATTGCATGGCGCGTGCCGCTTCTCAACACACTACCGTGTTCCAGTAAACTGTGGCCGCAAGGACTGGGTCAAAGGGTGACTCCACCCTGAACTGTGGCGCTGCTATCGAGGCACCCTAGGAATGGAGTGAATGTCACCCCAGGCGCGTGAGCACATCACCATGCGGCTATTTTCGATATTTCGCGCAGTTTCTTTAAAACACGCAAAAAATAATTCCTAGGACATAGCACCCTGAAAAGAACTGAACCGGATGTTTTAGAACGCACTTCCAACTTTCCTGTCAGAATTCAAGTACTCAAGAAGTAACTAAAAGGTTCACTAATTACACTCATTAATTATTCCTGCTGGAACAAAATACTTACGGGTGTGGTAGAGAACTGCTGAACAAATATCACTATTCGCATCCTCTTACACTCTATATTTTTTGTAACAGCTTGGCTGACGTAAATTGGGACGCGCTGTATGTAGTATGGTAACCAAAGTTACACAGCAGCCCAGATCCTCCCTAAAGTAGGCTTACTGTGCACATCAGTGCCATCTTCATGTCGCATGGGCAATTGCTTAACAAAAATAACGCTATATCCGGAAAGGCACCTTGTTATGCTCGTGATTCTCAGCGGGGAACATAAGCGTTTTCCTTCTGAGGTTCTTTAGGCGCACCATTTCAAATCAATTCAATACTGTAGTGGGCCGGAACGCTGCACTCCAAGAAGTGGCCGATGCTGAAAAAAAAGCCATCAATTACATTCTAGATTTTTACGTACTAAAACGACTATCTCAGTATTAGGCACGTCATAGCGGAGAACTGCGGGTTATCTTGGACTACCTGGGACTCCTTAACGTGCATCTAAATTTATGTAAGTACACGAGCATTTTTTTTTCATTGAGCTTTCACCGAAATGCAACTGTCGCATGGCCGGAAGCGAATATGCGATCGACCTTAGCAGCGCTCTGCCATAGCCACTTAGGTCTCACGGCAGGCTGCTGAAAAAAAGACGAGTGCACCGCGTTATTGGATAGTGCACCATTATGAAATCACTGCAAAGATGCAAAGTTACATTACACTCTACCAAAGACAAGAGTAAGATAGCAATAAAAGAATACACCGGTGCATACAACCTCATACGCGGCTGAACAAGACACCATATATTCATACTGTCCCATAGCCACTGAGCTGACACGGCCGGCGGCTGAAAAAAAGACCAATGCGCGTTTGACGGATGGTTAGTCCACCGTTATGAAATCACTGCAATTATGCAAAGCTGTATTCCGCTATACCATAGAAAAGAGTAAGGTAACGAGAAAAGAATACACCGGTGCATACAACCTCGGACGCGGCTGAACAAGACACGATATATTCATACCGCTCATCATAGACGCACCACTTATGGGGATCTAAACCGAACATTTTTAAGTTATGCGGCACATGGCTTCCGAGATCGTGAGGCGCTCGCAGTTTTTTGCAGGCCGTTCCACTCGACATGCTTCTCAGCAGTAACAGCGTAGTAGGCACTAGTTCGATCGCGTGGCACTACGTGCGCTGTCCAACGAAGCATCGTGAAAGAACGCGGCCACACAGCCCGATGAAATCCTGATACAGCTAATCAAACAACTGGGTCCAAAAAGCAAGGCACAGCTGACTCATGCAATTGAGCAAGTAATTAAAACGAAGAAAACGCTGTTTGGGTGGCGTCAAAACAGGATGGATCATATATATAAGGAAGAAAGTGACAATGATAAGACGAACTGGTAAATGCCAGTTACAGTAACGTCGGTAATATACACAATGACGATGCGAAGCCATAAAATTACAGGTGTAAAAGGGGGTAGCGAGAAACGACATACTAAGGCAACTACAGAATCGGTTCAGACCAGGAAAACCCTTAAATGATAATATGTTTGCACTAACGCTATGCATAGACATTTCAAATGCTAGAATAAAGCTTTATGAATAGGATATCTGTGAAACTAAACCTGCAAGTTTAACACCTGAATTCTCCCGAGCGAAGCTAGCTTATCAGGACTCTTTGAGGAACTATCAGGCAATGTTTGGGATATAATTGGCCTTAGTGGCGGTAGAAGAACTGCTGAGGCTTATACAGTGCTGACTAACGGCCACGTCCTCTGCTTTAGAGGACTCTCAGATAAGCAGCAATACGGGGTACGAATCCTAATCCATAAGGACATAGGGGGCAACATCGACAAATTTTGCATAATTAACGATAGAGTTGCAGTTGTCGGAATACAACTCAATAAGATGTATATATAGAACAAGAGTCATACAAGGATGCGCTCCAACCTACAGTCATGATGATGCTGAAACGCATCAATTTTTCGGAGATGGTAAATTAGCGATTAGAACAGTGCAAACTCGGTATACCATAGTAAAGGGTGACTTCCATGCACAAGTGGGGGAGAAGCAGGGTGGTGAACAAACAATTGGCAGCTACGACGTCGATTCTAGTAAGGGTACAAGAAAGATGCTGGTAGAATTCGCAGAAAGCAATAAGCTTCGAATAATTAACACTTTCTTCAGGAAGCGTAACAACATAACGTGGACCTGGAAAAGCCCTAATCACGAAACAGGAAGTGAGGCAGCTTTCACTTCTTCTGCCGATCCCAGCATAGTCCGGCATAGTGTTGGCTAGGGTAAAGTGCAGTGATCATATGTTAGTGAGGTCTAGGATTCAGCTCAATTTGAAGAGACAAAGAGTGAGATTGGTCAGGAAGGAACAGGCCAACATAGACGTACTAAAGTTGGCCAATTCAAAGTAGACCAATTCAGCCCGGTACTTGCAAACAAATATGCAGCTCTAGATGATGATGTGTGGTGTTTTATGGCGCAAGGGCCAAGTTTGGCCAAAGAGCTCCATGACAAGTGGTAATGTTGACGATGTATTGTGGATGGCGTGCACAACGAATTGCTCATGGTAGATGCAGCATGGTTAGAAGAACTGGCGAATCTTACACATTGCTGAATAACGGCCATGTCCACTGCTATAGAGGTCTCCAGGATAAGAAGCAATACGGGGTAGGATTCCTAATTCATAAGGACATAGCGGGCAACATGGACGAATTCTACAGCATCAACGAGAGGGTAGCAGTAGACGCAATCAAACTCAATAAGAGCTGTAGATTAAAGGTAGTACAAACCTACGCTCCAACGTCCAGTCACGACGATGAGGAAGTAGATCAATTTTATGAAGATGTTGAATCAGCGATGAGAAAAGTGCAAACGCAATATACAGTACTAATGGGGGACTTCAATGCAAAAGTGTGGAAGAAGCAGGCGGGTGAACAAGCAATTGGCAACTACGGTGTCAATTCTAGAAACGCTAGAGGAAAGATGCTGCTAGAATGCGCTGAAAGGACTAAGCTAGAATAATCAACACCTTTTTCAGGAAGCGTAGGAACCCCAAAATGGACCTAGGAAAGCCCTAATGTTGAAACAAGACATGAAATTGATTTTATACTTTCTGCCGATCCCAGCATAGCGCAGGATGTAGAAGTGATAGGTAGGGTAAAGTGTAGTGATCATAGGTTAGTGAGGGCCAGGGTTCACCTCAATTTGAAAAGAGAAAGAGTAAAATTGGTCAAGAAAGAACAGGTCAACTTAGAGGCCGTGAGAGTAAAAGCAGCCAAATTTAGGATGGTACTTGCAAACAAATATGCAGCCTTAGAACAGAGAGATGATGGTGATGACATACAGGTAATGAATGAAACCGTAACGAGGCTGGCTTCAGAGGCAGCAATTGAAGTGGGAGGCAAGGCACCAAGGCTACCAGTAGGCAAGCGCTCCCAAGTAACAAAGGACCTAATAAAGAAACGACAAAGAATAAATGTGCCTAACTCAAGAGATAAGATAGAATTCGCGGAACTGTCCAAACTGATCAACAAAGCGAAGGTAAGTTATATTAGAAATTCTAACGTGAGAAAGATTGAAGAAGCCGTTAAAAATGGACACAGCCTCAAATCAGTGAGTAGGATACTTGGCATAGGACCAAACAAGATATATGCACTGAAAGATAAGCAGGGTAATATCATCAGCAATCTCGAAGGTAAAATAAACGCAGCGGAAGAATTCTACACTGACATTTACAGTACCCAGAGGACTCAATGAGCACTCTATTCGAAACAATAATGAACAGTATACAGAAACTCATCTTATAATTAGGGATGAGGTCAGAAGGGTCTTGCAGGGCATGAAACGGGGAAAGCGGCAGGAGAGGATGGAATAACAGTCCATTTAATCAAAGATGGAGGAGACATAATGCTAGGAAAACTGGCGGCTCTCTATACGAAGTGTCAATCAACTGCAAGGGTCCCAGAAAACTGGAATAATGCAAACATTATACTAATCCACAAAAAGGGCGACGTTAAAGAACTCAAAATTTGTAGGCCCATTAGCTTAGTCCCAGTATTATACAAAATATTTACCAAAATAATCTCCAATAGAATAAGGGCACCATTGCACTTGGACTCATCCAAGGGAGCAGGCTGGCTTCAGGAAAGGTTACTCTACAATGGATCACATCTATGTCATTAATCAGGTTATCAAGAAATCCGCGGAGTAGAATAAGCCTCTCTATATGGCTTTCATAGATTACGAAAAAGCATTTAATTCAGCAGAGATACCAGCAGTCATAGTGGCATTGCGTAATCAAGGAGTACAGACCGCTTACGTAAATACCCTGGAATATATCTACAGATTCCACAGCCACCTTAATTCTACACAAGAAAAGTAAAAAGATATCTATAAAGAAAGGGTCAGACAAGGAGACACAATCTCTCCAATGCTATTCACTGCGTGCTTGGAAGAAGTATTCAAGCTATTAAACTGGGTAGGTTTAGGAGTAAAGACCGACGGCGAATACCTCAGCAACCTTCGCTTTGCCGATGACATTGTTTTATTCAGCAACACTGCGGACGAGATGCAACAAATGATTGAGGACCTTAACAGGGACGTAAGAGTGTGGCTGAAGATTAATACGCAGAAGACAAAATAATGATAAATAGCCTGGCAAGGCAACAAGAGTTTATGATCGTAAGTCAGCCTCTAGAGTCTGCGTATGAGTGCATTTACCTAGGGCAACTAATCAGAGGGAACCCTGACCATGAGAAGGAAATTTACAGAAGAATAAAAAGCAGCAGACATCGTGAGCACTTGACTCGGAGCTTACCGTTACCATTAAAAAATAAAGTATATAATCAGTGCATTTTACCTGCGCTGACATACGGCGCAGAGACTTGCACACTGACAAAGAAGCTTGAGAAGAAGTTAAGGACCACGCAAAGAGTGATGGAACGAAGAATGCTAGGCATAACTTTAAGAGAAAGAAAGAGAGCGGTTTGGATCAGAGAACAAACGGGTATAGACGATATTCTAATAGACATATAGAAGAGAAAAAAAGAATAATAGAAGAGAAAAAAATTGGCGCTGGGCAGGTCACGTCATGCGCAGATTAGATAACCGTTGGACCATTAGGGTGACAGAATGGGTACCAAGAGAATGGAAGCGCAGTAGAGGACGGCAGAGTACAAGATGGTGCGACGAAATTAGGAAATTTGCGGGTGCTAGTGGTAATCGTTTGGCGCAGGACAGGGGTAATTGGAGATCGCAGGGAGAGGCCGTCGTCCTGCAGTGGACACATAAATAGGCTGCTGCTGCTGCTGCTGCTGCTGTTGCTGCTGTTGCTGCTGCTGCTGATGATGATGATCATTATGATGATTATGTGTAATATGGCTGTAAAAGGGCCTAAAACCTGTCGCCATAAGTGGCGTAGAATATATAGGTGCTAAAAGAATGACGCTGGCTAAGTAACTATGTGGGCTATAGCAATCGGCTTTCGTTAAGACATGATGCAACAAAACATAACAATGACACCATAGTTTCAAGAGAGCCCTTGAATGCAGGGCTGTTAGTCACGTGCTAAAAGTCACATGGCCAAATAATTTTCAAGGTGTTGGTCTCGGCTAACAAATCTAAGACTGTTTGCAGATTAAAAAGCCGTTCATCGCTAAGAAAGAATGCATGGTCAAGGGGTATATTCTCGCTATATGCAGAAGGGAAATATTTTTCCTATCTGTTTCTATTGCAGGGCACTGAATAAGAACATGGAGGACTGTCAGACTATTCGCGCACCTAATACAAGTCGGAGGATAGCCCCCAGTCAAGAGATAACAGTGAGTACCGTATGTGTGGCCTATTCTTAATCGGCGAAGAAGTACTGCCTTGTACCGTGCTGTTTTCCCACTTATCCAGTACCCCAGTGTTGGTTTTATCATGTGAAGCTTATTCATTGCTGGCGTATCCCACTTGCCTTGCCAATGATTCCTCAATTTGCGGCGCAGAAAAGGTTTTAGGTCTGTGCCAGGGATGGGGATATTTCAATCTTTGTCGCTAAAACTCACTGAGGTAGCCATTTTGTCAGCAGCTACATTGCCTTCTATACACCTCTGACCCGGTACCCTGCATAAGACGATCACTAATTATTGCTAATTAGGGCTCCCACTACACTTAATGAGTCTGTGAAGACAATAGACTTAGCGATATTTGTGAGCCTTATGTGTTCAATAACCTTAAGTAAAGTGTATACTTCCGCTGTAAAAATACTGGTGTGCGGGTTTAGTGCTCCAGATGCTGAAAGTGAGGATCCCAGAGCTGCGTATGCAACACCAACAGGAGACTTCGAACCATCTGTGTAAACTTCATCACAGGAGCACTTCTCCTTAAGTACCAGAAAATGCGAATATGTGTGTGCCTCCGGGGCTCGTTTGGATATTTCTAAGAAATAGATGTCACATTGGATATTCTGCTACTCCCAAGGCGGTGGAAGCCGTGTAGGATCCATTAGGACATTGTGTAAAGGGGGACCCCTGCTTTTTCTGAGAGTGCTTCCAACCGCAGGGACAAAAGAGACCTAGTGGCTGGGTGGTTACGAAACCGCCTAGCAGTGGACATGTCGCAAATAGTAGAATGACAAGAATGTTTAATATCTGAGTTAACTTTCAGGGCGTAGGAGAAAGTTAAATGTGTGCTTTGGTAGTGCAATGACCATTCGTTAGATTCGACGTAGAGGCTTTGCACAGGGCTAGTCCTAAAGGCGCCTGTAGCAAGTCGGATGCCTAAGTGGTGAATAGGATCTAGCATTTTCGAAACATTAGGTTCGGCAGAATTATAGACTATTGCTCCGTAGTCAAGCCGTGTTAATATTAGGCTTTTGTACAGCTTTTAAAGGCATCTCCTGTCGCATCCGCAAGATGTTCGTGACAAGAGCTTAAGCAGATTCATAGTCTTGAGGTACTTTGCCTTCAAATATTTCAAGTGTGGTACAAAAGTTAGCTTACTGTATAAAAGGATACCTTGAAATTTGTGTTCACGGCTCACAGATAGCCGTTCTCCATTTAGATCTATTGCGGGGTCCGCCAGTATGCCTCTCTTGTTTGAGAACAGGACGCATGTACTTTTTTGACGGTTTAGCTTAAAATTGTTTTCGTCCGCCCACTTAGACAATTTGCTTATGCAAAGCTGCACTTGTAGCTCACCAATACTTAGATTACGTGATTTGAAACCTATCTGGATGTCATCCACATATACAGAATAAAACATAGTGCGTGGTATGACAGTCTGGATCGAGTTCATTTTGGCAATAAGAAAGTGCAGCTCAGCACAACACCTTGTGGAACACCAGCCTCTTGCGTAAATGGACGAGACAGAGCGTTACCAACTCTAACACGGAACGTGCGATTGGAGAGGTAACTCTGAATCACGTTCAGCAAGTTGCCTCGAACTGCCATTTCAGACAGATCACGGAGGATTCCAAAGCGCCAGGTTGTGTCGTACGCCTTCTCCATATCTAAAGGTACTGAGAAGAAAAACTGTTTGTGGGCAAAGGCATCACGGATATATGTCTCGATGCGGACAAGGTGATCTGTTGTGGATCTATCCTCCCTAAATTCACACTGAAAGGGATCGAGTATCTTGTTGCTTTCAAGAAAATGGATGAGGCGACGGTTAATCATCTTCTCAAATAATTTGCATAGACAACTTGTCAGAGCTATAGGCCTATAACTGTCGGGTGAGGAAGCGTCCTCGCCCTCTTTGAGAATTGGGATTACGATTGCTTCCTGCCGGCGGAGAACGTGGAGTGGACGAGTGACCATAGTGTTTTTTGGGGTTTCGGGGTGTAAGTGTCTGATCATCTCATACATTATTTGGTCACTTCCTGGAGCGGACTTGTTGCAACAGTTCAGTGATGCCTGGAGCTCAGCCATTTTAAATGGCCGATAGTATACTTCATTGGATGTGCTTTTCCGACCGAAATTGAGCTGTTCTGCTAGCCGCTGGTATTTTAGGAATGTATCTGTGTAATGAGATGTACTTGAAATGCGCTCTAAATGTGCTCCTCGACAATCTGCCTGGTCCTCAACAGTGTCTCCTTGTGCATTTACTAAAGGTAAAGGATGAGTTTCGCGCCCTTTTAGTTTTTTTCATCCTGTTCCAGGCTTTTAGTTTGTCTGTATATGAATTGATGCTCCTTCTGTAGTTTTTCCAACTTTCCCGTTGACTGCGGCGGTGCGTTCTTCTACCTTTCGACTTAATTGCCTTCAAATTAATTAGGTTGTCTGTGGTTGGGGAATTACAAAGGAGATTCCAAGCCTTGTTTTGCTTTTTCCTGTCTCTCTGGCACTCCTCATTCCACCATGGAATACGTTGTTTCGAGGGTGACCCATTTCGTTGGGGGATACATACTGATGCAGCATCAATAATGAACGCTGTTATGTATGCTACTGCATCGTCTAGACTAAGTTCACAGATATCATTTCAGGGCAGCTGTGTTAGTTCGCCAAACTTCATCCAGTCGGCTGAATCAACTTTCCATCGAGGAACATGTGCAGGACACTCACTTTGCTTTTTAAGGTTTAGAACGATGGGGAAGTCATCATTTCTATAAGCATTATTAATGACATCCCACTCTAGATATGGCAAAATTGTACTAGACGCTAGGCTTAGGTCTATCGAAGAAAATGTTTTGCGCGTAGAGCTGTGAAATGTTGGCTTTTTCTTGTTAAGCAAGCAGGAACTCGAAGAGAATAGGATGTTTTCCATGAGCCGTCCTCTCACATTACAGCGAGAGTCGCCCCACAGTGTGCTATGCGCGTTTAGATGAGCGACGACTGTGTAAGGGTAATGGAGCTCATCAATAAAGCTTTGAAATGTTGTGCTAGGGAGTTGATAACTTGCGGGGATGTATACAGAGGTGATGGTAACTAGTTTATTGAATAGCACTGCTTCGATAGCAACTGCCTCAAGAGGAGTTCATAGTTGCAGTTGCCGACAAGCAACGCCTCTGTCGACTATTATTGCTACTTCACCGGACGATGCAACAGCACCATCTTGGTCTTTCCGGAAAATAGCGTACTGCCTGTGAAAGTTTGTATGCGTAGATTTGAGATGTGTCTCCTGAACGCACAGCACCTTTGGACTGTATTTGTGCAAGGGTTCTTTGATATCATCGAGGTTGTGGATAAGACCTCTCACGTTCCCGTGTAACATTTGTTTATCCATACTGTTTGTGTTTGTGTGCTCTGTGTCAAGAGGAGCCAGTTGGCTCATGGAGCCTTCCGAGGCCCCGTAATCCGGGTTTTGTCTTTCTTGGTGCGGTCAGCAGATGTGCGCCGCTCCCGAGGCGCTGTATGCGCCGCCTGGTTTGTGGTTGTGTCCATTGACTCCTGGAAGCCGCTAGACTTCCGCTCACTTGAGCGGGGTGTTTTCAGGGTAGGCCTTGCCTCGAAAAGTAGAGCCTTGGAGGCCACCAACCCAGAGGTCGATAGCCCTCCTTTACAGACGGCGCAGCAGCGCTCGCTACAGTCCCATGGGGGGCTGGGGGCACTTCCGGGGCCACACTTTTTGTGGACCGGGCTGATGCCCCAGTCTGCTGCGGTGCCGCCCCCCCCCCTATGCGCCACAGGAAGGGAGGAAAGAAATACGCTTTCGCGCTTCTTGAAAAGAAATGTCCTCCTCGATCTTGAGCCGCCCAACACCGAGACTAACAAGGGGACTCTACGAAGCCCAAAAGCAACGAAGACGCCAGCTGTACACAAGCACTATAACCTAATATTAGATACCCAATGTTGCATAACTACACCAGGTTAACCGGTGCCACCTGGAAGTCTGGAAGCAAGAAGTGAAGGGAAGACAGGAAAGATTGAAAGTGAGAGAAAGAAGAAGATTGAAGCGAAGGACAGGAAAAGGCGACTGCCGATTTCCTCCACGTGGGTCAATCTGGAGGTGCCGTCTATGTGAAGCAGAGGCCGAAGGGGCACCGGGGGCCTTAAAGGTCCAAACACCCAGCATCGGCTCAGCCCCCAGCATCCCCTTTCCCCAGACACGGCTAAGCCGCGCACAGCTTCCTGCGGGAGGGGTCAACCCTCGTGTGCTCGTGTACGTGGTGTCGCAACACACCAAACGCCTGCTTACTCACATGCCCCTGCGAGAATGCAGCTCTAGAACAGAGAGATGAAGATTGCACAGGGGTAATGAGTAAAACCGTAACGGGGCTGGCTTCAGAAGCAGCCACTGAAGTGGGAGGGAAGGCACCAAGGCAATCAGTAGGCAAGCTCTCCAACATAACACAGGGCCTAATAAAAATGCGACAAAGAATAAGTGTCCAGCTCAAGAGATCGGGTAGTACTCGCGGAACTGTCAAACCTGATGGACAAGGCAAAAATATATTCCAAATCATACCGCTCGAAAGAGTGCGGAGTCAACAATGGACGCAGCATAAAAGCAGTGAGAAGGCAACTTCGCATAGGACCAACCAAGATGTATGCACAGAAAGATAAGCGGGGTAATATCATCAGCAATCTCGAAGATATAGTAAAAGCAGCGGAAGAATTCTATATTGACCTGTACAGTACGCATAGCGTTCATTGATTACGAGAAAGCGTTTGATTCAGTCGAAACCTCAGCAGTCATGGAGGCACTACAGCATCAGTGTGTAGACGAGCCATATGTAAAAATACTGAGAGATATCTATAGCGGCTCCACAGCCACCGTAGTCCTCCATAAAGAAAGCAGCAAAATCCCAATAAAGAAAGGCGTCAAACAGGAAGATGCGATCTCTCCAATGCTATTCACAGCGTGTTTACAGGAGGTATTCAGAGACCTGGAGTGGGAAGAATTGGGGATAATAGTTAATGGAGAATACCTTAGTAACTTGAGATTCGCTGATGATATTGCCTTGCTTAGTAACTCAGGGGACCAATTGCAATGCATGCTCACTGACCTGGAGAGGCAACGTAGAAGGGTGGGTCTAAAAATCAATCTGCAGAATACTAACGTAATGTTTAAGAATCTCGGAAGATAACAGTAATTTACGATAGGTAGCGAGGCACTGGAAGTCGTAAGGGAAATACATCTACTTAGGGCAGGCAGTGACCGCGGATCCGGATCATGAGACTGAAATAATCAGAAGAATAGGAATGGGCTCGGTTGCATTTGGCAGGCATTCTCAAATCATGAGCAGCAGGTTGCCATTACCCCTCAAAAGAAAAGTGTATAGCAGCTGTGTCTTATCAGTACTCACGTACGGGGCAGAAACCTGGAGGCTTACGAAAAGGGTTCTACTTAAATTGAGGACGATGCAACGAGCTATGGAAAGAAGAATGATGGGTGTAACGTTAATGGAGAAGAATAGGGCAGATTGGGTGAGGGAACAAACGCGAGTTAATGACATCTTAGTTGAAATCAAGAAAAATAAACGGGGCATGGGCAGGACATGTAATGAGGAGGGTAGATAACCGATGGTCATTAAGGGTTACGGACTGGATTCCAAGGGAAGGCAAGCGTAGCATGGGGCGGCATAAAGTTAGGTGGGCGAATGAGATGAAGAAGTTTGCAGGGACAACATGGCCACAATTAGTACATGAGTGGGGTAGTTGGAGAAGTATGGGAAAGGCCTTTGCGCTGCAGTGGGCGTAACCAGGCTGATGATGATGATGACGATGATGACAGTACCCAAAGCAGCCACGATGCCTCCATTCGAAGTAGTAATGAACAGGTTACAGAGGCTCCTCCTATAACAAGCGACGAGGTCAGAAGGGCCTTGCAAGACATGAAACGTGGAAGAGCGGCAGGAGAAGAAGGAATAACAGTCGATTTAATCATAGGTAGAGAAGACATAATGCTTGAAAAAGTTGCGGCCCTTTCTACGAACTATCCATCGACTTCAACGGTTCCAAAGCACTGGAAGAATGCCGACATTGTACTAATCCACAAAAAAAGGAGACGTTAAAGAATTGGAAAATTATAGACCCATTAGCTTATTTCTAGTACTATATAAAATGTTCGCAAAAAGAAATTCTAATAGAATAAGGGCAACCCTGGATTTCAGTCAACCAATGGGCCAGGCTGCCTTCAGGAAGGGATACTCTATAATTGATCACATCCATGTCATCAATAAGGTAATCGAGAAATCTGCAGAGTACAATTAGCATCTCTATATGGCTATAATATATTACGAAAAGGCATTTGATTCAGTAGAGATAGCAGCAGTCATGGAGGCATTACAAGATTCTTACGTAAATATAGTGGGAAATATCTACAGAGATCCCACAGCTACTTTAATACACCACCAGAAAAGTAGGAAAATACCTAAAAGGAAACGGGTCGCGCAAGGAGACAATTTCTCCAATGCTATTCCCTGCGTGCTTGTAAGTATTTCAAACTGTTAAACTGGGAAGACTTAGGAGTGAGGATCAAAGGCGAATATCTCAGCAACCTTCGGTTTGTAGATCACACTTTTCTCTTCAGCAACAGAAGCAACGAGTTACGAGTTATTACGGACCTTAACAGAGAGAGTGTGAGAGTGGGGTTGAAGATTAATATGCAGAAGGCAAAGCTACTGACCAATATCCGGGCAAGTGAACAAGGGTTCAGGATCGCCAGTCATCCTTTAGAGTCTGTGAAGGAGTACGTTTACCTAGGAGAATTACTCACAGGGGACGCTGATCATGAGCAGAAAATTTACAAAAGAATAAAAATGAGTTTGAGCGCATACGGCAGACATTGTCAGATCCTGATTGGAAGGTTACCATTATCATTGAAAAGAAAGGTGTAAAATCAGGGCATTTTACCAGTGTTAACATATGGGGCAGAAATTTGGAGAGTGACAAATAGCTTGAGAACAGGTTAAAGACCGTGCAAAGGGCGATGGAACGAAGAATGTTAGGCGCAACGTTAAGAGACAGAAAGAGAGCGGTGTGGATGAGAAATCAAACGGGGATGGCCGATATTCTAATTGACATTAAGAGAAAAAAAAGTGGAGCTGTATGAGCAGGTGACGTAAGGCGTAGGTTAGATAACCGGTGGACCATTAGGGTTACAGAATGGGTGCCAAGAGAAGCGAAACGCCGTCCTAGGCGGCAGAATACTAGATGGGACGAATAAATTAGCAAATTCTCAGTCGCTAGTGGAATAGGTTGGTCCAGGACAAGTGTAATTGCAGATCGCAGGGTGAGGCCTTCGTTCTGCAGTGGACATAAAATAGGCTTAATATGATAATAAGGGAGCCTATAAACAACGTAGGCTGGTAATTGCTATATAATATTCAAACCAGGAGACATAGATGAAGATTTGAAGACGCTGTTGAAGGATATATACAGGGGCAACTGAGAACAAATCATACGGGAAGGCATGAAACGCAATGAAGTTGTGGAAATCCAACCAGAACTGGACAAAGTGGGTCCTCTGTCTCCTTTGGTGTTCACGCTCTATGTTAAGGACACAAAAAGACGACTGGAAAGCAGTGAATTAGGTTTTCATCTGTCTAGCCTCCGCAATGGGCAAAAGATACAACAAAACATACCTGAGCTGATGTATGCAGGTGACATAATGCTACTAAGATAATTCAGAGGATTGACAGAGACTTGCAAATATCAACGGCAACGCAACGAGGAATTTAGGCCTTAAGTTTAGCGCAGAGAAATTGCGACTGATCATCATTAAAAACACACGAGCAGTGACGTGGTTTTAATTGAGCAGGAAGTCATACCTATTGTCAGGCAATATAAATACCTTGGTGTATTCATAAATGGAGGAGCGGCCTAATCAAGCGCCCAACAAGACAATGTGAAAATGCAAGGGAAGCGGAATGCAGCAATAATGAAAGATATAACACTTCGAAGCTACAATAAACGCGAGGTGGCGCGAGGAATTCGAAAAAGTTTCGTGGTGCCAGCGCTAACGTTCAAAAATGCCATTGTGGATTACAAATAAAAAATTTTGTCGAGGTAATCAAAAGGTGGGTGGGCCAACGGGCTTTGGGTGTCCTAGAAAAAACGACAAGTGAGGCAGTGCAAGGTGACACGGGTTGGGGGATTCTTTAGAAGTCCGAGAAGCCCGGAGGAAAATGAGTTTCAACGAAAGACTAAGGAACATGGATGAAAATAAACGGCCGGCTAAAGTGCAAGAGCGTCGACGCTGAATGAAGAAAGACATCAAGAAACTTGGCAACCAACTACTGGGTAATTTTTAGTGTAAATAGGCAACCAGGAGTCACCAAAAAAAATGAGGGAAACCAAGAAGGTAAATTGAATACGAAGAGTGGAAGCAAAAAAAATGTCAGAAAAATTTAATGATCAAGTTTGCTTGTATATTTGAAAAATAAGATAGCAATTTGTTAGGCAAAAGGCTGTATTGCAATAGATGTAATCATACCTGAATAAATCAGTTAGGCTAGGTTACAATTTGTCTCCATCCTGTTTCAAAGGGGATGGCAATAAACATACTCCATCATCATCCTCACCACCAAACAAAAAAAACGGCGCCTTCACACAGAGCTTCCTCTCATTACTCATGATAAGCACGTCCATAATTGCAGATGCGAATGCACAGCGAGGGAGAACGGCTTCCACCGCCTCACTCTGGGGCTACTGAAACTACTTTTGCTGCTGAATGAGCAAGGCTATTAGTAGGCGTAGCCTGAACTGTGAGACAGCTCTGTGGCGATTGTTTGTGGATAGTGGCGGTGTTCTTCTGTTTCTCCGCAGGCCAGATGCAATCGAAGCAATATAATAAACACGAAGGCTAATACATGTGTTGAGACGTTTTCAAATGGTTGTGTTCACGTGTTCGGATATGTAATGAAAAATGATAGTTGCAACATGCGCAAAAGTGGGACCGAGACGCTCGGTACGGCACCTTGGTGAATAAGCGCAGGTTGCCCGCGACGTTTGGCAAGTATACCTTCCTTCGGTGAAGCACCACAAATATTTTCGCGAGCTATGTCAAGGCTAAGAAAGGTCCCTTGTCAAGTTTTATTGCTGTAATATGTATTTTTTTCTCCAGTATTTATCCCTTGGAAAGGCAAACAAGGAGGCCTACAACAGAATGTAGATGAGTGTAGGTAGGCGCGCACTAATAGAGCCACGTCAGAAGTGCAAGCGCTCTAGCAAACCTGCTCGCCTTTGACCATTCATTGATACGAACGCCTCTCTGCATGCACTATGGTACACGGCATTGCACTGGCATGGCCTTAGTAACCTGGTGACTGTGTTTTTTTTTCTTTTTGCGCACCATTAAGCCGACGTCTGGGACTCAGTCAATAACATCTGCGACGCCCTATTTGGGTCCGAACAAAATACTCCGCCTTCTTGGTGCACTGGACTATGAGATTTGCAGTGATTGCATTAGATTCTCTAACGATATCCTAGAGCCTGGGGCCAATACGTTTACAGTTGCTCTTGACACTAACCCACTTAGGGAATGAAGTTTGTCATTTCTTTCTTTTTTCGTTCTTCCATTTGGATCAACGCCAGTTTTCGAATCCCTATTATTAGTTTTTAATTGCATGAAGCACCGACGTCTCTCGTAAAACAATAAACAGGCTTATATTATATGTTGGCTACATTAGTAGGGCAAAATGACTGCAAAACTTATACATTTATTATTGTTACGCATGCTATACTGCCTCCTGAAGCCCACTCTGAAGCATCGTCACCATTTCAGTGAATGTCTAAAAGTGGGCGTCTACAAATGACCTTTAGTCAATGCAGGTGCTCCACAACGCTTGTGCAGGGTAGCTTCTGAGCATATACACAGCTAGAGAAGCCGATCGCATGAAATTTCAATGAAATATCCTTTAACTGTGCCACGCCTAGAAAACACACTTAAAGGAAAGGTTACGTTCACGAGAAAAGAATAATGTAAATCGGATGTACCGTTGTTACACTATTACCGCCTCATAAAACTAGATTACTCCGTGTTGTGAAATCTTCTTCATCAGGGGTCACTTGCCTAAAATTTAGGGAAAAAATATGAAATTCTGCAAGTTTGCATGCCAAAACCAAGATCTGATTATGAGGGACGCCGTAGTGGGTGAATCCGGAATTATTTTTACCACGTGGGATTCTCTAACGTGCTCCCAATGCATGCGACGCGGGCGTTTTTTGCATTTCTCCCCCACAGAAATGCGGCCACCGCGGCCTGGATTTGATCCTGCGACCTCGTGCTTACCAGAGCAACACCATAGCCGCTACGCAACCACGGCGGGTACTTCTCTATGATTACAATAACCGAAACCCGCAGGGCAATTTTATATGGACAAACAGCAACGCAGATTATATTTATAGCATTTCAAATGTACAACACATCAGTCGTGTAGTGGTACAGGCAGACGTCGTATTAAAAGCTGCTTCCAGGAACACTGTGGTCACGTTTGAAGAGGCAGGCTATACAACCTAATGGGGCGTACCGCGACACTAGTTGCATCGTAAGGCCACGTACGCCGGAATTACCGGAACCACTGCACCGGAGAACGACGTTCTGTCGGCGCCTTCACCACATATCTGAGGTTTTATTTGAAATCGTCTGATAGGTACAGCAGAGGGCAATATTGGATAACTGAACTGAAATTTATGTAGTAATACAGCAGCAAAATTTATTGGATCGCACCGTTACTATACTGCGCCCGTTGGCGTAGTGTAGTGGACAACAGAAAAAAAATGCTTATGACGTGCATTGCTCGAAATATGCCTCGGCGACATCTTTGTTTTGTTCAGTCAACACCAGCAAAAGGCATGAAAACGCCGAAAACAATGCGCAGTACAAGGTACAGCGTCAGTGGCGATTGCTCTCATCGCTTCTAAAAATATTCTCTCTCTTCCCAAGAGAGAAAGCTGATTATGCAGAATGTACAATGAAGTTCTTTGTTCAAAACTCGCACAGATGGCTGACACCTTTATGCAACAAATAGGCAACGCCTTCGCAACCTGCACTTTGGCACAATTTCCCAACTTTATCTGCATACATTCGCAATCTATTTTTTGCCTCTCGCACAAACTTTCGGCTGTCAGTATGTCTTTAAGAAAGCTGGCCTTACAGGCGTTCACTGAGTTATTGTTCACAATCACTGACGTTACTGCAGGGCCATCTCTATACGGTGGGTGATGCGTATATGCTACAGTTGGCCAAAGTACAGGTGGGTCCAAGCCAGCAAGTTTTTGCTTGAAATGCTGCCGTTACATATGCCGGAAGTAAATGTGACGTACCTCCATATTTTCGCAGTTTTCCTTCTCACAAACATGCGATTCTCTCAGGCCATGCTCACTCAGCATTGGACCTCCAACAAAAACTGCTCGTTGCATTGTATGCTCATGGGCATGGGAAATGTAAAATGTGCTGGTTGCTGAAATTCATTGTGTAGTGTCTTATGTATCAAATAAAAAAAGAGCACAAGAAATATAGCTGCGAATACGTGCATCATACTCGGCAATTTCAGTCGGTGGAACGTGAAGCCAAGTGAGCTATTTATGCTGCCATGTCAATACAGCTTCTATTTGCATTTTGCTTTTTTTCAAGCGTCCTTGGTGAGTTGGTAAATTGTCTTCCTGTTTTATTGCGGATAGGCACACTAGACCTAAAGCACCATCATCAAATTCTATATCAGGTTGCTTTCAACAACCAAGTTCTAACACTTCGTGAAGTTCCGTAACTACAATCTATTTTGATTATTTATTTATTTTGTTCAAGACGTTCTCTGCTTTGGCGGGCTCCTGATGTGCGTCGTGCTTTTAGCACACCATAAAAGAATACATCGCGTCGAGCTCGAGTTTTCCTGTTATAATCTAAAAGGACGAAAAGCAGTTATGAGCAACAGGGAAAATGGCTTCACCCAAAAGAGTCTGTCTGTAGACATGGGGCGTAAGCCAGGTATTGCCTTTCTGGGGCTCCTTATCGCCGTTTGTAACCTTTACGCCGCAGTGTGCTACTCCGTTCATCGGCCCCCATCTTGATGTTGTTTGCGTGTTTCCATATTTAAATACGGGAGCATTTCTTTGCTTACCCAACAAGCAAAACCGTCCGTCCGACCTTCCGGCTCGTAAGACGATCGCTTTCAAGATAGCGCACGCAGCAGCGAGCGAGCTCGCAATCGTGCTGCCTCTCGCTTCAACACCAACGAAGCGGCAAGAACACAGAGTTCGCGAAGCTCTCAGCACGCACCACACTCTGCCTCTTTCGCAGACCGCTTTCAAGGTACGGGCCCACGCATCTGCCTTCACCGCTACGTAAGCGGCGAGAACGCAGCGCGCGAAGCTAGCAGAAGTCGGCACTCTCTGTCGACATCGCAGATCGCTTTCGAGATACGGTCCGACACGTGGCCGTGCTATACGCAGCCGCCGGCGGAGCAGTTTTGGTCACGGTTCATAATGGTTCGACGTGGATGGATAAGGCTCCGAAGAACGATAACGCCTTAAAATGATCGGAACGTCATTAACGCATCTGACGCCGCCGCCTGCAGCACTTTGCTTGCGTCATTAATGCATCTTGCTCCACCGTCCGCACCAGTTCGCGTCGCCGCAGTGCTGTCTTTCGTACTCGCCTGATCAAGTTTCATAACACTGATGACAGCAAGCTGCGTCGATATGAGCAAGCGGCACAATCCTTACGCATGCTCAAGCAACTTCCAAACGAGTTTCTGTGTGATTTTTTATTCCTGTTGCACTTCAATATTATATCTGATGTCATGGCTCAAGTGATGGCGGTTACAAATTCAAATGATGTCCGCCCTGAATTACTTCCTCATTTTGTTTCGTATTTTGCATCACTGACATGACTGCCGTTTTTTAGGTGTTTCTTTTTGGCCTGCACTATAGACGTCGCTACGTGCTGTAACACACATCACTATATACGCCGCTGAACCAGTTGACCTATGGAAAGGTTTATCTATGCAGCGCACTGTTCGCGCTCCATCTGCTAAGGAACTCAACGCTTGATGGCTCGCCGTGTGTTGTGCCGACCGCCGTTGAAGTTTCTCCGAGATCATTTCGGACCCTCGACAGCTCGCCGAGTCGCGCATCTGCTCCAAGCGCTAGAGGGCGCTGCGAGAGTGCGAACACATCGGACATGTGCCACATCGGTTCCGTCGGTTTTCGACAGGATCACCGAACTACCTCATCGGACCCTCGCGAAATCGCACCCATCGGCTCCGGAATGTGTTCCGGTAACCGTGGATACCTTTCTTGAGAAGGTGAGCCCTTTGAAGCTAGTCCCGGGCACTTTACCTCCCGACAACGCTGGCGGTGCGGCTAAGCCTAACGGACGTGGCGGCTCCCCGGCGAAGCGGACGCTCGGCTGCGCACCGATCTGCGTCCGATGGCGACAGGAAATTCCGAGGTCAGGGGCTACGACCCCGACGGCATGATGTGGGTGACCATATCGGCCGCGAGCGCTACGCCGGAGCTGCAGCAAGCCTTCAAGAGCCCCGCGCTCGCTAGCGCGGTGGCTCGCCGAGAGAGGGGCGACAACGGCCGCAGAAGCCATCGCCGCTCGGCAAGAAAGCCTGTTCCCGCCTGCGACGCTCTCAGCGGGCGCTCAGGGAAAAAAGCTGGTGGTCTGGAAGCCGCTTCCCCTGCCGAAACCGCCTCCAAAGGACTTTGTCATTGTTGTGAAGCCCAAGACGACACTCTCACTTGCGGCTGCGTTCCCGGACAACAGCCTGGGATGAGCACTTGTCGCCCACCTTGGGCCGGCGGCTGCCCGCGCCGTCACCATCGTCCCTGTAAGCGAGCAAAATCTTTTTTTCTAGTTTATACCGCTGAACCACAAGTAGCGGATAAAATCATTGGAGATTTTGCGGTGAATATTCCGGTCGGTGAGTTGCCCCTTGTCGGGCACCTGCGTGCTGATGGCAATGACTCGTGTTTCGGCGTAGTCACAGTGCGTAGCACCGACACTGAAGCCACCCTTCGGTATAGCCTGTTCCGGTGGGACGGCGAAATAATTAACATAAGAAAATTGGGCGCTTCCAACAAGGCGCCGCTGACCTTTGCCGACAAGGTGAAGCCCCGGTACGTCCCGGTACTTCCAGTACGACGCCATGCTGATTCCTGCCCAGCAATAT
This sequence comes from Dermacentor variabilis, assembly GCF_050947875.1. Lineage (NCBI taxonomy): Eukaryota > Metazoa > Arthropoda > Arachnida > Ixodida > Ixodidae > Dermacentor > Dermacentor variabilis. The sequence continues at coordinate 134,688,974 of NC_134571.1, forward strand.
AAGAAGACCGTGCCAGCCTGCGGACTCTGTGGCTCGATCGGCCACCGCCCAGACGCCTGCCCTGGCCCCAAAGCCGACGTGTGCGGACTTTGCGGCTCATCCGCGAAGCTCGTCAACGGCGTGCGCGCGCCCCATGATTGCGCACCGAGGTGTTCATTGTGTGCTGGCCCCATGTCACCTGGGATCGTGTGTGCAAGGCCCGGTATTGCGCGCCCCAACCCCAGCCCCGGGCTCCACCACCAGAGCTCGAAATAAAGCGCAAAAAGAAGAAGCCATAGTCCAGGTCGAGGCGACCTCCCTGCGGTTCCTCGCAATCTAAATCGACAGCACCCCGGGGCCCGAGACCAGGAGCGGGATCTCAGGGCCCTTCACCCCGTGGATCAACCCCAGGTGCCCCGCCCTCCAAGGTGACCGAGGGGAAGGTGAGCCCCACTACCCACCACAACCTGGGAAAGGTGGCAGAGGACCCCCGAGTCAAGGCCCAAGGGGACCAACGATCATAGGCGGCCCGCATGCAGCAAGCACCGGAGGTGAGTGGCCAGGGCAGGGCAGCCCCTTCTCTCTCACATCCTCAATCTCCCTGCTCTAATCCACATTCCTCACCCCTGACCAGGGAACAACTCGAAATTGCAGAACAGCGCGAGCAGGTTGCACTACTAACCCGCAAACTAGCACTTATGGAACAGCATAATGCTAGCTCTAACCCGAATAACCAACCGCAGACGGAGGAAGAAATGGACAGTACTCCCACCGAACCGGAAGTACAACCATCGACAATGGGTAACTTCGAGGCGAGGTTGAGCGCTACAGAAGCCCAGATGTCAGCGCGTCTCGACGCCATGGATAAACATTTTTCCACCGCCCTCCAAACCGTGCTTGAGCGCATCCCGGAACTGGTTGCCGCTCAACTTCCCAAAACGACTTCTCGAGCACGTAAATCACCCTTGGCTAAGCGTGTCTCAATCCCCAATTTGAACACTAAGATACCGAAAATCCGCCCACACTCGGAGGACGAATCTCTTGAAGGCGCTACCCCTTTCGTCCTGGATCACCTAGGAAGGATAGACCTCACCGGCTCCCTCGTCCTTCCGAGCGGTACACCAAACCATAGTGATCGAAATGGCGGGACACGGTAAAAGCGCCGGTACTCGCGAAGGAATTCGGTGCCAATCACAGTCCTTCAGTGGAATTGTCGGGGGTTTCGCGCCCACTCTCAACGAAATCCCCGCGGTGGGGGCTCTCCAGGAGCCGGGAGAGGCCGCCACGCTGGCTAACTATACGGTCTATCAGCGGGAAGCAAAGACCGCACTCTGTGTCAACAAAAATTACACGGCTACCCCGGTCGATCTAGACTGCAATGCGACGTATTCGTACGCTATGCTGACTCTCCTCCCTATTAGGAAGCGGGACCCGTCACTACACGTGCTCAACATCTACAGTTCACCCAAACTCCCCAACATTACCTACGCCGACGTCTTTAGTAAGGCACTCAGCGTGGCGGGAAAGGAGCCTCTAATAATAGTTGGAGATTTTAATGCTCCCAGCCCTCCTTGGGGCTACCGTAAAGAAGAGGAGCAGGAGGAAAGAGAAAAGTAGAAGGCAGGGAGGTTAACCAGAATAACGTCCGGTTGGCTACCCTACACCGGGGGAATGGGAAAGGGGAAAACAAAGATCACAGGGAGAGAGAGGAGGGAAGGAAATTGCGGCGAGTTCGCTGACGCGTGTGGTCTTACAGAAATTGCATTAATAGTCACAGATGGCCGCACAAACCCGTCGTCCTTAAGAAACACAAAAGCGCCTTCACCGCTTTATGGGCCGACGGGCGATTGGGGCGGTGTTCCAGCAGCACCTGCACAGAAAGCGGCCGATTGTCTAGTTTCTGGAAAGCTTTGGCAAGTTCTTGTCTCTCTGGGGCATATCTTGGACAGTGGCACAGCAGGTGGTCGATGTTTTCTTCGGTAAACGTGGGAGAAAGTTGGCGGAACTTATCTCCACACTGGGCCTCCATCTTCATACGAATCCTGCTCACCCTACCCGTATTGGTAATTCAGTGACTCGGGACACATGCCCCGAGCTCACCTTTACCAAGAATATCCGATATGCAGACTGGTCCAACCCGAGGAAACCCTCGGCAGCGACCACTACATTTTTCTTACCACAATCCATACAAAACTTCTCACCCGCCAACACCAGAAAGCTACATTACCAGATTGGACACGCTTTCGATCTGACTACACTAACTCTACACCTATTGCTCAGCGGAGCTATGAAAGATGGTCCCAGAACATAGTGACGCAGGTTCGTAAGACTGAACAACAAGTTCAGCTCTCAGAGGACACGCCAGTGGTGGATAACCACCTGCTGCACCTCTGGGAGGCCCGGCACAGCCTTATCCGCCGGTGGCGCCGGCAGAAACATAACTGTGAACTTAAAATACGGATAGTGGAACTCACCCAGGAGGCGGAGAGTATGCGGCCCACCTCGCCGACTCAAACTGGGTAGACCGCTGCAACACCGCAGCCAAACAGATGTCAAATCCCAGTACATGGCTTCTCTACCGCGCCCTGATCGATCCAGGCCAGACCCGGACAGAAACCCAGAAACATCTCCAAAGTGCAGTTCATGCTTTCGATGGAGATGCAACCAAATTGGCTTCTGCGCTCAAGCATAAATATCTCTGTAGCATCCAAGGCCCTTACGGGTGAGCATACTCGTATGCAGGCGTCGAGAATGAGGAGCTGGATCACCCTTTCCAACTCCATGACCTGAAAGCGGCCTTGACCAAAATGAAACGGGGCACGGCACCCGACCGGGATAGAGTGACGGCTAAGCTCTTAGCTAACCTCCCGGATCCGGCGTACGTGCACCTACTCGAATACTTCAACACTATCTGGGATGGCGACACTCCCCTCCCTATGGACTGGAACACGGAACTGGTAACATTTATCCCCAAACCAGGCAAATCCATCAACATCGAAAATCTCAGACTAATCTCCCTGACTTCTTGCGCGTGAAAGCTCATGGAGACAATGGTACGAGACCGACTCTCAACATACCTCGAAGCCAGGAACAATTTTGCTGACACCATGCACGGCTTCCGACCGCACCGCTCCGCGCAGGATGTCCTGCTACAACTGAACAGGGATGTCATCGAGCCTGTCGAACACCCCAGTGACGACAAGGTAGTCTTCGCCTTGGACCTCAAAGGGGCGTTCGATAACGTCACGCATGACGTCATACTCACACACTTGTCGCAGACAAATTGTGAGTCCAACACTTTGAGGTACATTCGACAGTTCTTGACCGATCAAGAAGCCTTCCTCAAAATCCAAGGCCAGGAGCATGGCCCGTACCCCCGGGGTACTCCAGGAAGCCCACAAGGAGCCGTCCTCTCTCCTCTACTCTTCAACCTGGCCATGGTACAGTTCCCCCCTCTGCTCAGTGATATCCCCGGCATCAGACATGCTGTGTATGCCGACGATATCACGCTCTGGGCAACCCAAGGATCGCTTGGGCAAATCGAGGCCGGTCTGCAACAAGCGGCAACGATCGTAGAAGCCTGCGCTCGCTGCTGTGGCCTCGATTGTTCACCAACGAAATCGGAATTCGTACACCTTCGGCCCAACACGAAGTGTACAACCCAAATTGCCCTATCCCTCGCTAGTGGACCAATACCAGAACACGACGAGATAAGAGTGTTGCGACTCTTCATCGACAGGCACCGCAAGACAGACACAACCCTGCAGAAGCTTCACAAGGTACGGGCCCAGGTGGGCCGCATGGTCGACCCAGGTATCCAACAAATGGGGGGTCTCCGATGCAGAGATGCCTTGAGGCTGGCAAATGCGTTCGTGACCAGCCGAATCCTATATTCCGAACCCTACCTGCGCTTGCGTAAATGCGACGAGAACGCCCTTGAGGTTGTTCTAAGGAAAATTTACAAACGCGATTTCGACTTTCCCATCGCAACGTCGAATCAAAGGCTCATCGAACTGGGGATGCCCAACACGTTCGGGGAACTTCGAGAAGCGCACATGAACAACCAGTATCTACGGTTAAGTCGGCTGCAGGAAAACGCCTCCTAGACCGCCTACACATAACATACAGAGGATCGGACTCGAATCCCAGAGGACTGGCGCCATGCGCTACAAATCCACCCTCTGCCCCAAAACAGGGCTAAGGGAAGCCACGATGGCCGCCGCTCTGCGCGCGTAGCGACACTCAGCGAACGCTATGGATCGCACCATGGGGTCTTCTATATGGACGCTGCCGGCCCACACCACGGGGGGTGGTACATGGCGGCAGCGGTCCATCAAAACGAACACGTTCAGGGCCTCACTTTCCGTGCCCCCAACATTACACATGCGGAGTAAGTCGCCATAGCACTCGCCGCAGCAGATCTTGACTCCAGACTCATCATCACCGACTCCCGGGGTGCCTGCCGAAACTTCTAAAAAAAAGGCGCATAGCCAGCCACGCCGCAAAAATCTTACGAGAATGCGAGCACCGGGACCGTCCCGGGACACGTATCGTCATCTGGACTCCAGCACATACGGGTTTAAAAGGAAATTAGGCCGCTGGTGCCTCAGCCCGCGCGCTCAACACCGGGCATCGCTTCAACACCCGCCGTCAGAGGATCTAGAACCAAATCCGGCCATTACTTTCCGCGAAATCACTCTGCTCTACCAATCCGCTCACGGTCGCTTTAACACCTTCCCCCCCCCCCCGCTAAAGGTTTGACCAAGGCAGAGGAGTGCTGGCTCCTCCGTCTCTATACTAACACGGTGCTGTGCCCGGCAGTACTACAGTACTTAACCCTGCTTTCTCTAGGGAGTGCCCACTGTATGGTTACGCGTTTTCGGACATTTTCCACATGGTGGGGCCTTGCCCTTTCTAACCCGGCTTACCCTTCCCCCCGAGAGAGTTGGGAGGCTGCCCTGCTCGGCTGCTCTACCTTAGAGAGCCAAATACCTCTCGTGGCTAGGGCCCGAGCCTCCGCGGAGGCCACAGGAGTCCCGGACTACGCACCCCTCCTGGATTTTGTAAGGGGCCGGCCCTTAAGGTCGTCCTTAACTTTCTGTGTAAATATGTGAAATAAATATTTACCGCCACCACCACCAAGCGCTATCCCGCTCGACAACAGCCTGGGCGGCGTTACGGAGCCGTTCCACAGCTGCGCGAGGCCTCTTTGCCGCTTGAATGTAATCCTCCTCCTCCTTGGTCTCTTGGAAGCGATCTGCGCAAATAGTCGAAACACCCGTTCGCTCACTTTGAGAAGTTGTGTAGATCAATTACAAATTTCGCACAACCCCACTCAAGCTCACAATCCTAATCATAGGGAGATTTATTGATCTTTCGCGAACCAGATGTACTTTGTATATGCGTCCCGTCATAGGTGTCGGCGTCCCCATATGAACACTCATTTAAATGCACTGAAATATACGACTATCCTAAACCCTTAGAACATGTGTAAGTTGGGTCAAAATTTGTATCTATGCTTCCTATGGCCAATTTGGTTCCCCAAGCTGCATAAGGTATAATGCATCGGACGAGTACATCTAGAGGCCCCGTGTGCCCGAGGCATTCTCGAGTTCGTGACTTTTTTACACCTATACCGGCCTCTTCTGTTGCCGCATCAAAAATGTCCTTTCAGAAAACTGATGTTATCGTCAGGAGACAATATTCCCAGCAGCGAATGCAAAATAAACTGAAGTTTGGGGGTTTTTTTGTGCCAGACACAATCTGATTACGACGTACGCCCTAGGGTGGTGGAGTAGGGAGACTCGATTAAGTTGCACCAACTGTTTGGTACACTAGCGTTTTCGCGCTCAGCACACGTCAAAATGCAGGCACCACGGAGGTGTTCGAGCATGCGACATCACACTAAACAGAGCACTATGTAATAGCCACTGAGCTGCAGCGGTGGATTAGCAAGAAATGTCAATTCCAATATCGTTACAAACCGTCCTTGTCACACGACAGATAAAAGACATTCAAAAATACGTTAATGTTTCCTGGTTACTTGATGGCTGAATCTGGAAGGATCATAAAGTCTGTTATTGTGATGAACCTTATCTTACGATGTATTGCAGAAAGTTGACGCGCCTGAAGAGTTAGTGTGGTGCTAAAAAATCTGCTGTTGAGTACATCGACGTTTACACGTTTTGACAACAAAGATAGAACTAACTCCTCGCATAAATTGAAATTTCTCAAGTCTCAACGTTTTTGAGCGACTTAATAAAAGATAAACTGAATTTGATTGTTCATACCCTTATATGCAGGTGCATCAACCGCACTCGCACTCAAGCGCGTTCTCCTGGTTCCACACCTATGAAATCAATCTGAAAATTCATGAAACATTTTAAGAAAAAAAGCACAATTTAAGAAAAAGGCAGAAGCAACGCCCGCGTGATCATGAATTCCTAGCATGATCATGAGCTAGCTCAAGAGACTATCCTACAACGTTCTCCAGTTATAATGCTTACACTTCTTTTTTTCAACATGTCTTATATTTCGTCTGTTTTTTATCCCATGTACTCGTAATAAAGCATTTACATGAGTTATATTTCAAAACAACATGTGTGCTCAAAATAATAAATATACTTCTGTACTAGTTATACGAGTGCAGTAAACTTCTTGGTAGTCGACAATGGTGTAAAACAAAAGCTCACCTAGAAACAGGGACTAGTGGAGGCACTAATTGACATATGCAGAGGGTTGGGTGCGTATTTTTATGCCTTTGTTGTTGCTAGGGCCAGTCCGCTTTGATAGCGGCCTTTCTACCCGCCGTGGTTGCTTAGCGGCTATGGTGTTGTGCTGCTTAGCACGAGGCCGCAGTATCAAATCCCGGCCACGGCGGCTGCATTTTGATGAGGGCGATAACACCCGTGTAGTTAGATTTAGGTGAACGTTAACCATCGCCAGGTGGTCTAAATTTCCGACGTCCCCCACTACGGCGTGCCTCATAATCAGAAAGTGGTTTAGGCACGTAAAACTCCATAATTTATTACTAGCTTTCCTATGAAAGCCACGAGTGTCGTAAGAAAAAAAGGACCCCCACCTATGGACCAAGCCACAAGTGTGTTCTTCTGTGCACATTTCAATAGCAGCGTGTGGTGCTTTATTGTTTTTTTTGCGTTTTATTCTTCTCTTCTTTTTCCGCATTGCGCATGGCATGTTCCGTTGAACATTATTTCACAGGAACGCGTAAAAACATTTTTTGATGCCGAAAAAGAAATCTTTATAACACTCCCTCCAGACATAATTTTCCCGCATATCATATATGCCTGTACCAAGGTCTGAGAGGTCATAGCTTTCAGAAGCGCCTAAATTTTGCAGCTGTTCCCTAACACATTGTTATGTGGAGAGAAAAAAATTCACAGTGCTTTTTGGATCCGGGCACACAGAACTGACGTGGGCCGACCGAGTACGAGGGAAACAGCACCAGCAGCAGCAACGGGACGCCTTATCTACCAGACAGGTAACGCGGTCTTCATTGCCCGAGCATGAGAGTGAGATAGTAACAGCCCTACGACAGGAACTAGCTGGTCTCCGAGCCACCATACAAGTGCTTACTGAGCAGCTTAATGACGCGAAACAGCAGATTCAAAGCCTTAAAGCTCCCAAACAAGCACCACCCCAAGAGACTAACGTAAAAGTAAGCACAGCCAAACGCAAACCCCCTCCGCTCCCAGAGACGGAAGAAGAGAGTCACGCACCGCAAGACACCCTAGGCGAAATTCTGCGCCTCACGCGAGAGAACCTAGAAAGTATTCGTACCCTAGCAAACCGTGTAGAGGTGGTCGAAAACAAAGTCGCCATTAAAATTAAAAACAAAGCTAGTCAGCCACAACAGATGGACACGACGACGCACCCTTCACCACCAATAAATCCCCCGCAAAACCATCATGGCTAACACGACACGGGATACCTTAGAAATTTGGCAGTGGAATTGCGCTAGCTACGCGAAACGCAAATCCTCGCTGCAACAGTACCTCAAAATTCAACCCAAAAAGCCGCACGTAATACTATTACAAGAAACTCTATGCGAAACCCTCACGCTCGCAGGGTACAGCCCCGTCTCCCAAAGAGGAGGGGACGCCAGGAGAGGCATCGCCACGCTCGTTAATAGAAAATTCGCGCACATCGTTCATGACGTCCTACCGAAAAACAGTCGCAGCGAGGCGATCCTAATCGAGCTTGTACCTAACCGACTCTTAAAACAAAGCATTTTCGTACTAAACGTCTACAGCTCCCCCACGCACTACAAACAATCCTTCCACGCGATCCTTACTAAAGTCACATCATTGGCACGAAACTCACCGCTCATCATCGCAGGTGACTTCAACGCTCCCCACCCGTCGTGGGGCTACCCCACAATCAAGCCGAGCGGCAACAACCTCTCGCGCGCAATAGACGACCTGTCCCTCACCCTGGTGACGGACCACAGGTTTCCCACCAGATTGGGTACGTCGACGCGACGCGATACTACGCCGGACCTCACGTTACTCCGCAATGTCGAAAACTACACATGGACAAATACGCAAGAGAACCTGGGCAGCGATCACTTCGTCATACGCACAGAAATACCAAACACGACCGCCCCACCCCGATCTTTCACCCTCACAGACTGGGATACCTTCCGTAAGTTACGGAAGGAAGACACGAACACGTACGACTCCTTCGCGGAACTCCTCTCTGCAATAAAGGGGGACGTAACTAGAGCCACGAAAACCATACAAACGGAACTGGATGTCCCAAGGGTTGACACTCACCTCGCACACTTACTCGAGGCCAAGGCCTCGATACTTACGCGATGGAAAAAGCAACGTCTAAACAGACGACTGCGCAAACGCATCGCGATCCTCAACCAAGCCATCGACCAATACTGTACGGAACTCACACGACTCCAATGGCACGAACTCTGTTCGGCGGTCGACGGCCGCATGCGGACCGGAGGTAAGTGGAACCTCCTGAAACGCATGTTAGACGACTGCCAAACGAAGGATAATCAAAGCCACGCGCTAGACCGACTTCTACATTCATATAAAGAGAAAGGGGGAACGGAGGAGTCTTTCGTGGAAGAAATTGCCAAACGATACCTTCCATTAGGCGACGCTCACCCCAACGATTACCCGAGCATAAAGTGCGAATCCACTCCCGAGCTAGACGCTGCCTTCACGGAAGCAGAAGTCCGAGAGGCGCTACACAACCTAAACAGCAGGTCGGCCTCAGGACCCGACGGGGTAACCAACCGAATGTTACGTAACTTAGACGACCAATCCATTACATTGCTCACGAAAGACATCAACCACGTGTGGGAAACAGGAGAGGTACCAACGCAATGGCGCACTGCCACGGTGATCCTCATTCCCAAACCCGGCAAACCCCTTAACCTGGACAACTTACGACCCATCTCTCTTACTTCATGCGTGGGCAAAGTAGCGGAGCACGTCATTCACAACCGAGTGTCACGCTACATTGAGGAACACGAACTCCTCCCATACAACATGATAGGGTTTCGACCACACCTATCCACTCAGGATGTTATGTTACTCCTAAAGAGACAGATCTTCGACGTTAAGACAAGAGACGTTCGAGGCATCCTCGCCCTCGATCTCACGAGAGCATTCGATACCGTCTCGCATCGCTTCGTACTGGAGTCTGTTGCAGGCCTCGGCCTCGGCCAGAGATTTCAGGAGTACGTACGCTCCTTCCTGAAAGACAGAGAAGCCCGACTGCGAGTCTTAGAACTTAAGTCGGACCCTTACACGCTGGGCTCCGTCGGAACACCTCAAGGCTCAGTCATATCTCCATTATTATTTAATATAGTGATGAAGGGACTCGCAGACAAACTACGAGACATCCCGAACGTAAACTGCGCTTTATACGCAGATGACATCACCATTTGGAGCCCGGGAGGCTCCTTGGCAGACATGGAGCAGGCATTACAGTCTGCCCTAGATGCCACGGAAGACTACCTACTAGACACAGGCATGAAACTATCCTCCAAGAAATCGGAACTCTTACTATTTCGCAAGTCTTGCCAAGGAGTCCGCTACCTAACACCTCTAGACGAACTTCCGATAGCACTACACACAAGAGACGGACAACAGATTCCGCGAGTCGATCACATACGCATTCTTGGGCTCCTAATCGAAGCCACCGGATGCCACGGACACACTATCAAACATTTAACCACCAAAACCGAAAACATGATCAGACTCATCCACAGAGTCTCGGGGCGCAGAAAGGGTCTCTGCGAAGATAACCTTTTGCGCGTATACCACGCATTCCTTATGAGCCACATTAATTACGTCGCCTCTGCCCACAACTGGACGAAAATAGAAAAGACGAAACTAAACACACTCATTCGCAAGAGCATCAAACAGATCTTGGGCATTCCACAAAGAGCAAGTACATCAAACGTTGACCAGCTAGGAATGCACAACAACATCGACGAAGTAATCGAGGCTCAGACTATGGCGCAAATACTACGTCTATCCTCGTCCAAAGCCGGTAGACTAATCCTAAACGAAGCTAATATCTCCCCATCTCCCTATTTCGAGCATGTGATTACCCTACCGAGCGAAATTAGAGACAACTACAAGGTCTCACCATTTCCTAGAAACGTCCACCCACAACACAACGTGGGCAGGCGCCGGGCCCGCGCCCGCGCGATTCTCGATCGCACCGACGCGGATCGTGAAACCACCGCATTTGTGGATGCGGCCCAGTACGGCAACACATCCACTTTCGCGATAGCAGTCGTGGACGGTAACGGAATCTTACGATCATCCGCATCGGTTAAAACGACCACCAGCGCTAAAGCAGAACAGATAGCCGTAGCCATCGCCATGGCAGACCCCACATTTACTCATGTCCTCACGGACTCGCGTGCCGCAATTCGGGCCTACGAAAGCGGCAACGTATGTAA